>NC_140125.1:45266213-45791213 GCF_964035555.1 Netta rufina
CTATCTTTTTATGTTGTTTGGTGAGAAGGATGAAACAGGAAAAATTAAGAGAGGAAAGATACAAAGGAAGGATACAAAGAAAGTAACAACATTAAGATTTATGTATATAAATATGGACAAATACCTTTTTTCAAAAAAAAAAAAAAAAAATACAGATCTATCTAAGAGAATGTAGTTACTCACATTGCCTTCCAAAAGCTCCTCTACAGAGCAACTTCGGTGTGACCGCTGGTATTTTTCTTGAAAAAGTTTTCCATCAAACACTTTCCAAGGCATCAAGTCATCCATTCTGAATGGAAAGCCACAGGCACTATTGGCCATAAGCAACGTTGTAAGGCCACGAATAAAGACAGCAC
Organism: Netta rufina; assembly: GCF_964035555.1. Taxonomy (NCBI): domain Eukaryota; kingdom Metazoa; phylum Chordata; class Aves; order Anseriformes; family Anatidae; genus Netta; species Netta rufina. The sequence continues at coordinate 45,266,570 of NC_140125.1, forward strand.
CAAGATGTACAGCTCTGGAGTCCACTTCCATAAGCTGTTAGCATTAGAAGAAGAGCAAAGAAATAGACTTAAAAAAATCAGGGAATATAAGCAATTTTAACATGACATAACCATGCAAACAGGAGAGCAAATGATAAATAGCCCCCAAACTGTGACAACGGTGCTTTCCTATTGCACAGTAGAATTCAAAGGATACTGTATCTAGTTTTATTAAATAAAGTGAAAGAAGTTTGAGATAACAAATACAGCATCATACTTTATTTATTTCTTTTTTAATTAAAGACAGATACATTGAAAATGAAAACCGAAAGACAAAAGAAATAATTATTCTCTATAGCATTTCTCAAACATTAGCAGTTTCCCAGAAGGAATTCTGTTAATGGAATGCAAAGGCATGTGCTGGGAGTATAAAAAAGTGATTTGAACAGTGATCTGTTGCCCTTCTCCAGCTTGATCAACTGGTATATGTCACAGCACTTAGAGATCATTTAAATTATAAAATTTGACAGGATGAAGTTTATTGTGCTCAGGCTTCAGAAATACTTTAAATGCTTTAAAATTTCCTCTGAGTGCAGACTGAAAGCCAAGTTATTTCTCCTCAACATGGATGTCTCTAGAAGAAATACAGGAATGGTATGACAGCATACAGAAAAACACAAAATGAGAAACTCAAAGAGACAATTAAAACTTTTGGCCAAAATAAACTTGATGGGTGAATTTGAAATCCTGTTGGGACAGAGTATAGCAAACTGTAAAAGTCTTGAATGTAGTAAGTGGAAAACTGGGATTTTTATGTATTTTATAGGCTGTACAGGCTCCTCAGTGGGGAATGCCTTTTCTACAGTCTGTACCATGGCAGTCTGTCAGGACAGGAGGGATTCACAACAATGTGGCCATCGATACAGTAATCCACAGCAGCTGTTGTACCCCTAGAGCACAGTTTTCCTTCAGTGCAAGTTCTACCAGGAACAGAACAGCATCCATAACAGCCCAGAACAGAAAGCACAAAGAGGTGGCTCAAATTTGTCTCACCCGTGGTTCCTGAGGAGCTGTGAGAGGTTTGTCTGAAACGCATTGGGTTGGCTCACCATTACCAACCAAAATATCATCTTAAAACTGAAAAGGTTCCCAAGAGACTTACAGGTATGCACACACACTATCACTGCCCTACATACACATATAAACAAAAAGATCATAGCATACAACACAAAATATGGTACTAAAATAGATCAGAACCACATCCCTGGCACCCAAAGTCCACGTAACAAAACCAGAAAACCTTTGCTAACAACACAAAGCCACAAAAAATGTTATGAAAGAGCCAAACAGTAAATAGTTTGGAAGAATATAGCTAGAACCTGGTCAAAGACAGAAGCTTTCTATATTATTCAATAAGCTGAAGTCAGTTAAAACACAGACAAGGGGCAGTACAGTTCTGTTAAGCCACCTTGAAGAGAGATGCACCTTTATTAGCTGGTTTGTTTATATTTTTTTCCTACAGTGAAGAAGCAAAAGAGGACTCAGAGGTCCATACAGACAAAAGATACCAGGCAGGGTGTTCTGAGCCCTGCTTATCCAGAACCCTCTTGGAAGAACAGCTGCCTCCAGTGATTTCTGCAGAGACATCAAGCTGACCAGCAGGACACTGGTCCACGGTGACACCCAGTACCTGCAATTCACCCGAGAAAACTGCAGACAATCACGGACAATCAGACAAAGGCAGAAAACAGGAGCTAATTTGAGCAGTCATTTAGAAAATGAAAGGCCCATCCTTCACCTACTGTGATACTTCATACTTCAGTAAGGAAGACCTTCTTCTCCTCCCCCATTACTCACTTTAAAATAAAAGCATTTTCAGGATGGGAGGCTGAAACTCATTTTCAGGCTGTGAATTTCAGGAAGTTACTGCCTCCAGCTGTTAGTAATCATCTTCCCAGCTGAGACCAGTAACTACATGCACACTTAAAACTCTCTTGCTCTGGCAAGTAAAGCAGGTTTCTGCAAAGTACTTTGCAGAAATCTGCAATGCTGAAAGGTACTTAAAAAAAAGGAATGCGGTTAAGTGAACCAGTATTATTTGTACTAAAGTACACTGTAAAAGTGCACGCAGACAGTTATTAGGTTGCAGCTGAGAGATGCTTAAATCACACCGACTCAGTCATTTCTGATCACCTGGCCAAATCTCAAGACCTTCAGAAACTAGTTCATGTCAGTCCATGCTTTCAGATAGAAGCTGTTTGGTTTGTGACTGAAGTGAGACTTTATGAGTGCAAATCCAGTGAGGGAGAGCTGCTGGGAATCTTCACAACTCCCTTTTTTATAAACTAATCCAGGCAGGGAGTTCCTTCAGGATGTATGGACCCTGGTCTCCTTTGCAATGCAGCAATAAATTGAACTTCAAATAACTTCAATAAAATGCTTTGACAAATACTAAATAAGTACAAAATAAAGGTTAATTTTTTTTCTGTTTAAGCTATATGGAAAATGGATGTATCAGGCTAAAATTAGCAGCAGAGTCCAAGAACAACAGTTGCACGCTAATCAGCTGAATCAAATTTGGCCAAATTTGTGTTGGTATGACTCATACCACCAATATTCGCTTTAATATAGATACTATAGATATTTATTTTTTATTCCCTGGCACACAAATCAGTATCTTCTGTCATTGGATTATCATTAAGTACTGATAACATCAAAAAAAATAATTGCTGAAAACACACTTTCCAAGACTAGCAAAAGCAGGTATATAAGCTGCTGAAAAGAAAATAGCAAATGCAGCAAGAAATTTCTCATCTTCTAATTTAACATCTGTGTACTGGATGCCTATTAATTCATACCTTTTAACATTTATTAATGAAGATCTGCTCTTACTGTCCATTTTAATCCCACTGGTACCGAGGATGTAAAACAGCTGTTAGGACAGATTACCAGTACTATACATAGATGCTGGATGCCATCTGGACCACAAATCTTTAAGATAAAGATTTCAAATCTTTATTTTATTGTGTTCTGGAAGCTGTAAGCATACACCCAACACAAGTATGTGATTAACCCAACTTTCTTCAGTTATGTTATTCAAATTAATGCAAAACAAATGCATAGATACTTGCAGAACAAGTGTCTAAACAGGAACCTGAAAAAAAAATTGCTTTTGATGGTGACGCACAAAATCATCAAATACAGAAAGGGACTTTGAAGTCCCAGTTTGATTGCCATCTCAAGCTGGAGATCAGTGTAGTACTGCCATTGCTACCAGTTGTTCCTTCTGCCTAAGTGAGTATGTAGCCTGAGCTACCAACACAACCCCAGTTGTACTCTCCAACTACAGCTGAGGCACACAGGTTAAAAAGATAAAAGAAAGTTGCTGGTGACAGCTTTTACAGGTAGTGTTTCACTGTCCAAGGACATCAATCCAGAACTTTTCTTAAACACTAATGTAATGGAAGGACAGGGACGAAGGGAAGGCTTGATTTTTTTTTCATAGAAATCAATATTGGCAAGACCGTGTCAAAAGCTATCAACAGTGATTTCTTTATTTTAATGAGACAGGAAATACATTCACTAAAGGGTAGTTTCTATTTTCTATGTCTGGCAACGAAAAACAAAGAAAATGAAAGCACAGCGAGTCTATAACAATGAGCTCGTGCACATGGCAAACCACAGACTTGCTTTGCCATGGGAATGCTCACAACTGCTTGGTGTCTGCAATGCAAAGACGTCACGATGAGGATAAGTGGAAAATTCCAAAAGAAAAGAAGCCTTGCCTTCCAGGGCATTACACCCTAGAGATTAGTTCTTATTGGAAACTGTGTCTGCTCTTTTTCCTATTTTTATAAACTCAGGACCCCAGTGAATCATGTGAGATACACCCCTGTGATCCTGCTGCTGCTGCTGCTTCTACCACCAGCTGATGACACTTGCACGAGGGAGCCCGGGGGTGCGTGAGAACTGCTCCTCCTGCACCAGCTGCCTCTGCTGTGCTCCTGCTGCTGCTCCTACCACTCAGGGCTGGGGAGACAAAGATTGCTCTTCCAATTTGCCCACGTGAAGACTGAGGAGATCACTCCAAGGTCACAGTCCTCTCATAACAGTGCATCAGAGGTTACTGATACCATGCTTTACAAGGCCTGAGATGAACCGGTAACCCAATTTGAAAAGAGACAGAGAAATGTGGTAACCACATCACTAATGTCAACATTTGTTACAACAATTTGAGAAACATCTTTGCTAGAAGAGCCGTTGTCAGGGACTGATCTCACACCATGCTTTTTTCTGCTCTGCACAGTGCTTCAGCTTATGGACCACAAGCTTGGGCTATCTCTGTGCTTGCGTGCATCCCCACTGACCACAGAGAGAGGCTCTGCATGCAGGAACCATTTGCTCACAGGAACAGTTTGCAAATCTAGACCAAAACACATTTTCAGGATGTAAAAATACCTTTGTGCTTTAAGGAAGAATTTTTAGCCCCCTGAGTCTTCTTTGTGGATTCACAAATTACTTCTTTGAGAGAGGTATGAACTTGTATGTGCTTCAAAAGCTGCACTTTTGTATGGTAGGAGTATGGCAAAAACAATCAACCAACCAACCTTGCAGTTCTTTCCTCTGGAATGGTAAAACTGAAGATTTTTGAGGGTTCACATTCTGTTAAAAGAATTAATAGGCTCTACCACACTTAAAAGGTAAGGGTAAGTCTCTGAATATGCCTAAGGTCAGAAGAAACAAATGAAGGCCAGAAGCATAACCAGTGGCAAAGCTATCTCATTATCTTCATTTCTAGAAAACAGGAACAATATAGAGATGGTAATAACTTCACATTTATTTACTTTACACTTCATCTGTACCTCAATGCTCCACATACTACATTTCATTTAAGAACTGGTTCCTTTAGTAAGATTTTTAATAACATTCTGGGGACATACATTCATTATATATATATATATATATATATATATAAAATATTGAATCTTGGGTTAAAGTTTTTCTTGCACATTTTTCCCTAACCTGTTGCCTTCTTTCAGTGGTTATTTGAATATAGAAGATACGAATATGATTAACATTTTAAAATGTAGATTTTAAAATATGACTTAAAATGGCATACTTCTTTTTCTTTTAGTTTTCCTCAAAAGAATATTTGTTTCTGTTATAAAAAGGAAAACACAGCACTCAAGGACAGGTTAGTACTCACTAATTTCTGCTTAAAATTAATCAATTGAAGAATTATAATTAAAAATCAATGTAACTTGATCCAAGCAATAAACCACTAGAATTCAAATGATGGTGATCAAAATATAAGTACTTTCCTAGTTTAACCACTTCTTTTTAAGCCCACTTGAACTCAGTCAGTATATTATCAGTATATTATTTCATTTATTATTGCTCTCAAACCCACCTGTGTCTTAAAAGATCAAATATTTAACCATAGGCAGTTTATGTTTGAGCAATAAAGGCAGCAGGTAGATCCTATCTCAGGAACCTGTCATTAAACCAGAAAGGCCTAGCTTTGCCTGGGAGAGGCAAGGCATGCTGTGGTTCAAACATGAACTGATGAACTGTCAACTGATGACCACCTCACTGGAGCTGGATTTGCTACAATGGAAGAATCGCCGAGGAAATTTTTTCAGCCTAAAGACAAGGGTCCTTGCTTGAATTCCAGATTTTGCCTTCGGCCCTTGGCATAAATTCCCAGTGCAAGTTGTCCAAAGATAGTATAAATCCCATGCATGGGAACGATATGCTCTGCTCTTGAGCAAAAATAAGCTAAATTGGTGCAACAGTGGTGATTTTAAGGAGTGTTACCCTAGACAGAGAGGCTGGCGAAACTGTGTTTACTTTGCATCAGTCAGCTTTGTGCAATAGGTGGCTGGAAGTGTAGCACTTCACCTGCTTCCTTCACCTGTCAAACTGAGGGAAGAGGGAAGTGCCGGTATTTTGAAAACAAGATTAAGGTTTATTCTGATAAAAGATTATGGCTTAAGTTAAGCTCTTCCTGCTTAAACAAGGTGGGTGCAAAGGAAAAGGGAGGCTGGAAAGAGGAGCAGATCCTGTGAGGGCCTCTGCTGCAAGAGAAACTAGCAAAACCAGTTCTTAAACACTTCTAAGTCTTCACAGTAAATATTGAGCAGTAAACAACCCAATTATTTGGTGTTTATACCTTGAAGGAGGTTTATTTACCGAGTTTTATCAGTAGTTTGATGTAAAGTGATACACTGTTGTTTACAGGAGGCCAAAAACTTCAATGAAGTCAACCTAAACAAAGCTGCAAAATGGCCTTTACCTTTAAGCATCAGATGTAATAATAGCAAAAATACTACTGCTAACCAGTCTACAACCAGATAAAAATCTCCCTTGGTTGCAGAAAGGCTGCTTTTTAATTACCTGTTTCATTTTCAAAAATACCTGTCTTTATCAGAGCTCTGAAGTCCTATCTGCAGCATGGCCTACTTTAACTCAGATTTCTATAATGAGGAATAGTACAGTAGCTAAGAAGCTGAGCCCTTTCAAGTTATTCATACAGATATGTCATGGACAGTGCACTAGTACTTGTAGAAAATAATTAAAATAGCAACACTTTCCTTAATTTAACTACAACTATACAATTGCTAGACTCTGATCTAATGATTACACAGCTAATAGCAGTCTGTAATACGTGTGACATTCACAGAGCATTCAGATAAACTCTGAGTTACAGCCATCAGGCTAACCAACTGATTAACTGCGACCCTGCCAGCAGCCACATCCTTTCCACAGAAATGGATTCACTGGGATTTTAACTTTAAATATGCATTTGTGTTTTTAGTGACTTATCTTTGAACTTCTTCACCTTTCTCTCATACAGATAACATGGGATTTATTAAGTAGCAAAATGTATTTATTTGTTTGGGACTTTGAAAACTCCCATGTTCATTTATTTTTTTTCTTCTTCTTCATACGCTAGTTAAAAATTGTGGAATTGTGAGAAGGATCACTTGTTCCACATGCCTTACAACAAATGAAGTTTGCCCCCATGGGAGGCAAGCTGCTGACGGGATCCTGGTACACCTGCACCAGAAACCAATGGTCTCTCTGAACCTCAGAAAATCTGCAGTGATGTGCTTCTCTCAGAGACTCCTCCATCCCTATCAAACACTCCTGAAAATAGCCAACATATTCAAAAGTTATTAGGAGACCATTACTAGAGACAACAAACTTAAAGAACTGTACAAAAGGACGCCTTCCTTTCTTAGTTCCAGCAACTTCCCAACGTAAGCCTCCAAAGCCCAAAAGTTTTCCACTCCCTTACTTTCTGACCCTCACTCTATATTTCTGTATTCTACTCTGTGCTGACTAGCTCCTTTAACAAAACCTTTTAAATTAGGGCCTTCATTTACCATCACCTGCCTCTTAACCATACTCGCAATCTAAAAACCTCATCCATTTCTTACCCCAGGCCCTTCCCCTTTGTTTAATCATAGGACTGGTCAATCAAAAAAAGTTTAGAAGTAAAAAATCTGCCACGAACACAGCTGCCCAGCAGAACATACTTGGCTACCTTTGCCACAGCTGCAGACTACATTGGCAAATGCTAACTGGTTTGGTATACAACTCTTCCATGTGCCACAGTCTGGTGTCCTCTCCTGTGGGCTTTTTTCTTAGTGTACTGTGAAACTATTGCTGTGGATTTAGACATCGTTGCAACTACATGTACAAAGAAATTTTGATAGGTGGGAGTTTACTGCTAAAACTGCTTAAGGCTTATTAGCCAAGCTAGAACTTATTTTCTCCCTGGAGTCAAAGCAGATGTTCAAGACCTATTTGTCTCAATGTATGACCAATCCCCCTCTAATTTTTGAGTATATACTTTTTAGGAGCCTGATCTGTTTCTGATCAACAGAAAGACTGGTGAACTTCAGCACAATTTAGATCAGGCATTAATTACTTGGTATATCTGAGGCTCTGCACCTTCCAAGAAAGCTTATGACAGCTGTTACTAACGTCACATCTGGTATAAATGAAACTGCCAGTGAACCAAGATGGTTTGTACAGGGAATTCCAGGAGAACAAACACTGTTTGCCAGCACAATAAAGTGTTTTTCTATTTCCCCCTCTGCCCCCCCTCTAATTTCTTTGTATTGTAAAGCAGCTGTAGCACAGGATTAGTTGATACTAAAGTTCACCTTTGGAAGTGATAGGGTCCAAGGTAAACAGTTCTGGCTAACGGATTTTCCAGGTGTTGAGTCCATAGGTTGAGGAAGAAAAGAGCAGGTCTACTCTATTTCAGGACTACCTTCAGGTCCAAGACAAATCAAACCATGGATCAATACAACAGTATCTCAGATGACCTGTGAAAGGACCTGTATCCTATATGCAATAAGTAAGCAGAAAGCTATTGCTACATAGGAAAAGATCCTTAGGCATGCATTAACTGCCCTTGCCAAAACCAATACATATATTATTTCTTATTGTGCAGGGAACTGAATGTTGCTTGTTTTGAATGCATCAGATGAATATATAGTGGCATAATTGAATGTAATATACCTTTTTAGTTAATATGCATATGCTTTCTACTAGTGCTGGTGTTACTCTAGACATTCTGGTTAGATTTCTGAGCAATTAAATAAATCTCCCCATAAATTGTATTTAGCTTGCTCATACCTACAAATTTTATTTGGAGGTACCAAAACCACGTTTATAGATCTGGCATTATTTTCTCTGGGTTTTGTTTTCTCACTTAAAATAACAGAATAAAGCTGTCTTAGCAAGTGGTGATATCATGAGGTGCTAAGATACAACACTGGTAAGGAATGTTATAATGTATACTTCAATCTTTCTCTTAAAATAGCTCCACTTTTTTATAAAACGTTCCTTCAACCACATCTCAACTATTGTTCAGTTAGTGTCAAGTGAAATTGTCATGAAAGAAATGTCAAATTAAGGTAAATGGGAGGAGAATATATGTGCAACATCACTCCAATATTACTGTTAAGAACATAGTAAAAAAAAAACAAAGCACCTTTGTAGAGCACTTCTGGTTTTTCAACTACTGTTATTGAAATTATTGGTTGCTTGAGTATTACAAGTAAAAACTAGAAAAGGAAAAAAAAAATAACAATTTGACCAAAGTCATACAGGAAGCAAGAGATAGGAATAAGACTGTGTCTTGACTTTTAACCCCTGGACAATGATGATGTCAATCAAGAATAGACTTGAAAAGAAAGAGAACAAATCGGTTCTTGGTTAGCCTTGCTGTTTCTGATTTCTTCAAGGTGAACATCTCTACCACAGCCATTTGAAAAATTCCAGTACATCCTATGAAGCCCTGTAACCACATGCCAAAAGGCTTGTTTCATCTTCTCTCCCCATCCACCTATATGTGGCTCATTAGATCATTTCAGAAAATCGTTTTTTGCTTCTCCCAAGTTACACTTAGCCATCTGCTTCTCCAGGGCAAGGCCAGGCAGATGCGCAGCCTGCATTCCTGCCCAGGCGTGACAGGGACACGCAGGCAGGTGCAGGCAGCCCGAAGCAGATGACAGGCAGGTGCACGGGTGCCACCGCTTCCTGATGGCATGCTCCCTTCCCTCCCCAGCTTCAGCCCCTGCCCGTCACCTGCCCTACGGGGAGTCAGGTCAGCCCTTAGATGCAACGGAGAGCAACCCCACCTCTGCCATGCAAACACCAGCTCCAGCCCTCAGGTACCACTTCTTCCTTCTAACACAGCATGCAAGGAAGTTTAAACTATTTGTCTTATGAGTAGACCAAGACAAACCTAGCAGGAAAGAATCAGTTGATACCAGAAATTAATATTTCCTGCTCTGTAGTAACTTCTTTCTTTTTTTGAAAGCTGACAGTTTGCTTAATCAATATTTGTGAGATCTTATTATTCCCACAAGCAAAAATTACACTTCATCTTCTGCAGTATTACTGAGCATGGATTAAAAAGTAACAGTAATTTCAGCTGAAATGCCAGATTACCTTTTACCTTAAGGTAACCTTTATGCTATATAAAGCTTGAAAGGAGTTTACAGCCAAAACTCTGCTTCTATTTCCTTACTGTTGAAACCTTGCTAATAAGCTACATGACAGTTAAGGGGAAAAAAAAAAAAAAAAAAAAAAAAAAGGCATAGCAAGCCCATGCGATTATGGAAAAAAATGCAAGATCTCTTCCACAAAAAGAAATATAAATCCTCTGGTTTAAGGCACTTGCTCAATGATTTTCTCCATAAGAAAAGGGCATCCAACTAATTTTATTTATTTATTTATTTATTTTCAGAAGGTAGAAGAGCTGATCTGGTCATGCTGGGGTTTGTATCCGTGCCACTGACACATAACTGAATTCACACAGTTATGTGAATTTTGATACTCGAGATTATGTCAAACGTAAAAAATGTTCAAGGAAGCACACTCTACAAATACTAATGACTATATCCAACTTGCACTCTACAAATACTAATGACTATATCCAACTTGGTAAAGAAGAAAATGGTTGGGGAGCAGGAGAAAACAGCAATCTTGTCTGGAAGTTGAATATGGCAACCTAAAGTTTTTTTCTTGTATGTTTATGAATCAACACCAGCAAAGAAAGGTAGAGATAGCTGTCTGTACAACAGGACCAAGAGAACTTGGATTTCTTCAGAACTTCAAGGGATGATTCTGAAAATACCAACAGATCTACATATTGGACTTGCAAAAAATACTACAAACAGTGAGTAAATTGAGCTCCTGAGATATAATTCTGTTTGCACAGATGTTTAACCTGTGCAAGTTCACGATTCTCTTACTGAGTGTTAAGTATTAGAGCCATACCCACCACTTCACATTTACTAGAGAAAATAAAAAGGTCCTGCAGTGCAAAGGCAGCACGCTGAAGCAGGCATGCAGGCCCAAGAGACCAAATACAGTTAACAGGAAAAAAAATAGAGTATGCAAGCCTGAATACATTCAGACTTAATACATAGATTTAATATAAGCAGGATTCCCAGTGTGAAACTGGTCACTCTCTGAACTTGTTTAGTGGAATGTGAAAGGTTTTCAACAATTTCAGCACAATCAAATCAGGTACTCTCTTGCTGTCTTCATTTGATGCAACTTGCTTTTGATTAACCATGTACATGTTTAAAAAACAAACTAATTTAACTACTTGAAGACTTGAACTCCTGTTATTTGGACTGATTTACTTAAGATTTTGTTGAGGCAATGAGAAAAAGTTTTATTTCTGCAGTTGAACAGGGACTTAACCACTCTCAGCTTGAAATCACATCCTATACTACTGTGCTTCTGTTCCAGATTAGCCCAGAACACTGAGAAAACCTAAGGGCTGCAGAATATGAGAGAATGGGCTCTGAAGCAATGATAGTAAAACACCTCAGCCCACCCTTGCTCCCACCTGACCAGTTACAATCTCACCAATCATCTTAAAAACAGTATTGTCGGATGCAAGTTCTGTGGGAATATGAAGCCCTGATTCAGTAAAGAATTTGGGAATGCATTAAAATTCCTCTTTAGTTAATACCAAAAATATATCATGAAAGCAGATCCTAAGAGAGTTTTAGCTAGGAGACCTTTACAATATTCTTACTCGTATTTTATGTTTTCCTTAATTCAATTAGACTGCAAGTAAATATTTATTATAGGAAACAGTCACACAGGTACAGTAAACATACACAGAAATGGATTTATTTCTCCTGGAGAAATTTTTATTTTATTTTTAAACAATTGTGTTTTGAAAAATGTAGATTGCTTACAAAAGCTGTTTGGAGTCTGTCTGAACAGTATCACATCTAATGGTGTTGACAAATGTAGCCTGGTTTGCCAAATAGGTCAAAGACAAATTCTGGAATATTCAGAGTCAGGGTATTATTTATGCTTTTCTGTTTGGATGGCAGAGGAGAACAAAAATACTGAGTTAAAAATACAGAATAGATTTAGCAATATTCTTCTGAAGTATGAGTTATCCTAACTAAGATACTTGCATGTTACTCTAAAACATACTAATTTATTTGCATGAATGTGGCTAAGTATCCCTAGGAAAACACTTGAGAAAAAAATTAACTTGTGTAATATTTATATCAAACCATTACCAAGGTAATTCTCCTTCTATTGCACCATACAACAGAAAATATTACAACCTTCTACACAACTGCAATTATTGCTAAAGCTATTTCTGCCTGTCAAACTAGTTTGCTGAGATTTTATTTTCCTCACATTATTCCAACATCTAATGAAGTAATGCTTGTTAGTGTGTGTTTTTTTTTTTTTTTTGTGTGTGTGTGTGTAAGTCTGTTTGCAATCAAATTGCATAGACTCTCTAGAACTTATCATTTAAGACATAAAATGATTGTCCGCATTTCATATCAGTAATATTTTTCAATTAACTGAATGCACTTGAAAAATTGAAGATATACATTTCAGGCTTGACTTTTTTATATTTCATACACAGCAAAAGAGATTCTTTTATGAGTAGCACAAAAAGATGTAACTAGTCCAAAGTAGATATTATGGCATAACTGGGTATGTTATGGCGAAGCTATAAAGAGCTTGCAAATGCCATAAATACCAGCAGTAAGTGACGCGTATATCCATTATGCATCTGCTACTAACTTTTTCTTCATGTATTATGACATACATTTCATTTTTAAAAGCATTTACAGAACCTAAGTTTCATCTACCAATTTCCAGGCATGGTCTTTAACCAAATTTTCCAAACTGATCTTTGGCTGTGACTTTCAGAAATATGTGATTCACAACTTTCCACCTCTAATACCAGTGTTTACATATTTGAAGAAATCCTAGAAGAAACGTATTACTTCTGTTCGTAACTCACTGTGGCCTCTCCCATTTGGACAGTGTTCTATATGCATTACAGGTGAAAGATGATCTATAATTGCACTTGTAAACAACCATGGGTAGCACAATGTAAGGAACAACACTGCAAGCACGACTGCTGGTGCCTCTTTCTCTCTACAATGGCTGCAGAGTTAGACTGATGGCTCTCTGGGCTTTCTGCCAAAACAGCACACCAGATTAAAATAGAAAGAAGGGAAATAGGCAACCTGGGGTCCAAAACTTAATTCTGACCTTATGTATAAGCTCTATGGGAGGCTTGGGCAAAGCAGAATGTTAATATACCATAAAAGGGGTGTACAAGGAAACTAGATAAAAAATAAAAAGAGAAAAAGAATTTACAAAAGCCCTTGTCTGTCACGTGCACATTTCAGTATTTTGAAACCATTGATCTTGAAAAATAACCAAATCTTCTCATACAAATATTAAGCAGTTACTTTCTGCAACTGGCATCGTGTATTTCAGTTATATGTCCACAGGCCACTTTCTTTCAGCATGAGATAAACTATATTTTTATGGCTTTAACCCATTTTATTCAAACCACAGACATTTGTTAATGAATTTGTGGGCTTATGGATCTCATTAACTATGAAATATGGATCGTATATCAGAAAGCAGATTTGGAATTGAAGGCTGAAAAGATCACCGCATGAGAACAGGCTCTATTTACATTTTCTCTCATGTTAACAGTAGAAGTTGTTTTCTTCTACTCAAACATATTTGCTAATGGACTCTTGTGCAGAAACAGAGCAAAACTACTTTGACCAAATCAGTGTTCTTCACAGAATTGTTTATACGGAGTAAATATTAATACAGAATTATTACTTAAAATGTAGAAACAAGTCCAAGATTGCAAATAAGCAAACATTTTCATAAATATTTGTAGATGCTGACTAAGTTTAATGTTAACTTCTTTGAAACTTTATTAAGTTATTCCTAGATATCTTGTTTAACTTTTCAGAGGAGAAGAAAAAGTATGACAAGTACTCTGTTCTTCTGTTTTTCTACTATGAGGCTCGTGTATTTATTAACTGTGTACTAGTGTACTTGTTATAGTGTAATTATTATATTTGGGTCCTCTACTGATTTTAAACATAGAAATTTAAACTATTAAACATCTATCGATAATATGTTTCATACTTATTAAAATAAAGTTATCATCATAATTCAGTTTTGCAGATCTACAAAATAAACATAGAAATGTGTAAAAACATTTTAACTATTCTGAAGTGGATTCTGAAAAAGACTTGCTTAAATTGCAATTCTCAGAATGCTTGCTTTATTGATCTGTATTTATCATCAAAATATTTGTATAAAATATTCTATTAGATTTGTCTCCTGCCCTTCCAAGAGAAACTTCAGAGGATATAACGGAGTTCATCTACACACCACTTTTCAGAAACACAGAAATGAGAAACAGACCATTTTTTACATTTCCAGTCAAGTGAGATTCACCTCATATAGATATTAAAGTCAATCCTACCACAAAATTACAGGTGGTTTAGATATGAAAGAGAGAAGCTTTTTTTATGGCAATACACTCAACATGACATTCTCTCATGATATAACTTGAAAATTCAGGAGATACGCATCAAACTGCCAAAGAGCAACTATTTTCCACTTGGAGATCCAAGTCATCAAAACACAGGAAGGTAGATTAATTCAACTGTAACAAGGGAAAGTTTTCAAACTGTTATTCACCTATTCACATCCTCAGGATAGACACAGGCCAAAATCTTTCCTCATTATTCTCTTTATAGGGATTTATTCTGGCTTGAACATTTACCAAAGGCACCACTATGAATTTCAACAGAAAGCACTAGGAAGTGCTTTATGAATGACAAGAAATAGCCTGATACAAATATTTCAGCTGCATTGCGTGAATCTTTTGTTGTTTTTTAGCACAGCAGAATGCATTAGTGCATGAAGTGCTGATATAAACAGCAGAGTGATTTAACTTTTGAAAGTTAAACCTGCCAATATCAACCATAACTCAATCCCAACATTATACTGTCTGCTTTGGTAGAGTGCATGATACAGCATAACACCAACTTCATGTTTCATGTACTTTTATGCCAGCAGTGGATGAACAGACAATACTTGATCTTCCACAAGCTTTGTAAGTTACAAAATTTTGTGAACAAGGTTCAATTAGCAGAATGACTGCTGATAAGTACATGGTTGGATGCAATACTAAGCATCTCAAACTCAGATTTATAATTCCATAGAACTACAACATGAATGAATGAACAAAGACTTCCAAATCAAAGTGAATAAACTTCCAAGCACTTTACATAATTTAGATTTACATAAATTTATGTAATAGCACCTGTAGGCGCATCTATAACCAATTGTTTCAATACTTCCTAATTACGCTTGGCTGCCTTTATGCTTTTACTGAATGACTGCCATGTCAGACTTGATAAAATAATGATATGCTCAACATTAAGTGCAACATTATGTGTAATAACGTCTTCAAGACAGAAATAAATCCTACATTTTTGCTGTTTTCTGTATTGCCTTCATTTCATTGCTTCCTTTTTGTTACACAGATCTAACACTGATTGTCTAGAGAACAAATGTGTGATAAATTTGGAGGGAAAAAAAAGTATGTCAGACTGAGTCAAATAATGAAACTGGAATCACTCAATTTTTTGGGTTTATTTTTGGTCCCCATGCACTAGAAACCAAGAGACAGTAACAGGAGTGTTTGGTTACCTTAGCATTAACGAAAAGGACTTTTAAAACTCTAACATGGCCTGTTCAAAGAAACAGAGAATTCCCTGGAAATATAAACAAGATTTTCAGAGAGAAGATAGACCTTCCAACCATTTTTAACTCTTCCTTTTTTTTTTTTTTTAAGTAAGCCCACAACTCAAATATCCATTGACACATGCAGTCTGTTTTGTACACTGCTAATAATTCACATGCAATCTGAAGTTATGACTTTGAAAATCCTCTTGCATAATCAGGTATACAAGAAAAACTAGTTAGATGACTCCATTTCAATAACTATCTAAGAACCTGCTTTTCCACATGTGAATTTATGAAAATAGGAAAGGGAGAAAACAAATTTGCAAAGTGTATAATTTTTTTAAAAGAACTCTTGAATAATTGACAGTCATGAAATTTAGATCTTAACTGAGATTTCCTACCTGCATCCCTCAAGTCTCATGACTACACAGCTCATGGAAGAGAACACGCTGATCCTCTACAATCACTGTACAGAAAAACACTGGTACAAAGTAGATTTCCTTAACCACTGTCAGTATCTTCAAACTTATTTTCAAAACTTACTACAGCTTGGTCCCAGATCTAAAAGCAGATTCTAGAAGCCCTTGTAAATATTAGGTAATCTTCTCTTTCTGCCTTTATCAATACAGCACTATTACTAACGTATCACAAGAAGATCTTTACTTAATTGACCGCTCATATACATGTATAAAGTCTCTACCTCTCTAGCTGATTTCATAAGCAACCATGATTACATAATTCATATGGTTTCTGCGGTCTTAACTTTCAATTCCCTGCTACACATTAATAAAAAAGAAGTAATAAATAAATACATTATCCTACTGTAAGACTGCACTGGAAAAGTTTGATCCACAAATCAGAAGATCCAAGTGATTAGACTAGACCACACCAACATGGGAAACAAACAAACAAACAAACAAGCAAGCAAAACACAGAATAGCTCTCTCTGCAATCCAATATTCTACAGAGTGATTCAATAGGTCTTCACTATAGTGGGCCACATTAGGTAAGAAGGCATTTTTTCTAGCTGTATTTATGTTCAGCCACACAAAGTAGTGCCAAGCTTTATTAAATGTAGTGATTTTCAAACAACAGATGTCCTGAAACACTGTCCTCCTCAGGAAAAAGGAATGAAGCAATGTATCAAGATGGGATTGACCATTAAAAAATTTCCATCAGCTAGAAATCCAGAAACCAAGTCAGGAAGAAAACTGAGACTAATTCACTCACCCTAGCATCCCAACCACTAGAGAATGTCCCTTCTATCGTTTTTTCTACATGATTAACAAATATAAATATTCAAATTAGCTGTACGACATTAAAAGCCTACTATTTTCTGCAATGCTCAATTCCCGGATTAAAAAAAAAATAAAATAAAGCAGAATTCTCCCCCAGTATTTATTCCTGAGTTACAATGAACATTTCATGTTACTCAGTTATTCCAATCAATACCTGCAAACGTTCCAGCTGAGATGCTGACTTTCCTCTGAGGCAGAGAACGAGTGCCACAAATGCATTTAAGTCTTCCAGAGATAGGCTATGGACCTAAAACAGAGATGAAAGTAACATGTTATTTGAAGGCTCTGAAGAGAAACTGCTAAAATTGGCCCCTCTTTTTCTCAAACATGTCAAACATTTCTCAAGCACATCAAGACATTGATTTAAATCAATGACTTCATGGAGTTATGACAATCCTGAATGTACTGTCTAGGAAAAGACATTCACATAGAACAAAAAACTTTCACAATTTGAATGAAATGCATAGCTAACCATACCCATGTATAGCGTATATACATGATTTCCACACATCAAACAAAATGCACACCCTTTACATGTTCCCTTCTCCTATTCCCCTGAAGTTCCTTAATAACAGGAATTTTCTTCATAGCCATAATGCTGAACATAGTAAAAAACAATCAAACAAAAACAAATAAACAAAACAATAATAGCAACAAAAATTACTCTATAACCAAGTCTCAAAATAAAAACCACCTCAATAAGCCACAGATCTGATGACCATTAGGATTTATTTTAAATGCTTACATAGTTACCTGTTGAAAACTTAAAAAAAAAAAAATCTAAATTATTTTAATTACCTTTTTAAGTTAAATTTCAAGTTTTTTAAAAAACATACCTGGATTCTTTCACTAGGTTACATAGTGATGTGAGAAAAACTCAAAACTCTAAGAAAAATGCATCTAAAATGCTTAAGTGAGAAAACATGAAGGAAAATTCTAAATTATTGTAACAGTTCACTCAAATTCTACCAGAAAAGGGAGAATATGGTACATTTACTGATGTGAAGTATTCTGGGATTTTGTAGATGCACATGGTCAACCTCAGAGGAAAGACAGTGCCTCTAGAGCAGCTGGCTGTCTAATTCTGATCATCTGCTTCCTCTGTAAGAACGGTAAATTATACTTGTGCAACAAGACAAAATACAAGTGTTGAGACTACAAAGAGGACTAAGTGAGATCCACAAGGCATTGAAGTTCAGTATCAACTGGAACTTGAGGGAAGGTATCTCTTGCAAAAGTGACGAAGTGTGTAATGTGTAATTACAGTACAGCTAAAAGGCTGCCTACAACTCTGCTTTGTCTGTCTTTTAACAGCTTGATTTTCAGGGAATGTTGTGCATATCCTACTTCAATCTCTTATGAGCTTCTATTAAGGCTATCATTAATTATGAAGTAAGGAAAAAAAAAAAAGAATGAAGGAGAGAAAATACAAATATTGATGTAAATGAACAGGAAAAAAACAAACAACAAACAAACACAAAACAATACTAAGAAGCCATCTATGATTACTTCATTCATTTATTTGCTTAAGAGTAGTCTTCAAGATATAAATTACTCAGCCACTATTGAGAGTTGTTGTATTTTGCTTTTCTCATCAGGCCTTGTTGCTTATCCCATAGTAAAATACTTTCCTCTCTATGAAGTTATTAAAACTTGCATAGTGTAAGGAATTGTCTTAGAAATTTTTAGTTTCCAATTGCTCCTTGGTATTCATTAACTCCACCTGGCTGCTGAGATCTGATAATGGCCCTACTTCACCCTGTATTTCAAGTCAGTTGTCATCTTTGTGTAGATGGCAACACATCTGCAAATTTTATCCATTGCAGCAACAGAAAAAGTGATTTATATTTACAGAGCAATTCTCAATACTTGCACAATTTTGTCTTAAGAAAAGTAAGTCAAAGTCTTTTTGCAAATACAACAGGAAAAAAAAATGTCCCCAGGAGAGTAGGCCAATAAAAATGTTTACCAATGTCAAAGCATTTCTTTAGAGAAATACTTCATTCAGTATCCCAACTCAGTCAGTTATCATGCTTGCATTGTCAGATTTCTTCAAAAAATGTAGGAGCTTAAAATGTTGTTTCTATCTCCCCTTTCTTTGGTGGCTCTACAGTTTTATCTCTGAAGTGATTCACTCCTTTCGCCATTTTTAAAGACATTTAAATGTCTTTTTTATTGTCATTTTTTCACTATTTTTCTTTTCAATTAGAGTATATTTGAAAAGTACCCTCGTTGAAAAAATTACACTTTAAATCATGCTTTATATGCTGTTATGGCACACACTTTGAGGAAGCCTGGTTGGTCAGTATGCTGGTTCCTCAAAAAAAAAAAAAAAAAAAAAAAGTTTCAGGTTGGTTTAAATGATATCTAACAAAATCGTTGAGAAGTTTCTCCCTTGAGACAAAAAGTTGGGAAATTTCTCCCTCATATGACTTAACAGAAATGATGGTAGCGTACCTCAAATGGAAGCCTAATATTAACTTAAATCCCTTGGAGTTAACAATCTCCTTTAACTCTTTAATAAAAATTCAAGAATGAAGTGTAAAGACAAGAATTAGGCCACAGCTAGACAAGCATTGTTTTCTCAGCTACAAAAACAAATGGAGGCAGCATTGTCAGCTCAAAGCATGGCTTCTGACACTTACTCTTGCTCTTCCTTTCAAACACACCATGAAAACAAATGGACAACATCAGAGAACAATAACAACAACAACAAAAAAAAGAGTTAAAAACAACTAAGCAATGAAAAACATTTTGATCCAAATCAATTTGCTAGTCTGGTTCACAGGGTAGATTGTATTTATGCTTCTCTGAGGGCAGAAGAGAATCAGGAAAATGGAACAGGTGTTGAGAAACTGGTACTGCCATGAAAAACCTTCCATCAAGCTAAGCCCTTTTAACATGATCTCTCAGCTAGTCTTCTTGCTGAAATTACAAGCTGCAAAGCTGCTTTTCCTCTTTGTTTTCAATGTTAGCCACTGGATAATAAATTCTGAAGATCATATTCCTAAACAGTTTTTTTTTTTTTTCCATTTTATTAATATGCTGTGATTAATCCATACATCTGTAGGATGTTGAGTAACATCATGTTACTCAACTTCTTAATGCCACTAAAGAAACCTTTCTCAAATAATTTGGTAATCATGCTACAAAGGGGTACATAGAGTAGCATGATAAATGAATGCAACAGTGAAAACATATCCAAATACAAAAAAAACACGTAAAGTATGTTTTTAAAGCTAAGTATACAATTCTTATCTTGTTGAATTGAAACTGTAAGGCATGAAATGTTGTTTCTTGACTTTGATCTTCAAAAAACTTTCCATTAATATTTTGCTACGCAAAGATTAAAGAAAAAAGGAGCTATATGGATCATTTGTATAATTCCCATACATACTGCCTCAATGCGTCATCTAAGTTTAAGCAAACATATATGAAGGAAAAAGAACAGAAAAGCCATGGAGATTCTGTTTTCATGCATCATACAACACTATAATTGTCATTGAGGCAAGTGAAGTATGAAAAAGCAAAACAAGAGACGAAACACAGTTCAGTGTAAGTAAAAGTGCAACAAAGCTTATCAGATTAGATAAAGACATTCTAATTTTCTCATCCTCAGAGAGGAAAATCTACTTGTGAGATCACCATTTGAAGGGTGGCAAGTACAGGCAACATATTAAATACCTAGGAGAAATATAAATAATAAAGTGTTATTGCATTTAATCTTGCATTCCTTTTCATTACAATTAAGGTAGTCTGCAGGCTGCCAAGCATTTGGAATTATAGCAAAACTACTACCTAATGACCCCCTATTACTCAGACTTTAATGAGAAGAACCATGTCCTCAATTCTGGTTTGAAATGGAATAGATTGACAAAGTAGTGTGAAAAAATAGTGAGAGCTGACTGAATATTTATACTGCCTGTTTGCCCAGCCTGCATAGTCACCTGAGGGGATGTCTCCTTTTGATGACACTAAGCAAACACTAAGAAAAGCTCTAATTTGCAAACGGGTCCCCGAAAGGGTGGGAAATCCCTCAGTTTACACTCTGTCTGTTAAACTGCCCAAGGGGTTTTGTCATGGGCATGTGAGAGTTATTATGAACTACTAAAAAAAAAAAGTGTTTCTTAAACAGGATGATGCATGTTAAATGAAGTAATTAAAATACTGTAATGCAGTACTATTATATTTGACCAACTATGCCTACAGTAAAGATTATGAGAAAAATTGACTGCAGGCCAACAAAAAAGAGTTTACCAGTCAATCACACCTATAAGGGATGACAGCTGAAGAAAGAGTAACTGTCCCAGTTACCTGCAGCATTAGATAGGCCAGCAAGCAGCAGAATCCTGCAACAGGTGCTTCTAGAGCTTGGAGCTCTTCCATCAAATCCTGAAGATGAAAGCATGCCAGAAATGTACTGTACCGTTGCTTTTCCACTTCAGGTCCCTTGGCAAACCACAGTGTTTTCAAATTAGGTGTTCCACCTACAAAAGAAATCCATTATTTTATCTTGGCAGCATCAAGATAAAACATGCCTTCCTAAGTAAAATTTGAAAGGAAACAACTGATCTGCTCTTGGCACTTGCAAGGACCACAGAGCGACAGTAAAATGAATTTGACACAACTTGGCATTTGAAAGAAACACAAAATATTAAGGCCTCTAATTTAAACAAATTGTATCAAATACAGCAACATGTAAGCAGAGTGGGCTGAATTCAACTGTTACAACAACACATACAACCTCCAGACAACAGACATTTAGCGTTTGCAAGAACAATGTTTCCCTGGAAGGGTGTGCTTTTCCTTGGTGACCCAGAGCTTTAAATGAGGTAAGTTTCACAATGAAATGATTCATAGGATACAACCACATCTTTCTTCTCTCTCCTAGCAACAGTGCATCAGATCCCCTCAGGGTGCTAGAATTGCTTTTCTCACAGCCACCTGCTTTAAGGAACAAACTGGCCACCTACACCATTTGCTGGCATGCACTCTCCACATAACGCTGGTGGCACGATTCTTCTGCACTAGGTTCACTAGAAAGTTTGGGGAAGAAAAAAAAATCAAGGCTATCTGGCACCTTATGCTCTCTAGTCTACTGTATGAAACATGACAACAAACACATGCAAAAGAGCAGTCATCATTTATGTATATGTTTTCAGGCTTTTCTATAGTACCATTCACTACAGTGTCTAAATGCTTAATATTTATTCCATGTTGCCATCTCCCAACTTGTGACGTGTGAACTAATGTAAAATTTGCTCCCCATTTAAATTACATTTAGTCCATTATCAAAATAAACACCAACGCATGTGAAATAACAGACCAGCTAACTGGTTATGCCTAAGAATCCCAATTAAAGACAGAGCCCTACCATAAAACACTGTTGCTGCTTCTGTAGTTAAATAAAAAGGTGTGAATTTTAAATGTGGACCAATTAAGCTGCATTTGGTAACACCTTTTTTTTTTTTTTTTTGGGGGGACATGCAGCAGCTGTAGTCCAGTTAGGAACACTTGGTGATAATAAATGGTTAAAGTGACAAGGTGCTGAATCTTACATAGATGCTGTTTATTTAGCCAAGAAAACTCATTAACCAAATGGCATTAATTCTTCAGAGAGGGTGAAACTAGAAAGTTCTCGGTATTTTCTTTCTTCATCTCCCCGGTGTATGTTTGTCGTACTATTTTTAAGACCAACTTTCTGTTCAAAAGTTTTAACTTATGTAAAGAGCTATCATTGCACAATCCATAAGTTTCTAACTTTACTTGTAAACATATGTATTACATAAAAAATACCAACAGCTTGATTTGGGTTAGAAATGCAGTATCACAAACACTGTCAGCGACAGGACCAGTATAGACAGCACCATCAGAGACTCAGACTGCTGTTTTTGATAGTGATAATTGTTGCATTGAGAAAGAAAAGATAAAATAATAATAATAACAACAACAACAACAATAATCATAATAAAGAACAGCACAGTGGCTTCAAGAAGAAGTAGATGTGCAATGATAACATGCATAAAACTAAAACAAAGCCAACTTTCCCAATCAAGGCTAACCAACTGTAAGGAGCGAGATAATTTTTAGGTAGGTAAACTCAAAGAGTTTCGATGGCTTCTGCTTTCCCAAAGGTTCACATTCAGCCACATATGGAGAAAGACTCTAAGAATCAGTTAAAGTAAAGTACTCTTTCCATCTGTACTTTTAAAAAATGAATTGCATCCAAGGGTATACCTAATAATAGAAATTTTTCTTCCTTCAGAGTAAAACCATGAACTACATCAATAATCAAGGCTACATATCTATATTGAGAGAGCTCAACAAAAAATTCAAGACATCTTTTCCATAAACAGTTCGTTATACTTTCAGAAGTGACATCAACTTGCGCCTGGGAAAAAGAGGTACTGATGAATTATGAGTTATTTACTCTGGGGAAGAAAACTTGACACTACCTCCTTTTGGAACATACCTGCCAAAAACATTATTTTTATGAAGGGGTCTCAATGCATTCAAGAAATAATTAAATCCATGTCATAACCAAGAGAAAGAGAGAGACATTTATTAACCGTTAGATGAAAGATCAGTAAAAATGAACAAATATTTTGAAGTTTAATGACTTTCCCATGACCAAATGTACAGCCAACAACAGACCTAAATTCATACACAGCAGACCCTCCAAAACAGTCTTCTGCTCTAGTTACAACCTCACTACATACTTTACAGCAATTAGAAAACATTTCTGAAAGAGATAAATTTACTTGTAAAGGAATGAGAAATATTTTGCTTACTGAACACATCTAAATATTTACTAAATTAACTTAAAAAATGACAATAACAACAAACCTGAAAATCAAAAGGGAGTGAAGCAGAACAAACCATGCTTAAAAGTATAACAGATACATCTTTACAGTAAAGATTAGTCAGGAGAAAATTATCTATCCTATTTGGGTCATAGGAACCATAAGGTGCTATGTGCACGTGAAAGTTGTGGAAGGCATTAACAATATGGTATCATTGGACTTCGGGCTTATACAGAGGTGACTCCTCACATTCATACCAACTTATGTCATCATTCTGTATATGGATATAAATGTATATTATTTACTGTTCAAGTCTGTTTGAAGTAATAACTATTGAAATTATTGAAACATTCAGAATATTAAAACATTCAGAAGACAGTAATTGGAACTTGAGCATACTCATGACATACTCCTTTAAGATGTAATGATTAGAAGACTGAAAGTATATCCAGACTCCTGAAGTATAAAGTAGTCTACATGCACAACCAGCTAAAATATCCTACGTTTTCAAAAATAAAATGGAATGCAGAATTCATACTTTCCCAGCAAAGATTTTTAAATCTCCTGTTCCATAACAAACTGAACACACATCGAATAGATCAGCTACATTCACAAGATATGGATGTTAAACAGTAATGTCTTAGATCTCTGACCTTCTAATAAAATTCATTTCTCAGAGACAAATTTTGTTTTTGTTTTATCAATTTAAGTAGTGTTTTGTCAATGTGTGGGAAACATCACAACCACATTTACTCAAATGAAAGGAAACATTCCAGAAGGGAGATAGACAGAGGATATGAACAAGCGCAGATGATAATTCAGAGGATTATCTCTCTAGAGAAATACATACACATAATAAACACTGTACTTTAAACATATTTTAAACTGCCAGCTTACAGCCTTTAGGATTCAATGTTTCATTAAAAAACCTTACATTCTTACATGTGATACATTACCTGCAAGCTTTTTAGATGTTCAGTTAACAGTTCTGCTGTTTTATAAACAAAAAAAAACATATTTATCGTGGGAATTTCTTTAAGACCAATATGAAATTTATACTTAGTGATATACATTATAGTTCAAAATTAATATCAAATAATACTTGTTCAGACTTTTTAATCTAAATCAAACACGACAGAGTCAAGATTTCACATATATTCTCAGCATATTATTAAACAATGAACTACTGAAGTACTTGTGATGATGAGGCTATTGTTTTTTCTCAAAAAGATGAAACAAGGAACTTTCCCACTTTGACTGCACCTGTAATTTTTCGAATAGTTTCTATTAAGGTTTCTTTCCTTTTTTTTTTTTTTTTTTTTTTGAGTAACCTGATCTTGATTGACAGCTTTGAACTCCAACTTCTTTTAACTTCTTTAAGTGCGCTCTAAATACGGTCCCTGTCTGAAAAATGTGATGCGCTGTTGAGAACCTTATTTGGTGAATTAGAAAGTCATGCTGTGGAAAATAAAAGATGCATGAGCGAATGTAAGGCATACAAATATGGACTGCAAAAATTTTAGAAAAATATTTGTTCGCTGAAGGAATGACAACAGAGCACTAAAAATAAACACCAGAAGTCCTCCTCCCCTTTTTTAATAGTTTGCTAGAACAGTCTTTCATTGCTGATTTAGTAAAGATTATGTCTCCGAAGATGCTGTTTTTACAAACTCCTGATATGCAGTTGTTGCACACAAACACAGTAATTTGAAATCCTATTTACTGTCAACATGAAAGTGGATTCTGCGTGTAGTATGTTGCAGGGCAGTCGAAACAGAGCACTTTCCTCTCCAAGAAAGGAGGAAGGCACTATACTATCTGGGAAAGAAAATTTCACAACAATGAATACAGTATATCTGCCATGCAAACAGAAATGTAACGACATAGGTATCATTTATACTTTGTTGAGTTTTTGTTTGTTTTTAAAAATGCATGCTCCCACACCATTACATGCTGAAATAAAACAGTTCTACAGGACAGACAAATCAACTTTTACTGTGCATATTCATATCCATTTGGAAAATTTCACAGCAATTTCATGCTATCATCAAGTCAATTAGATAATCACTCTTCTAATAGCATATCAGTGCTACTGGACAGTGAAACTACTGTATATCAAATGAAGGTTTGTTTGTACTTTGTCTATATAACTCAATTCTTTCCAAACATTTTTTTTCAAAAGGATTTTGATAAGGCTGCTATCTAAGATCAGCTGGTTTTCCTTCATCCTTGAATTTGAAGACTCGTATTAAATATTACAACTTTTAATCATGAAGATAAACATACCATCTTAGGATACTTTGAGACAGTTTACTGTAACTGCAGAAAATTAAAAACCGGTAGTTTCTAAAGCTCCCCCCCCCCCAAAAGAAAAAAAAAAAAAAGAGAATGCTCCAGCTTGATGTTTATGTTCACTACAAAGAAGTGAAGGCATTTTCCTCAACAAGGTATCAGTGATATATCAGTGGAACTAATATATTTCATATAAAAACTAAAAATCTCCCAGCTTCTGATCCACATGCTAGTGGTTGAATAGAGAGAGACAGCTGTGAGAATAAAGGTAGAGGGGTTACAAGTACAACAGCATTATCAAATTAACAATTAGAACAATTTTCCTTCTAAAATAACAAAAATAATACACTACTGTTTATTTCCTATGCTGAACTTGTACAGCATCATACCATTTAGTGATAACAAGGTAAGTGACATACACCAAGCCCAATCTTTTAACTGCTGTGTACTTCCTCATAAATACATTCCTAATAATACTGATTTCACAGAGTGTTCAAGAATCTGTACATAATCAAAGGAAAAAAAAGGAAAAAAAATATGAACACACAAAACACTTGATGTTTAAGACAGTAAAAGACACTACACAGAAACAGTTGATAACAAATAACTACTTTTTTTTTTTTTTTTAAATTTGAAACTGGATTCTCTCTTCTGGGTTGTCTCAAGTGATCTAAAATGACCCTTTTTTATATTCTCCACCAACCTCATTAACACATTCTCTCAAACAGCTCAATAGAAGTATTTTCATAGGGCCCTACACACCACTTATACTGGCCTCAGAGCAGCATTTAGAACCTTTAAGGAATTGTTTGCATTTTAGAATGGATGTTTGAATTAGCACCGGGTTTAACAAGACACAGTAATAAAATGTAGCTCAAAGCGGAATCCTAGTATAATTACATAGGGCAATTAAAAGCAATTACAGGCATGCAGCATTTCTAATTTAGCTCCTTGTTCTCCACAATCATTTTGGATACCATATCAAATGTCTGATGATATATTTTCCAACCTGATTTTAGTGATGTCATTATTTGAGATTTAAACACATTTTTATTCTACCTGGAAGAGGAGGCTGGACAGGTTGTATCACCTCTGGCTGCTGCAGAGGATTTCCAAAATAGACAAACCACTCTTTCACAGAAGGACAGGCTCCACCTAAACAAAGACAGAACTGGGTGAGTAAGTTGAGTACAAGCATTGACGCTTGCATAAAAGTTGGAAGCAGTGGTGGTCAGGGTTCTAAGTAATAGGAAGTACTTCATAACAACTTGTTTGCTCAACTTCTTTGAAATAAAAGCACAGAAGATTAGTTTTAGGATCTTTATGACAAATCATCAGAAAAAGTGAAGAGAGTTTGAATTATGTACCATAAACATGAGTTTAGAGTTGGGAATTGCAGCCAAAAATATAAGTACAAAAGTCTGTGGACAGCATTCGAAAGCATCTTTCAGCCAATTTTAGGCCCTCCCATTCCAAGGCAGTTCAGGCAGGGTTGAGGCATCTGGTGTAGTTTAGGGACCTGCATGAACTACCTCAGCCTCCTGGGGCCACAAACGCAGACAGTCCTTAATATGGTCCTCCTGCCAGCTTGCCCTGACAATTCCTGTATCAGGGCTTACAACAAAATCGTTACAGGAGGCCTTGATGGCTATCTATTGAAAGCTGACAGCAATGGAGTCACCCCAGTCAGATGCAGAGCTTTTAGAGACCATTGTTCCAGATCTTTTATCCGGTATAAAGGGATTGTTTATGCCTAATAGCTCAAGTGGCTTCCTAGCCCTCCAAACCCCAACTGCACCCCTGCTCCATGTACAGATTAAGGCGTCTCTTAACTTAAAAGTTTCACTACTTGAGCCACACACTTCCCACTCCATACTGGCTTTAAAGCTGAGCTCACATTAAAATCCAAGGGAAGCTGGTACCTTACTTCTCTGCATCACTCAGAACATATCTGCCGTAGGAGTGCTGGGGTGAGGAGGACAGAACAGTCACCTACCAGTTTTGATTTCTGTTGTACAAAGCTGACCTAACCAAGGTCAGTTACCACATTCACAGAATTGCATCTCTAAATCCATTCATCTCTCACTCACTGTTTTTGAGTCACAGGGGTTTCAGTGGTACTAACAACAAATGCCTGCCTTTTGTCATTAATTCCCATCACTGTGCATTTTAATGCACATAGATTTCTAATGCTGCAATCTGAGCCCCCAAAAAATCTTTACCTTGCATAAAACATCAAAGACACACAAACAACAACCAACTCTCCAACACTCTCCTCCTCTTGTCTCCGCCATCTCAAGAACTTTGGTCATTAGTTTGGTCATTAGTTTCCTGTCCTTGTCCATAGTTCAGTGCAGAAAATGGCTGCTGGCTTGAATGAGCAATAGCATGCCATGGTGCAGGGGAAGAAACACCTCAGATGGGCTGCTAGTTCAGCGATAAGAGAAGGGGAAAAGAACACGACAAAATCTGTTTTACTGTCCTGCTTCTTCTACCTTCTTTAAGCATGGACCCGCAGCACAAACTCCCAAATACAGGCGAGGGACTGAAGAGTCAGTAACTGGACTGCAAGGAATAGCACTACACCTGTGCTTGCCATGCTTTGTTCTTTGAAAGCTGTTGATGTGAAGAATAAAATGAAAAATGCCTAGGCTGAGGAAAAACAAACAAAAAAACACATTCAACTGCACATTCCAGTAGCTGAAGAGTCTCAATTCTTCATTATAAATCATTGCCAATGATAATGTTTTTCCATTAAGAAAACCTTCTAATTTAATAACCCAAAGTCACTTTCAGAAAGCATTTTCATGTTTTAGCACTGTTTGAAGCCATTACGTAAATGACTGCTTTATTCAATCCATTCAACCTCCTAAATTTTAGCCTGGCTTCTTAAGGAAGCAAGGCTTATATAATTAGGATGTCTGTCTTTTAACTAATTGTTGGACCCACTGCTCTTTTTCAACTAAATCTGAAAGAGCACAAAAGATTTCAGCTGTATGAAACAGCAAAACATTGCACGAAACTGGTGACTCAGCTGACAGATCCTATTAGGGCACCAACTGAAAGAAAGGCAGGAAAGTCAAGTTACCTGCTCTATCTGAATGCACTGGATGGCCAAGCAATAAACCAATAGCTATGGAAGACACAGAGTTGAGTAAAAAATAAAAAATAAAAAAAATACATGGGATTTGGGTAGAGCAACAAACAAGAGGGGACATACTTGAGAACACAATATATTGCAGAAGGTCCTGCAAATTCACAGCACATTAACCTAGCAAGAGCTGAATTGAAAGGTGATTACTAAAAGCCAAGTCCCCTGGCAGGGAATTATCTCTGGGGAAAAAAGGTAGCCTAATTTTTGAAACATTTTTTCCCCCCAATACACGTAAAGAATATCAACAGTGAAATTCAAAAACACCAGTTCCTTTGCTAAAATAGACCCTGTACAACCTGTGAGAGCATTGCCTAGCAGCTGAAGGAAAATTTCAGCTATGTGCAAAACACTGAACTAAGAGACTGCTGGAAACGGTGTGCTCCTCTGCACCTGCACCAACGCCAACCCTACTGAGTGGTCGGTCACTGGTGATAACTGGCAAAAATTCTACTAATGGCCTGTTTTTGACAGTGTCAAAAGCATGGTCAGCCTGGGCTGCTAATCTTAGAACTGGGAGTGATGCCAGGACTTCCAGGAGCTGGCCACGTGTTTAGGCCACATTACATAACCTTGCAACTGGTGCAGGTATTTCCATGGCCTGAGTTAGTGCCAAAACCTGTCGGCTTTGTTCTGAACTCTTTGTGTACAAAAGAAAGAGCTTGGCTGGCATCTCAGCCTGCACTATTTACTGTTATTTTTCCCTCCTCCTCAATTTTTTTCTAACAGTACAGTTGTTCTAGGAACAATGCTAAAAGTTGACAACTTATGTATCACTATAAAGCAATATTCCAACTAGTACTGCTCAGAAGAACCTCTGGTAATAAGAATTATATTTTTTAAAAACACAAGCAACAAGTGCTGTATGATCAAGATCATCTGCCTCCCCCCCCCCCTTTTTTTTTTTGGTGGGGTGAAAATAAGTCTCTGATTCTAGTAATACTTTGGTAAGTAAAGGTATGCACGTGCTTACCATACATCAAATTACAGCCAAAGAGACAGCTTCATGACCATTGATTTGCTCACTCCCACTCCCTGCTGTTCCCTCAGGTTGTTTCACCACAACTGTTTGTGACTACAAAGAGTCAGATGGGGAAACAGAACCAGGTTAGTTACCTGACTGCAAGAAAGTCAGGGAAAAGAGAAAGGGGCTATTTTCAATTTCTCAATATAGGTCACCGTGAAGCTGCTCAAACAGCTGCACCAGCACAACTGAGAGGTTGCACAGGGACTGAAAGGAATGGCTGTGCAAGAAAATTGTACCGGCAGTGGCAGCAAAATAAATGCTGGTGAAGTGGCTTGGTCTATGCAGGTGATTTCAAAGGATATGATGACATCCAGCTCCTATTGATTCTTGAGTATCTTTGGCATCTGAAAATCTTAACCTAAATAAACAAAGCCCAAGAGGTTCTTGTTTCAGGGTTGATGGAGCTGTTTATGTTATTTTTAACATGTTCTTAACTAAAACTGCAATCACTGCTTTTACAAAATGTTGGCTGTTTTGTTATCCTTATTTAACAGTAAATGAGAAGATTTGCAAACTGCAAAGAGGTTAGTATCCAAACCAGGAATCTTATAATTGAGGGATCTTAAGGAATAAAAGCGGGTATACATACGTCTCCACTGCAAACTGGAACATTGTGTAGTTAGCCAACTTGATTTTACAAGAGCTACACTGGCAATTGTTTCTCCACGGCAGCAGGCTCCAGACTAATTTAATTGGTTGCCTCCTTCCAGTAAGCTCTTCTTTTTAATGCTAATCCAAAGTAATTCTACATTATATGACAATCTACATACAGTGTTGTTTACATCTCTCCTTACTACCCCTCACTGAACTACAAAAAAGTCAGACTTTATCCAAATGAAACTGGTAAAGGATTCTACTTACTTTGAAGAGAACACTATTGCCTTGTAGCTCTACAAGGAAATTCATTAAAAAATAATGCTGACATTCACTTACAAATTTCCATGCAGAATCTTGTTAATGGTCTACACTCTTGACCTGAAAGCAACTATACACTGGAGTAAATACCAACCAACCAACCCATGAACGACTAGGAAGTGACACAGTTAAAGCAGATAGAGGTAGATACAAGCAATAAAAATGCAGATTTATTACAGTAGCCACGCAGACAAGCTCTACCTACCTTTTTGGAAAGGTTAAAGATTGGGGGTGTTCAACAAGATTTACTTTAAAAAACTGTTTCTGGATTTGAACCATGAACTGAGAGCAAGTAAAACATGTTATCCATGGTTTTATTATAAAATGACTTTCTTAAAAGAAGATCTCTTTCAAGTCCAAATTTCGTTTTTATTACAATTCTAAATTATTGTTTCTGTATTTCAATTCTAATCTTCTTCATCTGACCAATACAAACACTAACACAATCGCAAATCTGCCTACTACCCTGCCATCCATTAACAATTGTTAATTAGAAGTTTTGGTACCGGGTGTTTCTGAAAACATCAGTGAATATCCTGCTGTGTAGAGGAACAAACAAAACCCAATGAAGTTATAATTGTCTACAAAATTTAGAGGCAATAGGCTGAAAAATGAAAGATGACAGATGTGCATGACTACTGCTGAGCTTTTTGTAATTCTCTCTAAAGGACTATGTAAACTCTGATTCATTTTTTCCTCCTTTTTTTTCCTATTATGGTATGACTTCGATCTCTAGTTGGTGAAGGAAGTCAGGTACTTCATTTATATGGCCTTTCTAAGCACATAGTTTGAATACTAAGTTGATGGTGGGGCACTTTCAGCAATACAAATGTAAAGTGATTGACAAAGAGAAAACAGCATATTAAAAAGAATAAAGGTGCATTTTTTCAAGTCACTGCCTAAAAGCCACTGGGAGCATGAAATAAAAGCCACCATAGCTAAAAATAACATTTAAGTAAACTTTTAAGAGTGCAAAATTTGTACAAGGATGCACATAAATTTTGTGTCTTAAAGTAGAATAGAAGCACAGACACATACCTACTGCAGTATCTGTTTATACAACTGGATAAAGAAATTTTACCTTCTTCCACCTTGATGAAAGAATTAATAATCACTGGCATGACTGCTTGTGTATTACTGCAATAACTGTATTTGCCTATCAGATGTTCTTAAAATCATAGACTTAAAATCAACAGAGGGTAAAATGGTAACTGTTTTGTAGAAGTGTATTATAGCTGACATTAATTCATCGGGAGATACTTAGTAAAACAAAACAAGGCTTTATATCCTCTCAAACTCTTAAAATATTCTAAATGTCTTAGTTTTGCTCAATCTTTTGATGATTAACAGCTTTCAAAACTACAATTTAATTGTCAAGCTTTCTTTTGATTCCTTACAAAATACATTTCAGTTGCCCACAGTTTTTATCCTAAATGCCATGTAGAAGTAGCCACTGAAACAACAAATTCAAGATTTCCCATTTCAGAATTTAAAGTACACTTGAATAATGGTGTAAGTAGCCTCACCCTTACCTTTTCCAGATTCCAACAAGACAGAATAAACATGCTGACGAACAGGGCGAAAGATGAGTGCTTGTCCAGGAATCTCTGTATCACGATCATCTTCCAAAGAGTTGCTGCACTCAATCACTCCATTACACAGGATATTGAAGACTACATAATTTTCAGATTGGATGTGCTGTTCCTTAGCTAACTGTTCAAAGAAAGAAGAAGGTGTTATCTCCAAAATTAAGAATGATGAAAAAGTAACAAAACCTATCCATTGTTAGAGGAATCGGTACAAGTGGACAGAGCGGTCAGGAAAGGAACAAGCACTTTTTCAAAAAAAAAAAAACAAAACAGGAGTATACTATGTTTTCAGACACCTATCTTTTTATAGACAGGAATTCCCAGGAAACTTCCCATCATTGCCCTTCTCTTAATTGCTCCTTGAATTCTTAAATCTTGAAGGTTTTTTTTTCACAACACCTTTTTAGAGAGTAATCATTTTTAGAATGAGTTCCGAATTCAGACATGAAAAAATGAGCTGTCCTCCATTAGCCACTCTTCTTAAAGAGTTCTTCCCTTTCTAAAAAGTGTATATACACATCAAAAAAAAACACAAAAAGTACAACACTTGAGTGAAGGCATGACAAAACCCAAACCTTTCATTTTATTGTAAGACAAGCTATACAAGACATCCCCTTTTCTTTCCTGAGAGTAGCTGAATTTGTGTAGTTTACATAGTGATGAAATTAGAATACTGAAACTTCATCACACTTTTACTTTGTGATAGTTTTTTTCCCCCAAGGAAAGAAATACAGTCTACTCCAGTGAGGAAACAAGGTCTCCAGCCTTGCTGAAAAGCAGAATCGCAGCATCAGGCTGCAGGTTGGCCACCACCAGATTCAGGAACATCAAATGCCTACAGGCAGCCTGGGTACCTACGGGGACAGCTGGTCTGGACCATCTTACAAACAAAGCTGCTCTCAGGCACCGCACACTAACTAACCAGGACTGGCCAAGTCCAGAGCCAGCCATAATTTCTACTTAAAAACTTAAAACCCAAACTACAGGGGTGTAATTTTCCTGGACCCATGCTTTATGGCACATACGCAGAGAAGTTTCTCTGCTTAGCATTCCCTGCATGTGTCACGCTATCCATATTATTTGGATTGTGCCATCTACACAGCTACCCCAGTCCTTTTTGCAGGGAATTACCAGACCACTGGCCAAAGAAACTCATCATCTCTGCAGGATCTTGGTACCTACAAGCCTAGGGACTCAGGAGTTCAAAGCTGCAATCAAACACTGGCCATTACTGATCAAAACTAATTCTACAGAAAGATCATACTTTCCAAATAACTGCTCACATGAGCATACAGTGAATGATAGGCTTCTGTATAGATTGCCAATCAACGGAGCATTTTCTTATAGCAATAAATTACTGGTTGCCTGGGAAGAAATACTTCATGTACTGAAAGAATCTCCCAAATCCACTTTTGTATAAAACAAAACCAAAGGGTTTTCTGAGCATGATTTGAATGAAGCATCACAGAACTATTTCAGACAAACTTTCACAAATATGAGATCATTTGAAAATGCTAGTTTCTTGTCATTTGCAAATAGCATACACATCCTAATGTACTAGAAAAAAAAGCAAAAAAAACCCACGATGATTTTAATAGTAAAGTTGTTTTCAATGCTGTATCTTGAAAAATATTTCTAATTTACACATGCAGACAGCTATAAAGGTATGTTCTTTCCTGAAGGAATCAGGAACATGAGGCTACGTCCCTGAGGTTGGAACTGAGCTGTGTATGCCACTTATGTGCATTTTAGATAATGTGCAAGGCAAGTAGAATTACATTGTGGATTTCAAAATATGAAACAAAGCACACACATACCATATATAAATATTTAAACACCCATAACAGAAAAGCAGAAGACAACATGTTTTCAACTTTGACTGTAATTTCCTTGGCTCAGGTATGAGCTTAACGTGGGATTTATGCAGTGAGAGTGAGGCTTTCTTGAATGGAGCTTCTAAACGTTATTATTTCTGTACAGCAGTAGCTCAGCATGATGCTGGAGAACTGCAACACTATAAATGAAAGATTAAACCAAGAAATAATGACCACTTGTCATAAAGACCACATGGTACATTCTCTTAAAGAGTAAGGATATTAATACTATTGTCCTGGCTGTAATCCAACCTAGATAATTACATTCTGCCTAATTTTTCCTTGCACTTCAAGCATAAACAGTATTTTTCAACACTTCATTAGGATGTAGTGTTGTTGTTTTTCTAATGATGTCCTTTATTTAGCTCGTACAGTCAAAAATTACATGTATTGTATCTACATGTGGTTAACATCAAACCCAAAGACGTCTGCAGTTTAGCTGAAATGAGCATTGCATAG
Source organism: Netta rufina (assembly GCF_964035555.1). Classification (NCBI taxonomy): domain Eukaryota; kingdom Metazoa; phylum Chordata; class Aves; order Anseriformes; family Anatidae; genus Netta; species Netta rufina. Next base: position 45,301,551 of record NC_140125.1, read on the forward strand.
GTTTTAATTTAATTTTAATTTTAAATGTTTCAGTCTTTTTGAAAAGGAAAATGTAAATTATATAATCAGAGCAATATAATGAGGAAACAAAAATAGTCTTAAAGCAAAGATGCAGGATAAGTAAGAGACAGACAAAATAGGGAGTAGTAGATGACTAATACAGGGTACAAAAGCCACTACCTCCTGTAGCCTTTTTTTTTTTTTTTTTTTTTTTTTTTTCCAATTAAAGCTCAATATATTCTCTGAATTGCCATGAATTTACAGAGTTCAGCTCTAGGCTTACTGCTGTTGTATGAACTCCAATGCAAGGCAGCTCAGTTGGTATAAAGGTCAGTCCATGTCTTGGCAGCAGAGTTTTCTATTAGCCAGGCAGGCTACCTGAGCTAACACATTCAATCTGCTAGAGCGAGCCAGTCTGACTGTGCAGCTTCTCACCCCATTGGCAGTGAATCTCTGCCCCCGTGGGAAGCCACATGTGAAACCTTAGTGCAGCCCTGCCCTTTAAGGATTAACAGGCCACTGCACTGTTCATTCAAGGACAGTGCGTCTGAATGGTAAGTCCTAAAAGCTTGAAATGTAGATTTATTGGAAGCTTTCCTGTCTCCTCCACAACAGCAATTTTAACTCCTGTGTTCTTAGCACAGCTCCCCTTTGGTACCTTGACTACACGTGCCAGCACAGCCCAGCAGACCACTAACCAGCTGCATCCGACTTGTGGGCTCTCAAAGCAAAAAGCAAGTTATTCCATGGTGCAATACAAGGAAAGCAATCTCTGTGCCCAGCTACCAGCCCGGACACGTGCTGCTCCCTGTTATTTGACCTGACACTTCATGAAGAAGTTAACTAAAATGTGCTGTATCTGCCCTTAGCATGATGCATATAATACCCCTAATCACAACTGCTCTTAGCAAGCAAAAGATTTTGTTCAAGCAAATTTAAATAAATAGGTGCAGTGTACTCATTACCAACTTTCACTACGTAGTCATGACAATAAAGAGACCACTGAGCTTTAGAAGACAAGGTACCTGAAAGATTTCCTTATCTTGACACATGGCTGTTTCTTCTACACCTGAGAACGTTTTGAGATGTTCTGCAGTGGGAGGAATCCATGGAGACTGCTGCCCAGGCAAAAGATAGGACTCCATTCCTCTGAGAAGTAATGTCTTGTCTGATCCCAAAGGCAACATCTCTTCCAAGTGTTTCAGGCTGCTGTACGAGCACGGAACTCTCGAGATGTAGTTTGCTACAGCCAGAAGTACATTTGTTCTTCTGTTGTAGCTCTTGTTCCTGGGTGGACAGGTGGCTAAACATTTACTCCAAAAGCCTTCCAACAAGCTTTCTGGAACAACATCATTGCCAAGCAAGCAAGCAAAGAGAGGGAGGTGTGTCAAACTAAGACCCAATGCACGGCAAAGAGCTTCTCTGCAGTACGTAACAGTGACAAGCTTGTCCAAGCAGAGCTTCTCAATGGAAAAATAGGGAGATGTATTATAGATGAGGTAGTCACTGTCTTGCCCAAGAATTCCTATGCACTTATGCTGCAAACCGTACGCAGCCACCTCAAAGTCTGCCTCCTTCAACGTGCACACTGTTTTTTGACCGAGTGACTTCAGGGCGTACCGTGTAAAAGTAGGCAACGCTGAGGGAAGAACAAACATTCCTCTCCCTGGTTGCTTCCTGTGAGTCTTGACAAACTGAAACAGCGCAGCTATTTCCTTGTAATTCTGCCACCTCCGTTTGATCCACTCATCTCTCTTCTTCTCTTCTACCACTCCATCGAAGTAAAACACCAGCGTGATACCGGCTGCTGTAAAAGCTTTAATGAAAGCCTCTAAATTGGCCAGGTACTCCCGCCACTGGCCACCGCACACCCAGGATTCCGGCGTGTACCAGTGCCTAACGCAACTCATGGCATCTACTACGATAACAGGTGGGATATCTGGGTGATCGATGCGATGCTTTTCCGCCACCTCTTTCAGATCTACCGTTCTGCAGGCGTCAGGGCAAACTCTTGTCACAAACCCCTGCAAGCCTTTAATGCCCATGGTTGACCTCTGAAACTCACAGCAGCCTGAAAGAAGAAACATAAAAACAGAATTCCAAAATGCAGTACTAAGAAATATAATAAATTGCTAGTTTGTTAAACAGAAAAATAAACAAAAGAACATTTAGAAACTGAACTGGTATTTCTCTGCTTTTGCTAATTGCTTTTATTTTATTATTAATCTTGGCCTTTACGCTGTCTGACCCAGTTTTCATCCCATCATCAAACTGGACATAAAGCCCATTTGCTTTGCTTTCCATCTCTGTTTTTTGTATCAGTGAAAACTGTAATAATCAAAACATTTTCATCTGTCTGACTTGAAACATTTCCGACAAAGTATTAAAAAGTATACATTGCTAGAAAAACAAATACAGGTGTAATTAAAAGCTTTATATCATCTCAGCTGACAATGTGCAACACAGGAATTAATGGCTTGCTTTTCACACTAGAGGTGTATGAACATCTTGTATTTAGATGAAAAAAATACTGTTCTGAGTAACTTTGGAAACTGGTCTTGTACCTTGAGTGTTCAAATCGCTCAGCTGCCGCCACAGTTTACAGGCAGCACTCCATCAGTGTGGTACCACTCACATGCAAGACCGACTTCCCCAACATTATTGGCACTGTCAGTTTGCTCTGAATCAGAAACTGAATCCACTTTACCATGCTGGCATTTGAAGACATAGTTACGTTTCAAGACATGTTTAAAGGATTACAGGCTTACCTATACTTGATAAATCTACAAATTTGACTATCATTAATAGTGAAGTTACTTTATTAGGTGGGATTTCTAACATGCACAGCAATTTTGAACAAATCTATTTTAAAAGACATACATGCCAACCTTAGCTAGAAAATAAAAAATTAAAAATCAAATGTCTGTTTTTTTGTTTACGAACACCAAAAAATTGAAGCATAGCCTCCAAATTCTGTGGCAGAACTTTATTTGGCATCCTGAATGAACCAATATATGTGTTCCACAAAAAGAGAGTCATGGGATAAAATTAAAACCTTAGATGACCTCTGTTTTTGTTTCTAGAAATCTCAATGCAAATTAGTTTGGCAAAGCTTTGACATTAGATGTGTGCTCTTTCCTCTATGACAACACCAATTTCCATTACCACACCACCATTTCAAGGGACCTTCCAATGAAAACTGGAAGTGACAACGCTGACTTTCTCATCACTTTCTTTTGATCTTTATTCTCAGAAAATCTGTTTTGCTTTTATTTTTACTTTATTTGAAAGTCAAATCCTTTCTCAGTTACACAGTGAAGACACTCATGTTTTAATTAATCAGGTACATTTTTTTGTTGTTGTTTCTCACACTGCTGGTTTCTGACATTTCAGTTACAGACTGTCCCAGGGGTGTTACAATAAACATGCTTCTGATATATACAAAAAAAAAGTTGAATTCAAACAAATACTGCGAATTGACAACTTTTAAAGGTATTTCAGTTCTTCTTCCTTGGAGTTTTAAATATTTAATACCCTTCAGATACAGTTTCTGAATACCATCCTCTTTAATACAATATGAAATACACGAATGTAAGGCACAGGTACGCAAGGTAGGGCATTGTGTTCTCAAAAGCATTACTTCCAGTGATACCTGGGTGCCTTTAACACTCCAGCCATTTGCTTTTCCAGGACAGCTCCACCTCTGATTGCAAACAGTTTGAGCGCTGGCAGGTTACCTATCACTTTCCATGGAGATCTAGCAGTGAGTGTGAAGATCTTCACCTTTCAGGCTCTAACGTGTGCTCTCAGACTAAATGATAGGAGTTCACTACACGGATGCAGTGTGTCATTGCAGGTCTTACTGCTGCAGAAACGTGCTGTGCCCAAGCGTTACTTATAATTCAGTACAGATTCTGGCCTTAGTGGCTGCACACCTAGAGCAAAAAGTGAGGTAGAACAACTTACTAGCTGTACCATGTTATATTAAGTTCAAAGTGTCTTTTCCCTTCACCTTCAGACTCTTATATCTGAAGCATTCCTCTTGCATAACAGTTTATGCAAGTCTGTGACACTGACGTTATCAGAAAAATCTCCATGACCAGTACCAGCTTGGCCTAATCAACAGAAAGTTAACAGCCAAGCACGTAGGCAAGACTCGTCGGTGGTGTTACCATTTTAACATTATCACAAACATCTGCAGAAAACATAATATTAATAAAAAGATTGTACATTCTTTCACCCATCCTGTTTTTCTTTTTTTTTCATCCAGGAGCCTCAATGTAATGGGAAACCCTCTTCGTATATATTCTGATACTGTGGTGGGTTTCACCACGGTATCAGAAAACGTAACAAGATCTACTGCCTTGAGAAGAAGGTCAATAATGGTAGAAAAAGGACTGAAGTGCTGGATGTTGGAACATTGTTTCATAAGAGTGGCAAACCTGTGAGCTTTGTGCAACAGATGAACTGTTTAAAGCCGGATACTTATTTTTTTTGTGAAACTGAGACCTCAGGTTTACACGGGATCTCAGCTGCAAGGCTAAAAAACGTTCTTTATTCTCAGAAAATACAATCTGCAGGAAAAAGAAAAAAATAAATAAAATAAAAAGGAAAGAAAATCCTCCACCACCCCAGCAATCAGGGGTGTCTTCCTTCCTTCCGATGTTTACACAAGCACCAGGATCCAGGGGACACCCCAGGAACTTTCGGCAGGCCGCACACCGCTGACTTTATGTCGCCAGCACCCCCCCCACACCACCACAGGGATTTTATCGTCCCCCCAGCGATTTTATCGTCCCCCCGCGAGGCGCAGCGCTGCTGCCGGCACCCCCAGCCGCCCTCGCAGAACACCCTGGGGCCGAGGAGGGACAAGGGGCAAGGTCCCCCCGCTCCCTTCCCGGCCTCAAGGGGCCGAGCCCCCCCCGGGGCCATGCTGCGAGCGGGGCTCCCCTCACACCCCCCCGCCCACCCGCCTCGGCCGTTAAACGGCACCCCCGGCACTGACCCGAGCCTGCGCTTCCGCTTCCCCGCGGGCGGGGCTGCGCATGCGCGCAGCGGACGGGCCGGGCCGGGCCGCGCTGAGGGGCCGCGGGCAGCGCCATGGCGGCCGGTGGGGGTGGTGTGGGAGAACGGGGCCGCCCGCGGCTCGGTGCCCCCCGGCATCGTGCGGGTACCGTGGGGCTGAGGGGCTCGGTGTGGCCCGGAACGAACCCGGGCAGAACCAGGGAGGGGGATGTGGAAGAGGCACGCGCAGTGAATCAGTGTAAAAAATAATAATAATAAAAAAAAATTCAACAAAACACCCACTGAGGCGGTTTGAAAATTTAAAAATGCCAACAAAACACCCCCTGAAGCAGTTTAAAAAAACAAAAAAACACGAACAAAACTACAACAAAAAACACAGAACCCCAAGCCACCCATCCAAGGTTTATGTCACCTTTTGGCCGCGCAACCTATTGACTGACACATTGGGGGAAAAACAGTGGGATTTGGTCAACAAAGCGGCCCCTGGGACCTCGAGGACAAAATCTGGGGGGGTCGAGGGCAAAATTGGGGGGCCAGATTGGGTCTCCTGGGCTTTGTGGTGAGCAGGGAGCCCTGCGGCAGGCCCACCTCCGCCCTGCAGGCAACAGGTGGGGGCCTGGATAACTCCACATGTTTTCAGGGGGGAAGGAGGGGGCCGGGGAGCCGATGGAGGGCTGAGATCAGATGTTGCTGCCGGTGAAAAATTAAACAGAGCGGTGCTCTGGGGAGCACAGATTAATATATTTGGTGACTCCGCGCGCACAAAGCCTCGCCATTGTGGCCGTGTCTGAATGCCTGTGAATAGGACGGAGCATATGTGGCCTGTCACCGCAGGTGCCCACATCTGTTCGTCTCCGGGCAGATGCTCTCAGAAAAGGGGAGAGCATTTCCAAAAGCACGGGCCCGCCCCATCCATACCCATCCTCTGCCTCGTAATCACCTTCTGCGGAGCAGTTTCTGCCCCCCTCCCCGCGCATACGAAGCCGCAGAGAGATGCGGAAAGAAATGGAAATAACGCAAATTGGAAGTGGCTCGGAAAGCCCTGAAAACATACGACCAGACTGCTGCCACCCCCCAAAGTTTATTAGCAGCAGGTTTTGCGCTGCAGCCAGCACACAATACACAAGATGTGCGCACCGTGCAAGGGGGGTTGCGGGCCACAGGGGAGCAGAAAACCCCTTCATGCATGAAACGCGGTACAGTACAGCGGCACGCTGTGCTGACTGTCACAGGCAAGGAGCTCCTTGGAGTAGCAGTTTGCAGATACTCTTTGGAGTTCTGGCTTAAGACGATGATAAATAAAGCCAGGGGAAAAAGAAGAGGGGGGTTCCCCATGAGAAATGGTGAACGCGGTGAATATTGCTACTGAGGTTGGTAGCAGAGGGGAATATTTCCAGCCATCCCATGAAATCTCATTGCCAAAGTGCAACACATTTTTCTGAGAAGTGCTATAACATTTTTTTTTTTTTTTCCCCTGTGTGCATGATTTGAGCCAGCTCATGGCCTGTCCCCCCTGCTCCAGGACACTGACACTGATGCATGCCATGCCACGGCTCCGCAGGGGCCTACACTGGCCTTGCCTGATGGGGCAGGTGGTGTGCTTGGGATCGCAGAGTGATTTGGGTTGGTTGGTGGTCAGCACAGGAACTGTGGTTTCTAGGATGCTTAAGGTCGCAAGCCTGGGGTTAAAAGGGGCAAACTTCTGTAGCTGTAGGGCTGAGCTGCACCCAAACAGGGCACGGAAGGTGCGGTAACTTAAGTACCACACCTCTTCTGCTGCTGAGGTAAAGAAACAGGGTGGAAGGTTTGGGCAGTTTCAACAGATTGGAGGTCAAGGGAGTGAGCGGGCCTTCATCCAGCCTAGGGACAGCCAGGGGAAGGCGCCTTCCCTGGTTGGGGTGAGCCCAAGGGCCTGGAGGATGGCAGGGGGCAAGGAGTGGGGGAGCCTCTCTCACGGCCAGCCTGCAGCAGGGATGTGCAGCCCACCGCAACCCTTCCCCTTTTGGGAGTGTGCTCGCACACACACGAGTGGCCAATTTTATCCCTCGCAGTTTCCCACAAGCAAAATCGCGTCGGAAACGAGCCAGGGAGAAAACCCAAACAAACAAGTAGCGCAGGGGAGCGGGGGCGGCGGGGGGGGGGGGGGCTCGCTTTCTCCTCGTGTGCCATCAGAAAAACACATATAGGGGCCACTTTGGGATTTGCCCGGGGAAGGGTTGGAGAGCAGCTGGCTGCGGTAATCTCATCGGGAGACAAAGGAATGCCCCGCCGGTCCTAGGATCACAGGTAAACACACAGCCATTGTCATGAAAATGAGGGGCTAGGATAGGGCTGGAGCAGATGATTTGCGATTTGAAAAAAGGGGGCTGGGGGGGGGGGGGAAGGGAGGGAAGGCCCGGAGCTGCTTATCTATCATCTGGCCTCTCTGTGTGCCAGCTGAGCCACGCGACTGCCCTTTCTTATTCTAATCAGCACATGCCTTTGCAACTTTGGGCTAACCTACATGCGCAACTTGGTAATCCCCCTCCCCGCACACGGCAAGCGCGGCCCGGCGCCCCCGGGGGACCGCGGGCGGGGGTCGGGGACCGGGGGCGGGGGGCTCGGCGCCCCCGGGGAGGGGGTGAGGGGGGGTAGGGGGGACACGGGCAGCACGGCGGGCACCGCGCCGAGCCCCGGCCGCCGGGGACGCGGCTCCCGGTTCCCCCGCCGGCCCCGGGGACACCTGACGGGGGGCTGCGGCGGAGGGGCTCCCGCATGCCTCCGGAGGGGCTAGGGGGCTAATTAAAATATTATGCACACTCGGCTACACATAGCTCCACACGGAACGGCGGCGCACCGTTCGCCATATGCCCGCAGCCCCCCGGCCCGGGCGAGGGAGGCTCGCAGGGCGGTGAATTCAGCGCCTCGCCCTCATTAGCAGCCCCCCCGCCACCCCCCCCCCCCCCCTTTTGGAAGTGACTTTTCCCATAATCTGGCTTGTTTGGAAATAGCGGCCGATGGGATGCTCTCGGCTTGCAAAGCCTCGCCGGGGAGCGGGGGCATCGAGCGGGACCCCCGGCGTGGGAGCCGCTCCCCGAGGGCAGAGCCAGGCCAAACCGAGCTGGGCCAAACCGAGCCGGGCCAAACCGAGCCGGGCCGGGCCAAACCGAGCCGGGCCGGTGGAGGCGGGCAGCATCGCGGGGGGAGCGCGGTGCGGAGACACGCGGTTGGGAGCGAAAAAGCGCCATTTGGTTAGGAGCAGATGGCTGGCTAGGGGGCTGATCGCGTCTAAAGGCGTGTCATCCCCCTTCAGCGAGAATCCCTAAGGGCTCCCCTTGTCTTCAAAATCAATGAAAATTAAAGTGCAGAGAATGGATGAATAGTTAGACCTCGAGTCCCTCCTTTGTTCGCCTCAGCTACTGGTGGGCAGGAGTTAAACTACAACAGCCTCCTATAGAAACACTTAAGTTAAACAGTCTCCCCGTTAGCCCAGCATCTGAAAGAGAGAGGGAGAGGGGGGAAAAAAGCAGAAAAAGGAGCTTTCTGCTTGATTTCCCCAATACAGAATCGCGTGGCATAAATTAAGCCGGAGAAGAATGAGCGCCGTGGGCAGGATCCTGCCGGCTCTCACGGCGCCTTTCAGTCACGCTCAGCAGCGGTAATCGAGAAATCTGTGCCACGTCAATTTAACAAATACCCGGTACCGAAGGGGGGTTGTTAAGGATTTGGGGGCAAGTTTTTTTTTTTTTTTCGGGGCTTTTTTTTTTTTTTTTCGCTAGGTTAAAGCCCTCGCGCGTGTAACTTTTTATTTCCACTTTTTTAAGCAAGGGGATGCTACTGGACCAACTTTCTACCTCTCGTTGATTAAAAGATCCCTGGTGATACACCGCGTCTCACCGACGTGTCACCTCCAAATTTCAAGAGATATTCCCCCACCCCCCAATCCACTTGCTTAGTGGGGCGATCCTTTTTTTTTCTTTTTTTTCTTTTTTTCCCTCCCCACTCTCTCCCTTTCCTGGGGATAACCCTGCAGCCAAGTTCGCGAAGCAGCGGCGAAGCCACTCGAAAAGATGTTGTCGCTAGGTGGCAAAAGTAATTTACGGTTCGTGCCGCCGGGGCTGCCGGGTGCGCGGCGCCCGCCCGCTGCCCGCTGCCCCCTGCCCGCTTCGGGGGTCGCTTTCCCCGTTTCGCCCCCCGTCCCCGGGCGAGAACATCCTCGCTTCTGCCTGCCCAGAGCCTCGGCACGGCGCTGCCCGGCCGCGGGTGCGGGGGAAAAGCAAACATTCCTGCACATTTCAGCTTTCTCTGGAGGGTCGGGGGCAGGGAGGGGGGCGAAGAGCCTTCTCCTCCTCTACCTGTGTACAGAGCGCTTCGTGGGCCCCGACTGGGTTTAAGGGAGGTAGAGGGGCTGGCTGCTTGATAAAGTACCTGCCTAGGTTTGGGGTGGGTGCCGCAAACACCCCGCAGATGAATGTGGGCAGCCGCAGTCCTGGAGCAGTCGAGAAGAGCTGGGCTGAATGAACTCATTAGTGATTTTCTTTTAATTGGTATTACCCAGTGCTTTTACTTTAAGAAGTCTTTAAGATTTTTTTTTTTTTTCCTAGCGCATTGTAAGATAATTTGTGATCAAGACATCTGCTTCAATGAAAGTCACATTTTGCCATGCAAATGCACGTTTCAACCCAATAAAGTCGCCATAATAAGGCTTTTAGCACGGCATACCTACAGTGAGGTTATTGTAGCCAAATCCTCTCCTTTCGCACACAAGCTTAATCTGTGCTGAAATGATCTGTTACAATTAAAATGACATTTACAGAGACAGTTACACCTTGCATCCTAATGAATCCGCCTGCGCCTACCGAAGGTGTTTAACAGAGGGCCCCAACAAAGTGGAAAACCCCGCTTCGAGTGACATGCCAGAGTCGCCCTCAAACTTTTATCCCCCGCTCCCATCCGTCATTAAGAAGCTGCTCAAAGGGTAATCATCCCTGCTCCTCTTTCACCGCCCCAGTAAACTCCTTTTCGATGTTTTTAAGGTCAAAACAAAAGTTCTAGTGTCTGATGGATATGTAAAAAAATAATAAGGTGACGGTTGGTGTGTAAAGTCTTTTTTTTTTTTTTTTTTTTTTTTTTTTTTACGGAGGGGGGAAGTGCTGGAAGGGATTTCTTTAAAAAATGTGCGGACATTGTTGTAGAGGCAGTAGCGTGCGCCGAGGGGAGCTCTTTCTCTCCCTCGCATTGTGCAGGGAGCAGGTGCTGTCTACATTACCATACAGCTGAGAGCACAAAGAGCTAACTGATTCAGCCCTCACACAATAACAAACGGCCTTAATGACAGCCACGCGAACGACACACACCAAACTCACTTTTTACTAAGCTGAAGCAGGAAAAAAAAAAAAAAAAAAAAAGAGAGAGAGAGAGAGAGAGGGAGAGAGGTTGCTGGTGATGATGATAATAATCATACAGGGGTGTAGGACCCGGCAGGAGCGGGGAGCTCTTTCCGCCAGCGGTGGTCGTGGGGACGGGACCCGCAGCGCCCCGCTCCCGGGACCCCCCCGGGGGCGGCGGGCAGCCGGTTCCCCCGAGCCCCTCGGCTCCCCCGAGCCCCCCGGCTCCTCCGAGCCCCCCGGACCCCTGAAGCCCCCCGGACCCTCCGAGCCCCCCGTGCCCGTGCGGGCGGGACGGGTGCTGCGAGCGGAGCCCGGGGCAGGGCGAGCCGGGGCTGGGTTCGCTCGCATCCCCCCCCCCCTCCGCTCCCAATTATCCCGCTTATACCGGGGGCAATGCGGTGTGAGTTTAAAGGGATCGGATTTCCCTCGCTGCCGCCCGCCTCCCCCGTTCCCTTTAAAGCCCCTCGGAAGGGAGCACGGTCGCCGGGCGACTTTCGGGGGGCACGGCGGCGCTGCCCGCGGCCCCGGGGGCTCGTTCTCCCGGTGCGGAGGGGGTGCTGCCCTCTGCCCGGAGCAGGAGGGGGATTCTCGCGGTTACCAAATTTGCAGGAATGTAAATGAGCACGTTTTGTGAGCGCGGAGGGGAGAGGGGGAGGAGGGTTGCACATTTTACAGCTCACTGACCATTTGGCGATCCATTGAGAGGAGGGTTTGGAAAAGTGGCTCCTTTGTGACAGCTCTAGCCAGATTGGGGGGCTGCTCATTTGCATCTCATTAGGCATGCAGGCGGCCGGCGGGATATAAGGGAGGCAGGCGCCCAAGGAGAGGCAGATCCTTAGCGCTTCACCCTCGGAGAGAGCCGCCGAGCCGCGGCGCAGAGCAGGCACCCCCTGCCCCCCCGCAGGAGCACCCCCGGACACTGCTGCTGCTGCCGCCGCCTCCGTCGAGACACGAGCTTGTTGTAGTTGGCCGGGATTCCTCTAAAACACAAAAGGAAGCCCACGACGACGAACGAGAGCTTCGCTTCTTTCGCAAAAAAAAAAAAAAAAAAGAATAATAATAATAAAAAAAAAAAAAAGAAAGGGGGGGGATCAAGGCTCCGACGTGACCCGCAAGCCGCCGCTCGCCGCCTCCCAGCCCCGACGTGCGCAGGGCGAGCGCAGCCGCGCAGAGCCAGAGCCGCTCCCGCACCGCGCCGCACCGGGAACTACCGCGCTGCCGCCTCGGCAGGGATTTCCACAGCGCCGACTCTTTTTTTTTTTTTTTTTGTCTGTTTTTTTTTTTTTTTGTTTGTTTTTAAATCTTCCTCGGCAAGCCTTTTCTCTGCCTCAGTTGGGAATTAAGTTGCTTTTCATTTTTTTTTTTTAATTTTTTTTTTTCCTGGCGAAAAGGAGGAGCACCGTGGATTGGGAAAGAAAGAGAGTTTAGCAGATCAATCGTAAACTTTTTTTTTCCTTCTTATTTTTTTTTCTATTTTTGCCATCCGAAAGAGCTGTCAGTCGGCGACAGGCTACACCCAGAGGTGTCAGCAGAGGGAGAAAAAAAAAAAAGTCAGAGCCGCTCCTGAAAGAAGGAGACCGTGACAGTAACTCTTCCAGCTCCGCTGGGGCGAGCGGCTTTGGCCGCTTCGTGCTTATTATTATTTTTTTGATTTCCCCCGAGAGACACTTTCCCCTTTCCCCCCCCCGCAGACAAGACAAGGGGGAGGAACGCGAGGGCACCAGAGCTGCCCCTCCACCATGGGAGGCCGGTTCCTGCTGGCGCTCGCCCTCCTCTCGGTGCTGCCCTGCCGCCGCCAGGTACGTGTGGGGGGACGAGGGGACGGGGGGACGGGGACCCGGACGCCCCCCTCGGGGGGTTCCCACGGCGGCTGGGGGGGGGGGAGGCAGCGGGCAGGGGGCAGCCGTCGGGGCACGGGGCCGCTCCGGGGACTGACGGCCCCTGTCCCCGTCCCCGTCCCCGTCCCCGCCAGGTGTCCGGCTCCGGGGTGTTCGAGCTGAAGCTGCAGGAGTTCGTCAACAAGAAGGGGCTCCTCAGCAACCGCAACTGCTGCCGGGGGGGCGGCCCCGGCGGCGCCGGGCTGCAGCAGTGCGACTGCAAGACCTTCTTCCGCGTCTGCCTCAAGCACTACCAGGCCAGCGTGTCCCCCGAGCCGCCCTGCACCTACGGCAGCGCCATCACCCCCGTGCTCGGCGCCAACTCCTTCAGCGTCCCCGACGGGGCGGGCGGCGCCGACCCCGCCTTCAGCAACCCCATCCGCTTCCCCTTCGGCTTCACCTGGCCCGTAAGTGAGGGGAGGCGAAGGGGGGGTGGCAAGGAGGGCGACCCCGGGGTGGGGGCTGGCGGTGCTGCCCACCCACGGCACCGGCTGTGCTCACGCCGTCGCGGCGGGTTGTCTCTGCCCCTTGTCTCTGCAGGGCACCTTCTCGCTCATCATCGAGGCTCTCCACACGGACTCGCCCGACGACCTCACCACAGGTACCTTGTCCCCCACGGACCCCTCCCCAGGGCCACCCCCTCGCCAGGGAGGCACGCAACCCCCCTCGCCCTGTCTCCGCAGTCCCCATCCCACCAGACACCCCCCTGTGAGCATCCCCCTGCCCACTCTGGGCACCCTGATCACGCTTCTCGTCTCCCCGCAGAAAACCCCGAGCGCCTCATCAGCCGCCTGGCCACCCAGAGGCACTTGGCGGTGGGCGAGGAGTGGTCCCAGGACCTGCACAGCAGCGGCCGCACCGACCTCAAGTACTCGTATCGCTTCGTCTGCGACGAGCACTACTACGGGGAAGGCTGCTCCGTCTTCTGCCGCCCCCGGGACGATGCCTTCGGTCACTTCACTTGCGGAGAGCGTGGCGAGAAAGTCTGCAACCCGGGCTGGAAGGGCCAGTACTGCACTGAGCGTGAGTGTCCACCTTCGTGTCTCCCCGTGAGCTCTCTGGGAGGTGTTTCCCTGACATCAGGCCCCGTGGGAGAGGGGGAACCGGGCTGGAGCGCATGGAGGGCCGGTGCTGTGTGCAGGCTTTACTGGTGTGGGGGACAGGGGGTCCTCAGGCTTACCACAGAAAGTTAGCTCAGGCAGCTCCACCTTGAGCTCATAAAATGTCAGTGCCAACATCACACTCTTGCTCATTCACTGTAGTTGTCAAATCTGGAGGCAGAATGCTCAGCAGTTGCTTGAGGATGTGTTTAAATGCATCAGGAGTCCCTTTTACACCTAGCCACCCCTTCAACCTCGGTACACTGATACCATCATTATGGGGTACAGGGCTCCAGGAAAGGAAGCTAGGCCTCAGCAACATCCGTGTGGCAGGCCTAATGGTAGGCTTGTTGCTGTCTGCTGTCTTGCCACCTTGCATTGAAAAAAGTAGTGGGAGGGCCGAGATATGCCCTGTGGCCTGTAGGATTTCTCATTTGGGATACTCACACACTGCCACTGACAGAGGCTTTTCACCTGGAGCCACAGGTCAGCTTCCTCCCCATGGCTCTCCTGTGACATTGCCATGTTCATTGCTACTGACAGAACAGGACAAGGGACACGAGTTTTAAAGTGAGCCTGATCCTGAAACTGTTCAGGAATGCAGTGTACTGATACAGCAGGAAAAGCTGGGCTAGTAAGTAGATGACAGAGAGGACAGATAGCCAGAAATGTCAGGTACCACCGGTTTTTATGAGGTTACCCCCCTTCGTAGACACATAGCAGCATACAGGCAAACATACAGACACAGAGCTCCTGCTGCGGTGTGTGATGGCATTCTCTGTTTGTGTGCACACATATGTCTGAAGTACACTGGCAGATGATGCACTGAGTGCTCCCCTGCAGCCATCAGAGGGCCAGGTGGGCTGAGAGAAAGCAGCTATAGTCTGTAAAGCAGCCTCTCTGTTTTCTGTATTTTTTTTTTTTTTTAAAGCCCACCTACACTGTGGTCTCAGCTGAGCTGCTATCGAATGATCTCAGATTGGTTATTCACACCGTCAGTGGCTGCTGAGATGCTTTTAGCAGTTCATGGCACGATGTTGCACAACAAACAGCAGGCAAAGGGGCTTGCATTTCCTTTGATAGCATTTTAAATAGGATCTACAACCTTTCCCATGATCAAAAGTGCCTATCCCGGTTATGTCAAGGGGTGGGGAAAAAGGAAGCATTTTGATAATGAGCTCTTTCGGGGCTGTCAGCACTTTCGGATGCCTGTGCACTGCCGCTCTTCCCCCAGCAAAGCAGAACGCTGTCCATCTTTCTCGACTCGTTGTGCTGTGCGTGCTGCTCTGCTTTCCGTCTCAGAAAACACAGCACAGCAGCAGCGCAAACCCGCTAGGCGCTGGAGCTGTGTTTATGTGTGCATGCGAAAAGAATGTTTTCCTGTTAGCAAGCCGAGCTCCCAGTGGCAGATTGCTTCCCGTCTACTTGCCCTCGGCTCCATTCTTTCCAACTTTGAGGCGATCCGATTATCAGCACTGATTCTTTCTCCCCTCCACCCCCCTTCCCCTCGCATGCCATTGTCTCCGGCTGGCTTTGTTGAATTAAAACTTTGCAGTGCCTGCTTAATGAGTTCCATAACCAGGCGAAGTAATGAGCAGAAGTCCCTTTTCCCCTCCCCTCATCCTCCCTCCCGCTGGCCCGCTTACCTCTTTACCATGCCCGGACCCACCCGCCCCTGCTCCGAGCGGGGCGGGGAGGGGGGGAGGAGGGAGGAAGAACTTTAGACTTATTTATTTGAATAAGAAAAAAAGTTTTTGCAGCGAAATCACGCGCGTGCCATAGATTAGCTGTGGGCAGGGATAGGCTGCCCGGCCGCCGGCACCGGCCCCATTGGCTCCGGGGCCGGGGGTATTGTTGCAGTGGGGCAGCTGCTGGGAGAGAATAGACAATAGAGCAGCTGTCTTGCACTGGCACCCTGCACACCAGCTGTCCACTCTTATCTGCACACACACTTTCGGGGGATATTAAGAGGTGGAGCTGTGTGCATAGAATTGGAAAAAAGGACTTCTGACCCTCGCTGGGAAGGGAAGGGGGGCGAGGGGCTGCGGGGAAGGCAGCAATTGTGAGCCCTCTTTTGTCTGTGTGCAACTGTATTAAGAAGAATGCTCATCCCTGGCGATAAGTAAAGTGCCCAGCTACCAGGCGAGATCAATACTCCTGCAGGCTCCAGAGATTAACTCAGCTGCTATTAACTGCCCGGACCTAGCAAAAAGGGCTGGCTCCCCACCCACAAGGTGCTCTCAGGAGGGGACTTTGAAAAGGGAGGCGTTCGGCCCTGGAGCTTATGCCTCTTCCTTCTTGGTCTGTTTACAGCGATTTGTTTGCCTGGATGTGACGAGCAGCATGGCTTTTGCGACAAACCTGGGGAATGCAAGTAAGTTTTCCACTACCCCCCCCCCCCCTTTGTCTTTAACTTCAATGCTCTGGTGCTAAACAAGCCACCGGTCCTTCGAGGGGCAGTTTAAATGCCTTTCTTCATATTAGATGGTAATTCGAGAAATCCAGGTGATGCCAGATCAAAGTATTAATCCACAAGTCAAACATCAGTGCCATTTATATTAACCTAACAAGTTTACAGTGCTGTGTGTAAGGTTTAGCTGTTTGTTATTAGAGTAAACAAATTAACTACCTGCAACTGGGGCTCTGTCTAAGGAAGTGGAAGAAATAGCTGGGACTGATGAAAGCTGATGCTATGGTTGGACTCGGTGACTTTCTCAGATGAAGGATCACTGAAGGCTTTTAGGAAACTTGATCCTTGGCATCAGTGTGTTTGCAGAGTTTGATATAGGGTTTCCAAATGTGAGAAGTCTAAATCTGATGAGACTTTGTTGTCAACTTTTTTTTTTTTTTTTTTTTTCAGATGCAGAGTGGGTTGGCAGGGGCGATATTGTGATGAGTGCATCCGATACCCAGGCTGCCTTCATGGTACCTGTCAGCAGCCGTGGCAGTGCAACTGCCAGGAAGGCTGGGGTGGCCTTTTCTGCAACCAGGGTAAGTTCTCAGTCCTTGCCTGAGGACCTGTCTTAAAATGCAGAAAGCAGGCTGCTATTTCCAGCTCATCTGTGCTAGCCTAACCTTGCAAAGGAGCAAGTATCTTGACAGATTTCTCTCTCTTTTTTTTTTTTTTTCCCCAATGTTTTACAGACCTGAACTACTGCACCCACCACAAGCCGTGCAAGAATGGTGCCACGTGCACGAACACTGGTCAGGGGAGCTACACTTGTTCTTGCCGGCCTGGGTACACAGGCTCCAACTGCGAGATTGAAATCAATGAATGTGATGCCAACCCTTGCAAGAACGGTGGAAGCTGCACTGTAAGTCTCAGTCACTTGTATGAAACCCCAAGGGGCGAGTTAATGGCAGTTCTTCTGATTTTCAGAATCCATTTCTGGATCTCAGAGCAAGTTCAGGTAAATATTTTGAACGTTTCTTGTGTCTTTTCCCCAGGATCTCGAGAACAGCTATTCTTGTACCTGCCCACCGGGCTTCTATGGTAAAAACTGCGAGCTGAGTGCCATGACCTGTGCTGATGGACCGTGCTTCAACGGTGGGCGATGCACTGACAACCCCGACGGGGGATACAGCTGCCGCTGCCCGCTGGGTTATTCTGGGTTCAACTGTGAAAAGAAAATTGATTACTGCAGTTCCAGCCCTTGTGCTAATGGTAAGGCCAAATATAATACAGTGACCTTCTGAAAAGAGATCATCCAGTTGCTTTGGCTACTGGTCTGGAGTGAATAATAAGGCCCAGTGATAAACCACGGGCTATGTCATATCAATGGTTGACTTGGTGGAGGAAGTGTGCTTAAAAGTAATGGTGTGGCATGGGTCACTGCTACAGATAATGTTTTCTTAAGGGGTCACTGTGGCGGGGTAACTTTGCCTGAAGCTTCATGCATTAAACTGTGGAGGATTATACTTCTAAATGATGGATAGCACTCTCTGGCATCTATGGATATGAAATGCCATACTAATACTAAGTATTATTATTACTTATAATCCAACAATAGTAATCTTCTTCCTTTGACTAATGTAGTGAAGATTTCCTTAAATGCAGTCCTTCTTATTCAGTGCCACTTTACCTCTGTAATGTGAGATTGTGGTGTGAACCTGATCTGGACTAGCTTCATTGTCCCAGCTAAGTGAAATGTCAAAAAGGGAATAGAATGGTGAATAAAAAATAGATCCGATTAAGAAATACCTTCCTTTAAAAAAAAACACATACTTTTATGGTGGCTCATACTTGGCAAAGATTGGGCTAACCTCTCAAAAGGGAAGTTTTCCTCAGCTGTGGTTTGTCACGATGACCCTGAGAGCAGCACTCAGGGCACACTTCAGGGAGGGTGTGACTACAGCCCTCTCAGCCTTCGTGCCCTTAATGCCTTGCAGGAGCCCAGTGCGTTGATCTGGGGAACTCGTACATATGCCAGTGCCAGGCTGGCTTCACTGGGAGACACTGTGATGACAACGTGGACGACTGCGCCTCCTTCCCCTGCGTCAACGGAGGGACCTGCCAGGACGGGGTGAATGACTATTCCTGCACCTGCCCCCCCGGATACAATGGGAAGAACTGCAGCACCCCAGTGAGCAGATGCGAGCACAACCCCTGCCACAACGGGGCCACCTGCCACGAGAGAAGCAACCGCTACGTGTGTGAGTGTGCTCGGGGCTACGGTGGGCTCAACTGCCAGTTCTTGCTCCCCGAGCCTCCTCAGGGACCAGTGATCGTTGACTTCACTGAGAAGTACACGGAGGGCCAGAACGGCCAGTTCCCCTGGATCGCGGTGTGTGCCGGGATTATTCTGGTCCTCATGCTGCTGCTGGGGTGCTCCGCCGTGGTCGTCTGCGTCAGGCTTAAGGTGCAGAAGAGGCACCACCAGCCAGACGCCTGCAGGAGCGAAACAGAGACCATGAACAACCTGGCGAACTGCCAGCGTGAGAAGGACATTTCCATAAGTGTCATTGGTGCCACTCAGATTAAAAACACAAATAAGAAAGTAGACTTTCACAGTGATAACTCTGATAAAAACGGCTACAAAGTTAGATACCCATCCGTGGATTACAATTTGGTGCATGAACTCAAGAATGAGGACTCTGTTAAAGAGGAGCATGGCAAATGCGAAGCCAAGTGTGAAACGTATGATTCAGAGGCAGAGGAGAAAAGTGCAGTACAGCTAAAAAGGTATCATTCATACTTGAGTGCTGGGGGTGGCTTTATTCTGAAGGGTGTGCGTGTCTTAGAGGTAGCGTTAAGCAACAGCCATCTCACCTATGTTGTCTGTCTTTGTCTTCAGTAGTGACACTTCTGAAAGAAAACGGCCAGATTCAGTATATTCCACTTCAAAGGACACAAAGTACCAGTCGGTGTACGTCATATCAGAAGAGAAAGATGAGTGCATCATAGCAACTGAGGTTAGTATCCCACCTGGCAGTTGGACAAGAGTTGGTGTGCGATCTCCTTCCAATGCATGTTGGGGCAGCCAAACTGTTCTCTGTGCGGCCACTGTGATTTGAACCTGTTGAAATCTGGCTGCCTTGAGTTTATAGTACTGCAGATGTTGCAAAAACTTGCACTGGATTAAGATAAGCCCCAGCGGGTGTTAGAGGACGGTGACTTTTTCAGGCAAGGGGACAGCTACAGTGTGGTTGTGGTCTACTGACTCACCCCTTCGTATCCTTCATGCAGAGCCTGTTCTTGCTTGGAATGAAGGTGAAGTCCTGAACCTCTTCAGCCTTACTGTCCTCTTCTTACTGTTTATTAACCTCTTCTGGTCTCTGTGTTTTCTCCCAACAGGTGTAAAACAGACATGATATGGCAAAGATGTTGTTCAGAACAATTTCAAAGGAGACGTGCCCCAATGAATGCTGCTGAAAGAGGAATGGGAGATAGATTCCTTCACTGACTGCTGCTGAGAAACTAAATTCAGGCTTGAGCTGGTTCTCTACTGAAGTTAGCAAAGTGACTGCAAAATAAAGAAACAAGATGGACACCAGGCAAGGGTCTGTGTTCAAGGATTACTGTTGCACTGCCTTTTATGAATTTTATCATTGCACTATGGTCAGTTGCTTTTCTATATATATTTAAATGAATGGACTTAATTACTACATAAGAAGCATGCACTGCCTGAAGTGTATATTTTGGATTCTTATGAGCCAGTCTTTTCTTGAATTAGAGACACAAACACTGCCTTTATTGTCTTTTTTGATACTAAAATGTGTTTTTACTAGGTGAGAAAAAGTGTGTTATTTTTTTGAATCTGTAAAAATATTTTCATGATAATTGTAAAGCTTGAGTATTTTGTGATGTCCATTTTTTTATAATTTAAATTTTTTGGTAAATATGTACAAAGGCACTTCGGGTCTATGTGACTATATTTTTTTGTATATAAATGTATTTATGGAATATTGTGCAAATGTTATTTGAGTTTTTTTTTTACTGTTTTGTTAATGAAGAAATTCATTTTTAAAATATTTTTCCAAAATAAATATTATTAATGATAACTGAAGTCCTATGTTTATTTCATAACTGATGATGAACTGGACTGAACCTTGCGACAGATACCTGACAGGTTTCTGAGGACTCACGGGGAGACAGGGCAGGATCGATACCTATCACAAAGCCTGGGGAACAACTTGCTCTTTGTAAACCCCTCTTTCCCCTCCTGACTTAATGAATTGTTGACCCCATTGTCATGCTCACCCTTATCCCAAAGGCAAATGTCTGTCAAAACCTTGGGTAATGTTTGCTCAGTCCTGTTGGGTTGTGTATATATAAACACATATGGCCCCACTTCCCAAGGAAGAGCCATGCAGATGCACTCTTCTGCAGCACAGGCATGGGGCTTGTCCTGACTCTGTTCTTCATTTCGTGCAACCTCAAACACTTGTCTGGAGTCCAGGGGAGTTTGGGACACCCAGGGCATGCCCATTGAGGCCCCTGGTGCCCACCCATGGGATTTGAGCTCCCCCAGTCACACCAACCTAGGGCTGGCCCTTCCCTCCCCAGGAAAAGGGGACACTGAGTTGACTGATGGCCACAACTCTCCTGACTGTGATACCTGCCTAAAATACCAGTTGTATCTTTAATTTCAACCCTGCCCTTGGTGCCTGCTGCCATCATACTGGGGCAGTGTGTGACCCCATCCCCTGGCTTGGCCTCAAATTCCTAGGCTGTTTAGTTTGCCCTAACTAACTCTCCTTTGGGTCGTGCTTGTTAGTTAGCAGATACCCTTTGGAAACATGCAGTATGCTTCCACCTCAGGAAAAAGAAGGACAATCTAGGAAATACTAATCTAGGAAATAATTTATTTTTTGACCCATTAAAGCCAACCTCACCCCAATTGTTGTGGGCCACCTCTCACAGCTTCTGGGAGCTGATGAAAATTACTTGCTTCCATTCACTTCAGTGGAGGTGGATGTGGCTGCTATCCTAAATGAAAAGGATGGGGTAGCACATGTAATTAATCAAGCAATAATGGCAACTGCTGATCTATATCTAAACTATATACCCTCTCACCTTATTTTATTGTACAGGAATGTGAGAACAACTAGAACTGTACTTCTGTGTGGGGTCAGCAGATAACACACTCACAGCAGGGGCTTCTCCATCTGTAGGGTCTTCTCACTAAGCCAATCCTTAGACAAGATCTACCAACTCACTGCCCACAAAGTGACCCAAGAGGGTATATATATGCTCTTCATTTATCCCAAAGGGTCTTTTTAGGGAAGGTTTTCATAAGGAGAGTGACATGAGGTACTGAAAAGCAGCCTGTGAGTGATGGTCTGGACAGCATTTTCAAGCTGGACGGTCACATAACATCCTGCCGATAATCAGCCAATAAATCAGACAGTGACCCAGGCATGACAGTGTGCATGGCAGCAGGGTGCTCGGAGCAATGTAATCTCCCAGGCTGGACAAGCATGTGTGCTCAGGCAGGTTTTATTGCTGTCTCTGCTGCTGACTTGCTTTCCAAACCTGAGCAAATCACTTAATTTCTGTTTCCTCTTCTTCCTAAGCTTTTTTAGGGCTGACTTGCCTTGTGATCTGCTGCACTTTGCACAGTCAGTGCCAGGGTCTCAGCTGGGACCTCTTAATGCTGCTTCTGTATAAACAGCAGTAACAAGTGGAAGCCATTGATGGCTGAGCGCCTCTGTGATAACATTAGGTCTTCAGGGCTATAGCAAGTACCACTTCAACGTACTGCCAGGTAAAGGTCCGGAGAAGCATGCAGCTCCTTGCTCTGCTGAAGAGGCACAGCATCAGCTTTTAAGCAACTTTGCTTGAAGATAAAACATCTTCAGAAAGCTCAGTTTGTCTCAGTGTGAGAACTGCTAGATGTGCTGAGTTTGGGGAATGAGGGAAAAAGTGCTGTGGGCAAAGAGAAGAGCAGGGTCTTGCCCTTCTGAAGCCCCTTCTGAAATGACAGCTTCGCAGATGAGCTGAATGGCTTTTCCAGCTTCTATTCTGAGCAGAGTTGGGGCTCTTGCCACAGGCAGGATTTATTTCTTGCAGTTACCAAGTCCCCCACACCTGCACACATATACAGGGGCTCCTGGTGATCAGATTGAGGTGTGCAGTGGGGAGCGATGGATCCTTGCTCCACATCATTAGCACCTGACTCTTTTTGGGGAGGAAAGGACGATTTGAGCAGTGCAAGGAGGTCATGCAGGTGGCTGTGCACTCCTGTCCACCCAGCCCCGTGTACAGGCAGAAGGCCGGTCGGCTGCCAAAAAGCAGCAGGACCCCCCCTGTCAGCAGGGTGTCCAAAAGTCCTCCCCGGTCTAAAAAGAGAGAAGAGCTGGCATGGGGAGGCCATTTATCCAGAACAGCTGAGAATTCAGGGCCTGATCCAATGCCCATTAAAATTAATGGAAAGGCTCCAATGAGCTGTGGGGGCACGTGGCAGTGTGCCCCCCCCCTGCGCAGCACATCCCTGGGGCAGCGGCACGCACCCACACAGTGAGAAAGCCCGAGGCTGCTCTAGCCACCTATGTCCCTCCCTGGGGGCTCATCCCCTGGGACAAGGGTGTCCCTTCTTGCTGGAGAGGGCATCCCCAGGCCCTGTCCCTACCTGAAAGCAAGCATGTGGGTGGCATCCCACAAAGTTTTTAGTGTGGGGACTTTCTGGATGAGACACGTACAGCTTTCAACATATAGGAAGTGTTGGGCTCAGGCAGCATGTCTTAGTTTTAACTGCAAGACCTGGGTTTATAAATTGCCTTAAATCGATATTTGTACTTTGTGCAGAAGGGCATGGGCGTCAGGAAACTTGGGTACTATTCCTGGCTCCACCACAGGCTCCATGTGTGACCTTGGGAGAGGAAGGATGGTCTGGTGGTCAAGGCGCTGCAGAGGGACCCAGGAGGGCCCCCTTCTATTTCCAGTGCTCCCTCCAGACTTCCTGTGCAACCTTGGACCTGTGTCACTTAATCTTTCCAGGGCCTTAGGAAAATGGGGGCCTCCTGGTTGTGCTGGGAGTGAGGAGGTCACTGGTACTTGTGAGAGGATATTGTGGTGGTGGGGAACGTTAAAATACCCTCCAAGGCGAGTGAAGCTATTTCCTATCCCCACATGTCTGGTTGCTTGTCTGCGAGATGATGAGCTATTTTTGTAAAGCACTTCGAGATGCTTGCATGGAATAAAGACCCCTATCACAATTGAAACATCCATCATTTGAGGGAGGATGCGTAAGCTCTGTGCTGGCAGCAAGCAGACATGCTGGCGAGGGCTGGATGCTGCTGCGTGTAGGGCATGTGCTGTGTGCCCCTGGCCCAGGACAGATGCCGCACAGGGAAGCGTTCATTTGGGCAGTAGAGCAGAGCCCAAAGGGCCATCAGCCTCTGCTCGTGTGGTACGGGGATCCTCTCAGCTCCCTCCCCTCCTGCAGAGCCATTCATTTCACCTGGCTGTTAAGATTTGCTACCTACCTCTGTTACCTACTGTGCAAGTCAGAGAACAAAGAGCTGGGCTGGAAGAGACATAATGTACTCTATGGAGCAGATTTTCAGAAAAAAAAAACACAAGGCTTTGACCTCCCATACTGACTGTTCACACCCACACTGGGGATGATTCCTGCTCTGTGTCTGCGGACAGCCTGAGATGCTGCTCACTATAGGGACAAAAGCATGGCAGGAAAGCCTGTAGCTGTGCACCAGCACAAATAATTGAGCTCCTGGGAGCAGGAGCCATTTAATTTCCTAGCAGGGATGCACCTAGAGCATCTCACTTAGCACTGTGCTGAAGCTTGCTCTGCGTCGTGGAGGAGGAATGTCGTGTGTCAGCTGTGGGGTAGCTGCATGGGCAGTGCAGACTCATGCCAGCTGCTCAGGGCTGCTATATAAACATGGCATTGTTTACACAAAAGCTTGCTCAACACGTGGGCTATATAAGACCGTGATGATCTTTTTCCTGGTGCAAAACTACAGCAACAGAACCGCCAGTGTGGATGCAGCTATGTTGAAATAAAGGTCACGTACAGCGCAAAGAAATTCCCTTCCCTTGTTTATTTATCTAAACTGTGCTGGCAAAAGCAACTTTATGCCACTGTGTTCTCCAAAGCACGGTTGTGCTGCTATGGAGATGCAGGTATAAATCAGAAGATGCACAGCTGCTTGGGCAAGGCTTGAGCACGGAGGTTGTGTGGGCTCATACAATTTGGTGCATGCATCTCCACGGGGAGGTTCTCCAGCGTGCTGAAGGCTTAGCAGGAGAAAGGATTGGGAGGGGGTGTCCTCTGTTCTCTTTTGTAACATGAAACTTGAACTTTGTGAGGACAGCATTTTCCATGGGAAAGGACAGGGCAGGAGAAATTCTGACCAGCTCTCAGTGTCAGGAGGAGATGCTCTGCGAAGTCACTTCTGCAGCCAGCCCCCAGCACCACCAGGCTCTCAGCACTGCAGAGGGCTGGTAAGCATTTAGAACCAGAATTTTTACCTGCCAGAAAATTACCGTTTTGCACAAGATTTCCAAGTTATTACTTTTAAAAAGGTTGTTTTCAGTGGAGAAGCTGTTTTGCAGTTATGGTAAACTGAAATACACTCTTGAAATGCTCCTATGGGTTTCACTTTCTCCGTAAAGCAAGATAACAAAATGACAAGTAAGTAAGTGTTTCCCGGCAGACAGCAAGTTAGCTGAAAACTTCCTTTCTTCCTCTTCTTTTTTTTTTTTTGGTCCTCTTCAATTTCAAAAATAGAATCAATCTGGAAACTCAGTCCTATTAACAAGATGTGTATTATTTTACTTTTGATTTTGCTTTAGAACATGAAACTTTTTAAAGCTAAGTTCTCCCCCTCACCACATCTCCTGGCCCTAATAAGTAGCACGTTAGTGGCCTGAGGAAGGCGGCGTTAAACACAAGCCAATTTCATGGTTTGGCCACATGTCATAAAATACTTTTAAGGGTAACCTGTGCAAGGGAAAACTGGAATCCTCAGGAACAGCCGATTACATAAGGCACAAAGCATTATGAGAAATAAGCTCCTAGGGTAAAAGGCTAGCCCTTTACCAGTAATAACCTCTCTGGTGTGTTTTCAAGAAGCATAGAGTCAAAATACCTCAACTGCATTAAAAAAAAAAAAAGTATAGCAGAGAATGAGGCCTTCAGTACATGGCCCTGAGTTCTATATCCAGGACAATTTGGCTGTTGCTTGTGTGTTTTCCTTTTCAAGACACTAAGAGGTTTTCCTTTATGGGGTTTTCCTTTATGAGGTTTTCCATATATGCAAACATGGGTGTTTACAAAGGCCACCTGTCTGAAAAATGTAAGCCCCTTGCTTTGCTCTGGCTTTACCTTGTTTTGAATCAAAGGGACCGTGGAATGCTCCACTGCCTGCAGTGGTGATGGTTTGGCACAGCTGCTGCTGCTGTGGTTGTGGGCGTTTTTGGAAAAGTTGGATGCCCTGCACACTCACTCAAAGCAAGCTGGACTGTTCAGAACAAAAAAATATAATGTATCGTGCTCGTTGTAGCTTATATCTGAATTTTCTTTTTTAATTTCTATATCAGCTTAAAGAAAGGAGCCACGAAAAATGTACGATGTTGTGTAAGTTCTTCTCATTTGCTTCAGGAAGTGTTATCTGGAATGGCAGTTGTGAGCACACAAACTCAGCAGACTTATCTGCGTTATCTAATTACCAGACTATAAAGTTCTGCTGACATTTCCTTTTGATAAATACAATACACTTCTTTCTTTATCTATCTGTATTAAACAATGTTCTCCTAAATCCAACCCCATGCATGCCTTTAACTAGAACTATGTTACAAAACACAAGACCAACATAAATGTTGCCACAACTTCAACAGCCATAAATGAAAACAGTGGCTTTCAGATTAAAAATATTACCTAATGGTGGTAGGAAACAATTGCAAATCTCAATGTTTAAACTATGAACGAGCATGAAACAGATCTCACTGATGTTTATTAAGCAAAAACAGAAAGCTGGAAAAAGAAAAAGGTAACAGAGAACAAATATTACAGGTATGCTTGCATTCCCACACTGCTCCGGATGTGTTTAACTATGTGCAGAAATATGTAAGTGTCTACCATAGGATTTTTGAACTGCAATTGCTAGAGCTGGCTGGGCTTTCAGAGCTCACTTCTGTATGTGCACAAAGAGAGTTTTGCATGGTTGTTGACAGTGGAGTTTCCCTGCCCCCCCCCCCCTTTTTTTTTTTTTTTTTTTTTTTTTTTTTTTCCTGTTCTAGAGGAGATTTTGGAGTCTCCTGTGCTGGGAAGGGAGGGAGCAGAAGGCAGCTGTGGGGGCAAGCCCTTTGAATTTCCTTTTGCCTCAGTGATAATTAGGCATAGGGAAGTTTTGGTGTTTGGGAATATTTTGACACCCGCATACTTGTAAGAAGGTGGCCCTAAATGTCACAGACAGCATCCATCAAACAGTCAGGGTGGAGCTAGGAGGTGAAGGTAGCACTTGCATCACCAGTGAGGTGGCAAACCCTTCTGAGCTGTCCTCTCCATATCCAAATGCCTGTATGGCCTGGGTGGTCACTCATTATCTACACTTGTCCTGGGCAGCTTGCTCTGTGTGTCCCTGCTTGAGCAGAGGTTGGACTAGATGGCCTCCAGAGCCCTGCCAACAACATTCTGTGGTTTAGCATGTGGCTGTGTCCCTATCACCAACCAACTGGGGCACATCAAAGAACTGAGGCTGCACAAGCTTTCAGCAACAGATACAGGATGGATGCCCAGTGCTTTTTAAACCTATGTTTACCAAAAAGAAAGAAAAGAAAAAAAAAAAAAGAGCCCGTAAGTGACAAAGCTGCATAAGCTGCATTACCACACTGGGGTAATTTGCAAATGCACCTTGTAGATCAAAAGTAGCCGCCAAGTACTGAGGACGTTCCAAGGAACACAGTGCATTTGGTAGGAGAGATACCCATTTTTTGTCAGAAATGCTAAAGGAAGTGTTAATAACTGGAATAAATAACAGGTGCTGGGAACAGCTGTTACTGATTAATGACTTGTCTTTTTTTTTTTTTTTTTTTTTTTTAAGTAGGTTTTCTGTTGGGGGGAATCAAAGGTTTTCAGTAACATTCCATTGTCAGACATTTGAGGAATTTTTTTTCCTTTTTCTAATAAAGGACTCTCCCGTTATTTCTAAGGCAAAACAGATTTAAGAATAAAGCTAAATTAATATTTGAGTTTCAGGCCATCAATAGTTGAGGAAAATCCAAGCTATAATGGTTTTCAAGTGCACAAATAGGCTTTCTTTCTCGCCTTTCTCTCTGTGTTGTGTTTTCTCTCACTCTTTTTTCTTTTTCTTTTTTCCCCCTCTCTTTCTCTCTTTACCTCTCCATCTCCCTCTTGTCATTTACGTGAGGTACCTGAATATGGTGCTTCCAAGGCCACGTATATTTGGCCCTGAAGTGGTCTTTTTAAAGTATATGAGGAATGATGAGATTGAATCTTACAAGAAAGGCTGGCACTGCTGCCATTTTTCAATGATGAAGTAATTTAAAAGTCATTGAGGACAGCTCAGTGAAAACATCTGCTCTGTGCCTTGAGGCCATCAAGAGAAGCAAACAAAATAGTGCGATGGAAAACAATATGGAAAATACACTAATAATTATCATTAATTTTTATATAACAATCTAATTCTCGAATTGATCTAAATCTACTTCAGAAACAGAGGCAAGTAGTATAATCTATTTTTTGAGCAAAAAAAATGGAGGCACAGAAGCAGTCTTGCCCACCTTGAAGTCAATGGCAATGCTGGTATTGACTTGGAGCTAGGATTTCTTACAGAAATGTGTGCTTACTGTAGGTCACACAAGACTGCCTTTCCAGTAGTCTATAGCCCCAGCTTTCTACATCATAAAATGGTCAGAAAGCCACAGTCAGTTCCCAGATCTGTGTTTCAAATCAGGTAGGATCAAAAATGAATAGGCTGAGGAGATTGACAGTAGAGGTGATGAGGCATGTGGAAAAGTTCCTATATCATAAGACAATGCTAGGGTTTATTTATTAAAGGGAACACAATAATATATAGAACAGTGAATAGAGTTCTACTTGCTTGCTGGAAAAGGCCAAAATAAGAGTACTTGAAACTACAACATAGTTCACCCGTGGTATTCAGTGCCTCTGAACTCTGATGTCATTTCAAAAGTTTAGCAGGCTTTCAAAAAGGACTGTTGCTCATACCAATAGTGGAGATCTCTACAGCTATGTTACAGAGGATAAATGAAAGCATACAAACCCTAATTTGCTGAAGCATAACATAACCATTAGCTATGCAGGACATGTTATGTGTTACATATTCTCAAAAGGCTAGTTGGTGTCCTCACTATTCATTAAAAATCTTTGCTTCTTTCCACTAAAGTAACTATTTGAGATCATCCCCAAAGACAAGATGCAGCATTAACTAAAACAGTGGTTCATTCTGGTTTAGAGACAGAGCTTAAGTTGAGATTTGTTTTCTCATTGTCTGGGAGTTTTCAGAAACTCATAGCTATCCTCATCTGATTTTGGCTTTTCCTTCATCTGAAGATAATGTTAACAGTAACAGTATCATGATATGATTTTCATGCAGCAAGCTCCTTAATAATCATTGATTGGTTGTATACTTAAAACATGCTGTTGAGATGGAGTCATAACTGGGGAAGAACACAGCTTTAATGTCTACACCCTCAGTTATCTATGATAGTTTTGAAGAGAAAAGCAGATACAACTGTACATATGAGGGAAAGAGAGATTATAGTTAGGCAGAAGGTAATGGTCCTCACTGACGTGGCTGACAAGGGCCATTGCTCGTGACCTATGAGGTGAAATGAGAGCTTGTTCTGTGCCATGCACAGCTGTACCTACCACGTGTGGTTCCAGGTGGAACAGTGCCACTGCATCACTACCACCACCTCCCCAGCCCTGTGGCACCAGGGCTGTGCATGGAGCAGTCACACTGCAAGCCTAGAGCTGTCTTGTGCCCTCGATATGCAGGCGAGATGTAGAGATAGTAGTAAAAGGTAGAAAAGACAAATGGCTCTCATCCAAAGCAATTCTAGAGCACCCATGCAGAGCAGTCTCTATTTAACATCCACCCACTATATTTCTCATCTGTAACCACATCTAAGATTTTTTTTTTTTTTCAGCTGACATGACTGAAATGAAAAGTGTTGCTACATTTAGATTTGCTGACTGTTATGAACAAGTCACTTCTTGGTGGTTCCAAGAAAACGTCCTTGAATAAAACAGTTTCTGGGGACATGAGACTGTTTAATCCCAACCCTAATGGATCTGTTTGGTTTTATATACTAGTTGTGACCATCCCCAACTAGTTTAAAAGATCTTCAGGAAGTGTTCCCTCTGCCCAAAGAAATCCATTCCACAGTTTTCAGCATCCCTTTCTGACAACCAGGATTTCAAATCCCTTTATCTGGAGACAAACAGAAAGAGTGTGCTTGTGGTGAATAATTTGAGCTGATATTCTTGCCAGCTGTTAAGGGACACATGCAAAAAAAAAAAAAAAGTCAGTGACATCTGGTCAACACTGATATTTCCTAACAGAAGTATTTGTTTCAGGCTGGGGAAGGGCTGGGGGGGGTAAAGAGAAATACCATCTTCACGCGCCCCTTTACCCCCTTTTGAAAAGTGAAAGCGATAACATTGACCACAGCAACTGGAACAAAAATTGCAACTTACATCATGGGGAAACAGTGACATTACATTAGCCCATATTATACAATGGTTGAGCAGTTGCTTTCACACACTAAGCTTTCAACTTTAACTTTTTTTCCCCCTTAAGCTACACAATGGATTTTTTTGCTGAGTTGGAAAATATCAGGAGACAGGCAGAAAGCCTTCCTTTTGTTCCTTCATCCTGCCGAGCACCTCATCATAAAGATTTTTTCCCTTCTGCTCTGTTTTGCTTTCCCAACTTCCTTTCCCCTTTTCACCCTCCCCCACTTTTTTTTTTTTTTGTCAAATAAATGTGACTAATTAACAGCAGGACTTCTTTCCACCAAATTGTAAAATCACCTCTTGTAGCTTCATAAAGGTGATAACATAGCACTGCATCCCCATTTGTTCTTAGGAAGTAGGTATTTTAACTACCTTCTAAGTGCTTTGCTTCCAGTGATGGTTTTCTTGGGTCTCAGGCTGGAAGATAAATTGACTTTAGTTCAAGAGCAACTTCAGTTCTCTCTCCTTCTCTTTTGGGTCTTTTCACGGAAGTACACCCAGCTCAAGTCAATAGATAATAGAAATCCCAGAATGGAAACACATAAAAAAAGTTGTTTCCTGGGGTCAACAAAGGACAGGAAAAGAGCCAACAATTACTTAAATAAACAGTATTCAGAGAAACAACAAAAAAAATATATATAAAAATACATGCCTGTACAAACTGAGTTACATATGAGGGAAGCAATGGTTTAAAGCAACCCAGTGTTCATTCTGCTGAAGTTCAATAGTGTTAGGAAAAGGAAATCAAAACCAAATGCAATTCTAAGGGTACCTATCCTCAGAAGAACATTTCCCCCCCCCCCCTTCTTCTTACCTCATAATAATACTCTGCTTTTATATAAACCTTTTCATTGCAAGAGCAGTAATGACTGCAGGGTGGACATTTCCTGGGGATTAGTGACTAGCTGGAGGCTAACAATGTTCTGCTGAACCTCCAACCAACAGATCCTCTGGACTTGTCAGTGACTCTTCAAAAATAATCTCCAAACCTCAGCCACTACTGCTTACTAAGATTAGGAATAGAGGAGTGGTAGAATAATTATGATTTTGTACTGAATTTTTGCCTCAGAAAAATCTTGGCAGGAAAGAAAGTAGAGGGATGAATAGCGTCTTTAAGATGAATGCAAAAGATGCAACAGTTAGAGAGGGGAATTCAGTATTTGTTTACTAATGACTACTGCTTACTGTCAAAATGGCGAAAAGTCATCCTAGCAGTCGCTGTAGAGGTTTATGGCTTCTCAGAGGAATCACAGGGTAAGTGCAAGGGAGAACAGGCGAGGGAAATTGCCCTGCCAGGAGAAAATGCTTAGCCTCAATATCCAGAGTACCTACCTGCTGATATCAGAGATTACCTACATACAGGCCTGAGCATTCAAAGCGTGGGCTGCCCTCTGCTCCCCAGCAGTGGCTCAGCTGGGAGAAGAAGCTGTCCTATGAGAACTTGTCTGCATGGTAACATTTGGTGTTCTTTAGCAGGAATTGGGGTGAAGGCAGGAGGTAGGAACTGTGACTCTGGGGAATCTGTGAGATTGGTGGGTCCAGTCCTTGCTGAGCTCCTGTCTAAAGAAGGACATGCAAGGCCGTGATGTTTGTTTTCTTTATTCCTTTGGACTGTACCTCCTATACTTCCCTCTGTGCTTTGGTGTTAGAGACCAGCCCCCTGCCCACAAGGTGGGTGAGGTGCTCTGAGACAACCCAACTGATATCATAGACGTAGAGTCTCCATTAAAGGAAGGAGCCCTAACTCTCTTGAATAGCTATTTCCAGAAACACAAAACCTATCAGAATACATGTCAGGATCAGCTGAGCCACTCAATTCTATCTAATCTGCTTCTTCCTAACTGTAATCTTTTTTTTTTTTTTTTTTTTTTTTTTTTTTTTTTTTTTTAGGAAATGTGAGTTCAAATGGGTAAGACGCTTAAGGACAAGTGAAAAGAAGTACACTTGTATTTCCAGTTTGCTACGGTGCCACTTTGTTGTACATTGTGAAGCTCTGTGGATGAAATTTGTATCTTGCAAATCAGTAAAAAGCTTTAAGTCCTTAGCATTGGAATCCTTGAAATAAGACTTCACTGGCACACTGGTTTATTTTGTCTGTATATGCAGAGGCTGTCTTTGACGTATTAGAAAATCCCAGTGCACTCTGAATCAACATCAAAAGGCCCAAGAAAAGGTCTCGTTGACTCTAGTCTGTCGAATGACTACTTTTGTTTTAAATTAAAAACAAAACAAAACACACCTAGAAATAAAAGAATGAAGCAGTGGAACTGATTAGAATACTTCAACTAGGTAGAAAGGATATATGTATACATTCACATGTACATGTACATACACATATACATACATATATATATGCATGCAGATATGCCCACATGCACCACACACATTATCATATTTGATCTCTCCCCTAACATAATTTTTTAATTAATAAAATTGACTTGCCCTCTTCCAATATTTTTAAGAACTCTTATCTCTAACAAAGTAATTCCCAAAGAAGCTAGCAGCAGCAAGTATTTTCCCCAGGGCCACCTTCCTAGCATTCATTTTCCAAGAAGTGTTCTTTCACAACCAGGAGAAGGGGCTGGGATTTCTTGGTCATGGTTCTCACACTGCCCAGAAAAGAGAATAAGATTTGCGGTTAACTTCTTTGCTCCAATGTTGCCATATCCAAAAAGAGAATTGTTGGATTTAAATTTCTTGTGTTGTTGTGGATGCAATCCTGAACATCAGCACTTCAGTTATTGCCTCCAAAACAAAGTAGGAAATAGCAATGGTATCACTAGTATCAGGAACCACGTGGCAACCTCACAGAGACCCTAAACGGCCCTTCAGAGAGCACCCATTACTCCAAATACAGTATAATCAGCACTTAAGGTGCAATGGCTTGGGAAGAAAAGCATTGCATAATTAGGTGAGCATAAGTGGTGAGGTTCAGCAGTGAGTGGCAGTGAAAGCCTTTTGGACTGCGAGTTCTTTGAAAGTACTATTTATTTACATTGTTGATCTTGTGTGGTTGAATTTCAGTGTTATTGTCACAGAAGAAGTACTGGATTATAGAGTGTCACAGGTTGGCTGAACAAGAGAGGAGAGTTAGCAGGTGATCTGAAGGACAAGAAAGGCTTCTGCGGTAGAGTAATGAAAATTAATTTAGTCACATCGGGAAGGTTGCTCAGAACTAA
Source organism: Netta rufina (assembly GCF_964035555.1). Classification (NCBI taxonomy): domain Eukaryota; kingdom Metazoa; phylum Chordata; class Aves; order Anseriformes; family Anatidae; genus Netta; species Netta rufina. The sequence goes on from NC_140125.1 coordinate 45,334,288, forward strand.
ACTTCATTTTATGAGGATCAGCCTAAAAGGTGTGCCAACAACTAGCCAAATATTAATCTTATTTAAATGACTCATTCAACAATAGCACCTAGAGTCACCAGTGAAGGATCAGGTTCACATTATACTGGTATTAACGCACAATAAAGGCGTAGGGTGGGATTGAAATGACCTCTTCCAGCACCTATTACAAGAGCCAAACGAGACTGAGGAACAAATCTACGAATTCAGAAACCCAGCTCCCCATTGCTGAGGAAGTACCTAGCACTACCTGGCTTTTGAACTCTGGTTCATGAAATACCCTGGGCACTTCAGATTCCTTCATTGCCACAGGAGCTGTGGGCAGGCAGTTGCCTCGAAGCCAAGCTCACACTTTTACCCTCCACCTGAGAACCAGAAGGGGCTGATCTCTGTGTGCCTGGACCTTGCTCAATGTGCCCCAAGAGTATAGAGGTCCTTACAAAGGACGCTAGCTGTCATGGAGCATGTGGCTGTTTACCTCAGACAGCACACAAATGTGGGCAAAAAAGGTGAGCATAGAGGGAAGAATCCAGAAACAGGAATCAAGTCAAATGACTTCTGTGAAGTTCAGATCGCAGGTTCTGAAGAACAAATACGTGCTGAAAATAGCCTGCTGGGGACAGTTTGGCAGTAGTCTGTGACTATACCATTGCCATGAAAGCTCAGGAATGAAAGAGTTTTGCATAATGAGTGCATTAGGCCTGTGTGGCTGCTGACCTTTCAGAACCTCACAAGCAAGGGAGGATTAAAGGCTATTTTGGGTCACAGAGGGTCTTCAACTGCAAGGTATTTCCCATTTTTCTGTTCCTCTTTTTTTTTTTTTTTTTCCCTTGATGCTTTGTGATCCTCAGCTGCTGTGCAGAGTGCCTGACACGACAGTGAGGTCAGCTTCAGCAGGTAAGATCAAAGTCAGGAGGCAAACGCAGCCTCACACTGTGCTCTCTGGCCAGCCCGTTGTTGTTAATGGAGGCGCAATCCAGTGACTGGTGCAATTCTTGGCATATAACACATATCTTGTGGTACTAAAACCCTCCAGACCAATTGTTGCAGAAACACAGTGATGATCTCTGCTCCTGGCCATGGCCTGTCATCTTTTTGGTGATTTCAAGGAATAAAAAGGAAAAATGTGCATGTGTGGAGCATGCTGTGTTGTACTGTAGGTGGACGGGGTCAGGCTGCGTGTGCACAGCCCGAGTGGCGGTGTGTAGTGCACGCCTGGAGCAATGTGCACTTACAATTAGTTGAATTTCACTGTGTTGGAGATGGAAGCTGACAGGCCACCACACAAAACCTCCCCGCAGCCAGACTCATGCTGAGATCCAGAGCGGAAAGGGATTTTAAGTGAAAGGCTTTGAAGGCTTTAAATATGGAGGCAGTGAATTCATGCACTGTTTACCTTTGTGGGCCCAGCTTTGACTCTTTCATTTTGTTTTAATGAACTAGGTGGTCTCATGTAATTCCTAATTATTGCAGAACACCAGTCCTCTAAACCCTGTAGCTTACAAGGTACGAATATTCACTGTGACTCACATAAATTCTGTAGAGGTCACAATATTGTGGTATTTAGATAGAAACAGCTTGAAACAGGTATATCGTGACACAACTGACTATCACAGGGGCTCACCAACTTCTGCAAAATCATGTGCTGGTGGTTCCACTGTGGTACTGAATTAAATGAACCAGAGGTCTGAGCCACTGTGAAAATTTCTCTGTTTCTGACTGAAAGGGGGTTCTTCTGTTTTCAGGCTATTCTTTACAGTCTTGATATAATCTCTGAAAAGAGTAATTTTTTTTTTCAGATGAAGGCCTGAGTGCAATTAACCTCTGGATGAGGTTTCTACCTGCCCCTGAACACTTTGTTCTGATTTGTATTCTAGGAGATGAGGATATATAACATACACATACGTTTTAGTTTGCCAACTGATGCTATATGAATCACTTTCTTCTTAATATAATTCCTTACCCTCCTGTGAATCACTGACTTTTTATTCCACAACATACTGTGGAAAAGGGCTCATCCCACAAGCTCTCCATCACTCCTTGCCCATGGCAGGACAGTCAGCCCAGCTCTTTATCCACAGCAGAAAAATTCATCTTGTACCTACCTTACTGGCAAAGCTCTGAGCAAAGTGAGCTTAACTTGGATTAAACACAGAAAGGATACGAGGGAGTATGAGACTCCAGCCAAAGCCCAGATAGTTTAGTAACACCCATCTCTCACTTGTTTTAAATGCTTGTTCTTCACCCTCCTGCCTGATGACTGACTCAGGCCAAGGTGGGACCAGTACCTGTTAGAACATTGCCTGTTCCCACTCCCTTCCCAAAGATTTCAGCTAGTGGGAAGGCAACTGCACTCTTTTAGATTTTGGAGATACCATGAGTATTTGTACTCTCTTCTGACATGGAGATACAAGGGAATTCAGTGTGCACAGACAGCTTTCCTAGCAGCCAATGTTCACTAGTATCCAGACTGAAGCTCTTAAAAGTTCCCATTCACTTTCTTTTAGTAGAAGGTACATGTGCTGATGAGGATCACTGCCACCCTTCCACAGGTTGTCTCTCACTGTGGTCTGTCTGACAACTGACAGGGAATGACAGGAGCTCAGAAGTGCACTGCATGAGAGAGCATCTATTTTTATTGCCCCCACTTTGAAAACTGAGGTGTTTCTTTTCATAGCACTCTCTCTGTGAAGTAACAGGGATTCTTGATATAGGTGCTGGAAAGGACATTTGCATATATGTGAAAGAGGAGCATGTATGGCAAAGACTTAGTTGCACAAGACGTGACTTGCAAAACCAGCTTCCTCCTAATCTTTTTAGGCATCTTTTCTTCCTTGTCCCTACCCCACTCACCTATGTCCCATAGCTGGAATATCACACCATCTGCTTGTGAAGTACAAAGTTTGGAGCAGCTAACTCAGATGTCAGAAAACCCACTTACAGCATGGATCCCTCCACCTTGAGGATGCTTGATGGGACCTCATTCTTTTATACTCTGTGCATCTTTGAAAGTGGAAATGGATACTCAGAGGTGGATTTCCCATTTTGCAAGGCTTCATTTCACAGCTTTGCCATCAGTTCTGACTCTTGCTGGAGATGATTTCCCTCTTGTCTCTAGCAGCAGGCACAGATTTACCTTGCAGAAAATATCTGCACAATTTGGGTAGGCTTTAGAGGACCTGTTGGTTCTCCCAGTTAGCTAGAATGTCCTGGCACAGATGGACTGTTCTCTTTGATCTCCCATGGCAAAGTCATCTTTCCCAGGGGATATCTGAGGAATCAGGGTGACCATAGCTTAAAGTGTAATTGAAAGCCCCCATCATAATATCCTTCTCATAATATGTTATCTCTTCACAATAGGGGAGGTATCAGCTGCTCAGAGTAACACTGATAAAATACATGATTAAAACTGTCCTCTCGAGGGCATTAGTTTTATTAACCTCTTGAAGTTCATCTTCTATTTTCTCCTTTATTATTCTAACATCCTTGATTCAGCTCACTTTCTCAGGTTCCCCCTCACATGAGCTTGTTTCATTAAAACTGAAATTCTCTGAAAATGTTATTAAAATCCTTTTGATATACCTGTGTGTGAGTGAACCACGATGTGTGGAAATTAAGTTTAGGTCTCCTTGCTCCTTTTTTGCTTGTGGAATTATACCTACAGACCCTCTCCACCAGGGACTGGTCCCTTTGGAGTCCCAGGCTTGCACAGAAACCCTCCCATGGGGCTTCCAACAAGCAGCTGTATCATCATCTCAGTTCTTGTGAGAAGTCTTTACCACTTCAGAGGACTCTCCCTTGCCCCTAAATCTTTTGTTGGTTTGAAGAGCAGATGTGGTGCAGGCAACATTCACCTGGAGGAGGAAGCAGCTGTATAAGAGGAGGAGGTGGTCCAGACCTACTCTTTTTAACATTCTTCAGCCTTTTAGCTGAGCTGGCCTCAAAAAAGTACTAATTACTGCCACTTGTAGCAATGGCCATGATGACAGGGAGAGCTGTCAGCTGGGAAGTGCACTGACACAACCAGTTCATTTCACATAGGTCAGCAAACAGCCATCAGATTAAAATGATTTTTGTTCACTATCGACCTGGGCTCGATTGGAACCAGTGACCCAGAGATGAAAGGCTCAGAAAGAAGGGTTTCTATTTTGTGTATGGTCACACATCACTTCTGTCTCCACCTCACTCATTTTCTTGTCCCAAACTCTTTCTTTTCAGTCTCTTTTTTTTTTTTTTTTCCCTCCACCCCAAAAATTATAAATCCATCCTCCACTCTTTTAATTGCAATGCACCATATGGGGATCTGTTGAGGTTTTGTTAAGGCTTCAGTAATATATTAGTCATTCTTTCCTTTGTGTTACAAAAGATCTATCCTTCAAGAGGCAAGTATTGATTTCAGCATTTCTGCAGCTTGTTTGGGGGGCAGTTTGTGAGCTAAAGCAGAGCCTGGTTTGAAATCAACAATAATAGCATAATATCATTAACAATACCAGGAATGATACTACAGAGAATTCTTCATGCAAACAAATACAAGGAAAAGTTAAAGGAATGGGAAAGCAGATACACTAGTAGCCAAAATCTACTTCTAGGGGTAAAGTTATGTTCTCTTGGGTGTGAAACTTCTCTATTTTTAAAACATGGGTAACCCTTTAATTATATCTTGCCACCTTCTTCTCTCTCCTTTTCTTTTTCTTTTTTTTTTCTTTTCTCTTGACTACTGTTATGACATATAAACAAAGCTTTTTAAAATCTTTTATTTTTTTATTTTTTTTAGGGGAAAAGGTAATGTTTTGGGAAATGAATATGCTTAAAAAAGTATTTTAGTGATAACATATTGTTCTCAACTACCTCTATTTATTTGAGAGAGCTTTCCTCTTACTTATGCTTACGTTTAAGTCCTACTCTAACAACAGGAGCTTGAACATTCTCCTGAGTTAGGATCTTTGTTGCTTATGAATTTCATGAGATGGTCACATACCTTGGCTTCTTTTTAGCACAAGGATATTTTTATTTCTTTCTATGCCAGAGACAAAACAAAAATGAAATAGATGGGACTCAAAAGAAAAAAAAAAAACACAGAGCTTATAAAAAGTAGACCAATAAACGTGGGACTCTGTAATGGCTCTCCTTCCTATGATCATGACATTAGCACACGTTTTTTAAGGTTGGCAAAGAATATCTACATTAAAGTGCTACATTCTCTGTTTTCCTAAATGAATAGTGCAAATATGGTAGCTCACTACTTAAATCAATGTAATTTTCAGGCATTCAGAACAAGGCATTTTCCTAGGGACTGTACTCCTCTGTAAAATTCATTATCTGTGATAAACTATTCATTATAATTAAACCTGTAATCCATCCTCTAAAACACTGGTTATTATCATCCTTGCTACAGTTGAGCGGTATCATCGTCATCCTCACTACCATCATTACCATATGAATCGCTGGTAATAACTGATTTTGTTGGGATAATTGCTTCTTTGTCATGTCTGCTGTTGCGTTTCCAGTACATGGGTGATGGCTGAAGATCAGGAATGGGCAGCAGGAGGAGTCAATCCTACAAACCTCCATGGAAACACTATATCTTAATTCCTTCAGATAGCCTTCAGATTTTTCTGAAGTTTGTATCAGTGACCAGATGGAACTGGCTTCAGGTACTTCACTTTCATGACTATCAGAAAGGTTTCCTAGCATCTGGATGAGCTCCTGACTTAGGTTTTTCACAGCAGATAAGAAAAGCTGACTATTCTCTTCTGTCTAGCAGCCTTTCATGTATTTGAAGATGCTCATCCTGCTGTCCCTCAGACTTTTCTTAATGTGACCACCCCAATCTATTCAGTCCTCTCTCTTCCTCTTTGGGTTCCCCCAATCTGCACAAACCTTGCTTCAGCGGTGATACTAAGATTTGCACAGCGTACCAGTGATGAGTTGAATTCAGGATGACTTCATGTGTCTTGCAGGCAAGACTCGAATTGATATGATCCACCAGGGTATTTGGACTTTTCTTGACTGCATGGCATCGTTCTTGTTCAGCTCTAGGCTGCACCTTTATTTGAGAAGGGCTGCTATCCAACCAGTCTCATGCTGTATTTGCACAGTCCATTACTGCTGCAGTTCCAAGGGAGGGGAATTGCAAATCCTTATACATAGTGCCTTGAACATTTCTCTTAGGAATTTCATCCTGATTTATCCATCCTTTTGTTCAGTTTTTCAAATCAGTTCAAAAGCTACTCTGTCCCTTAACAAAATTGTCTGTCTTCAATATAAATTCAGTGATCTGTTTCTGAAAACTTGACAGAGCTAATGCTTGATCCATTTCAGATTATCAGTGAAAACTATCAGAAAGAGGGTGGATGAGACCTGCTTTCACAACGAATATGTCCACTCATGTAATACTGGGTGATATTCCATAGTAACACCTAACCACTTCCTTTCCCAAGCCCTTGGTGAGCCCCTTGTTTCCCAGCACTAAAATGAGCAAGATACCAAGGCAGGGAAATTTTTATGAGCTTTCCCCAAAACAGTGAGACTCCTGGTTGTACAGGTTGCCCTCCTCTGTGTGCATTTAAAGAGAAATATTTTCTTTCTCTAACCAGTCAATGCTAAACTGATATGAAGCATGGAGATTTTTTCAGTGTCTAAGGTCTGAAATTTTTGACATTTTTTGGTTCGGGAGTACCTGTGCCCCATTCAAATATTCTGACTGCTTCATCATCTCTTTTTCACTCATATACTGACATTACCTGCTGTAAAGACAATATATCTTTACATTTATAACATATACAATATATTTAATATTAGATTTATTTATGAAACAGATAACATACATTCTTATGTTTATACAAGCCAAATTAAGATAGCAGTGACATCATTCATTAGAAGAACACAGTAACTGTAGTCTGATATATTTCTGGCATGGGGCTGGCACATGTGGCTTTACCAGTTGTTTTTCTTATGAAGAACACCATTTTGTCCTTGAAAAACTGCTATTCTAAGTTATGCTGCCTCTTTCCCTGGAGAATTTGCTTCCAGCATTATTAGATTTTGACCTCTGCTTTTCTATACCTAGAATAAACTCTAGAAACAGGATTGTCTTCTGATGAATTATACAGTATTATTTTTTATTCAGCCAATGGACTTTGTTTTTTATACATCTCTCATGTACACAGACAGACTATACAGAGTAGGTTCCTGTATGGCACAATGGCTGTGTGGCACTTTACAGATACCTCACTCTTCTTGTTCATGGGGTAGCTGCACCTATGACAGCTCCAAACTGGAAGCTGTGGTTAAAGGGAGGCTGAGCCTGTGCTAAGAAGTCCTGCTGAGAGATGCAGGAGAAACTACCATGGATCCATACAACACCAATACTGCAGCATGGCTTCTAGAACAGTTTCCTTGGTTTTGACTAGGATGGAAAGAGTTTGTGCTTGCCTGGAGTGTGGGCAGAGCGAGCTTGTGTCAGCCTACAAAGTTTTTTGCAGCCAAACCCTAAGACAGTGATGCAGAGTCTAGGTATTTCTTTAATTTGTTCTGATTCATTTCAAAAACTCTGGCCCCTGGAGCTTTTCTGAAATACTGGCTAACCAGTTGTTTTCCAGCCTGTGTTTGAGCACGGTACACCAGCAGCAGTCCACTGAGCTGGTTTATGAAACAATCTTCCCTTCAGAGTATTTTGGCTTAAAGACGAATGTTTAGGGTACCTGGTGACTGACAGAAATGTAGATGGCTGTTAAAAGTCTTTGATCCAGAAAGTCTGGTAACTCCCACGCTGAGAAAATCTCCAGACTCTGGATCACTCGTTTCTTCTCCAACCAGTAGCTGGTTTGCAAGACCACAAAATCTGGTACTGTTCAACAGAGTGCTGATGGCTAAATAGAATGGGTCTACAAATAGGACTCGGTAGTGCTACAGAAATATGAACAACAGGAGATGCAGCACACATCATGACTAATGATAGAGTAGTTACAGCTTAAGAAAGTGTTTATTGCTGGATGTTGTGCAATTCTTTAAAGATGTTACACATATCAACAAAGTCTCTTTATTACTTTGTTTAGTTTTTTTGCTGGCTTATATTTAGGCACAACTTCTGTCTACAAGATATTTCTGGGTAAACCAGGGATTGTATGGTATGTGGACCAAAACAAATTGTGTGAATGCTGGTAAATGAAAATTGCAGAGTTTTGTTCAGCTTTCTTGACTATCTGCTGTGAAAGGAAGCTCACTGTCTCTGGCTGCAGTGTTGGGAATAAAAAAATGTGCACTAATAATAATAATAGTAATAATATAGTAGCAATAATACAATTTTTGCTCTTTCCTCATTGATTTGCAAGAATAGTTGGCTCTAGTGCTTTGTATAATACTATGTTGTGATGCAGTTATTGGCTATGGGAGGCATTACTTCTGGACAATGTGGTGACTTTTCTTAAAATCTAATAGTTTCCTCTTTCAGGGCAGTAGTTTTATTTAAAAGTTGGCATCCAGTGCGTGTACAGCATCTTGGCTCTTATGTTGTCTGATCTTTTTTTTGGGCATTATTTCTGTGAAGCTCAGACTCAGGGATTTGGCACCAGAGCCCAACATGTTTCTCCTCTCACTTATCTCCCACTGCTCCCACCAGTTAGACTGGAACAAGAAATAATGACATATATTCTAAGCGGGGGACAAAAGTGTCCTATAGTAGGACTGACAGGCCTTGTGCTCTGTCAGTCTTCTCATTGAGGGAAATATTTGACTTGCAACTGGGTATTGAAATGCTGTTTAGAAAAAAACATGTCTTTAAAATATGTGGGTGAAAATGAGAAATATGTATGTATGTATGTATATACGTACAATATTTACTTATTTATTTGAGTTCTTACTTGAGAATAGAGAATAATGCTATCGGAAACAACGTTTCTTCAGTGAGGAGTAAGAACTTCTACCTACTAGGTGACACAATATGCCTGGATTTCTCTTTCTGGTTAAGAAACTGTTAGCACCATGTGGACTCTCACGCTCGTTTCACAAAGAACTATTCAAGGAAGCAGATTTACTTGAGGGTGAGAAGGAGTGCCAGTAGCCTAAACCAGCTGTATGCCCTGTATCCCTCACATATTTTTTCATCCAGGAAGTTTCCAGTGTCCATCAGTCCAAGCAGGGCAGTGCCTCTGGCCAGCTTCCCAGCCATTGTTCAGGTGTGGTATGACTGCAGCTTACCAAGGCAGTCCTGCTGGTGACCATAACCTACTATGTGCCACATGCACCTATATAGCATGTACCTATGTACCATGGGAGTTCCTGAACAGGTTTTGATGGGTTTTAATGCCTTTTCTGCATTCTTCTGCCTCGTGAACTGGTCATGAGAACATGGTGGTGCAGCCTGCAGCTTTGTACAGCATCTGAACTTATTGATGTATCTCCTTTTTGTCTGGGAAAGAGGACTTTTTGTCTGAGAAAGAGGACAACTCTACACAGAATGCCAAAGAGTTTATTTGTGATTTCTTAGATTTCTGTTAGGGAGTCTATCACAGTGTTGATATGCTAAAAATACATTTTTATATTTTCTTTGGATAGAAGTGCTATTTTGCTATAACTGTACACTTATGTTAAGAAGAAACAGAAGCATTGGCAAAATATTAAGAAGCATTGGCAAAATATCTAAAAGCAGCAGTCAGAAATAAGAAATCATAAAGAAAAAGATAAAATAGAGAACAAAGGATATAATAAGTCATAAAGTGCAGAAAATTGGTAGGGGAAGTCTAAAGTTGGGAAAATCTGAAGTTGCTGAAGACAATAAAAAGGAATTCTTCAACTACAGTAAGAACAAAAGAAATCCTAATGGTGGGATATAAACATTAACAGCTTGAGATTACAAAGTAGAATTCCCATAATATGGGAAAATAGGTTCTCCATAGCTATTTCTGTTCATTTCTTGATGTATTTTTATTTTATGATGTCCATGGAAGCTCCTTTCATATACTGGGTTACTGTAAGGAAAGCAAGGTGAAGACTTCTAATGATAATGATTTATAAACCATCAGGGCTCAGCAAACTATATCTAGGAGTTCAGAAATCATTGGATGAAGAAATCTTCAGCCTGTTGATGCTCATTTTCAATTAATTGCAGAGTATTGATGTCATGTAGGATTACCCAAGTAACGATGCACAATTAACCTACTATTTCTGTGTGTGTGCGGCAATAATACTTAGACTGGTATAGATTTTAATTAATAAAGGATTAAGAGATGGAAATGTCTTTGGATTCGCAATACCAAAGAAAGTGGATATTGTTAACTACTTGTCAACTACTTCAGTGAAATTCCAAGTTTGACTTTTCAATGTAACTGCAGAGATACAATACATTTCACAGAGCCTTCATGCTATGGAAGATGTTCCATGGAACAAATGTAAAGTTTAGGCTAATGTTCTTTAAAATATCACTAGACCATATGATAAACAGAGTAATAGATACTGGCCTGTGTTGAAGAAAAGTTGTTCCTGGGTAATTCAAGATTATGTTTGACAGCAGCCACATGCAAGCCTCATCCTGCTCATCTTGGAGTCAAAGAAAAAAAAGTGTCCTGCTAAATACACATATTCATACAAAGGTTAGTAGAATGGCTAAAGGCAGAGCAATCATATGGAACAATATGACCATGGGTCAGGCAAATTGAAAGTTGTTGCCCTCCTATGAGCAAAGAAAGTGGGCCACTGCTTGAGAAAGTGAGGCCACCTTCTGAACTATAGAAAATCTGGGGAAGATTGGAACTCACAGAAGATAAGCAGCCTGAGCTTGGCTATGGCAAAGAGTTCAAAGCAGACCTTGGGTGCCTGTGCAGGATTAGCAAGTAAGAATAGGCAACACTAGCGGAACACCAGAGAAAGGTCAAGAAAGTGGCTTCCAGTGAACACCCTAAGGGGTTCAACCTGTTTAAATTATTGAAAAGAAAAAAAAAAAATATTAACAACAAAATACAAAGAGACAAAGATGGCAAAGAAATCTACATACTTTCACAGGATGAAAATACCAGGTTCACAAAGGCTCTTTTACTCCACAAGAGCAAAGTTGAGCAAACCCAAACATTGAACCCACACAAATAAGAAACCAGGCACATGTTTTTGAAGAATGAAGGTCAACAACATACTGGCACAAACTGCTATCATGAAGTGGTAGTTTTCCATTTTTTTGATTCCATCTCATTAGGATATGATAGGTGATCTGTTTTGATCAAGTACAGGTGATTAGGCTCAGTATCGGAATAACTGGGTGAAATATGACGGCATATGGCATGCAGAAAGTCAGAGCAGATGATGTAACAATCCCTGCGGTCTTTGACTCTGTGAAATTATGAAATCTGTCTGATCAAATTCAGTGCTAGCAAAGCACTGACCTCCAAATCCAGGCTTAGCCCAGGAGAGTCTTTAATGTCTTTGGACCCAGGCAGATAAACCAGCTGTTAGTGCAGGCTTCGCAAGTGGATCCTGGAAATTCATTGAACTCAGACAACTTGGGCAAGTTTATCATATCAACCAACTGGTGGGAGGCTGAAGAAGTGCTGGTAGGCAGCAGCAGATGGCTGCTGCTCAGCAGTGGCTGCATACAGAGGCAACAGCAGGGCCAGATCTAGCAACTGGGAAAATCCCTGGCAGCAGTCTCACTGATTTGAGTTGGCTTAGGATGAGGCAGAACCAGGGTCCTGATGTTTCCGCTTACTTACAGAGGGACAATTCAAATCCAGAGGAAGTGGTACAAGGTTTATGCTAGTTAATATAAATACGATATACCTGTTGAAAGCTCCTCTATGAGATGTCACACATACCAGGCTTTCAAATATTTAGCATGTTATAAACTCACAGATTTAAATGTCAGCTTTGCAGCTATCTATGAAACAGCTGCCAGTCTTTGACTACTAAAATAGTGGGGTCTGGTTTTGAGTCGAGTTGCTCTTGCCAGAACCTCCCAGGGACTCTCTCTCCTCCTCCATTTTTCATGCCACCAAAGTATTAAAACTAACCAAAGCTGTCTCTTTTATCAGGCTGTTTGTGTCTACACAGAAAAAAAGTGAATGAGTTGAAGGTAGGGCATCAGCCACTGTGTTAGATTTCCTGTCTTTTGTTGTCCGCCTGTGTTACAACACCCGGACATGATTTTCAGGCAGGAGTGGGGACTGGTATAGGTTTGTATTTATTAATGATTTTTAGTGTATGTGAGGGCTAGTCACTTTTGTGCACATTTTGTTGTTGTTGTTGTTGTTGTTGTTGTTGTTGTCCTTGCTGCCGCAAATACTTGCTCCTGGAGAAAAAAAAGAATTAAACCAGGGGAGAAAAATAGATCTGCCTCTATCAATTGGCCTGTTCAGCAAAGAAGGAATAGATTTTACTCTAATCTGTACAATTAGCATAACAAGAGAAATGCTGGAGCAGTTGTTAATAACAGCAAAGAGGTTGTTTAAGTCAAGCATGTGTTTCAGCTCCACGGGCTGATTAATCTTGTCACCATTTTTTTTTTTTTTTGTTCAGAAAACTTTTCACTGGAGGCAGAGGGGAAGAGAGGGGGAGGGAAAAATAGCCAAAAAAAAAAAAAAAATCAGGCAGAATAGCCACGTCCCTGCCTTCAAACCTGTCTCTGTGTCTACCCTTACTTCTGCCTGGATTAGTCAACATAAAGCTGTTTTCGACAGCCAGGGCCCTCAATGGCGAGTTAAATTTAGACAGATTGTGAGGAGTGGAGAACATGGGCCTGAGAAAAGGGACCCGGCTCCCGCCCTGACCCCTCTTTGTTCCCCCACCGTGGTCACCTGCCACCCTGCACAAAGGCCTGCACCGCCGCCGCCGCCCTGACCCGGCCCGGCCCCATTGGCTGCCGCCATGGCTGTTGCTGGGGAAGGCCAGGGGAGGCCGGGGAGGGCCATGGAGGCTAAGGGAGGCCACGAAAGGCTAGGGGAGGCTGCGGAGGCCAGGGGAGGCCAGGGAATGACAGGAGGGCTGGAGGAGTGCATCCCGGCAATCCTGGGGCCCTGCCCACCCAACCGTGTGGCACTGGTGATGGGATGGTAGGGCCAGCAAGAAGGAGGGCCGCCACATGTTGGCACCTCGCAGGCAATGGGGAAGATGGCGCTTAGGGCTGTGAGGCATGCAGAAGGATCTGCATTGGCACGCTGCTGCCAACACTGGGTGGCCATTCTCCCCTGGCGTGCCATCTCCCCCTCCAGTAACCCCTGACCTATCTACATAAATACCTCTCTTGCCTCTGATTCATATTATTTTAATCTGTTTTGCATGGTTGGAGCGGTGGCTGCTTTGCTAAATTAAAAACAAACAAACAGTGGGTGAGTGAAAGCAGCCTCTGGCACACGCGTGTTATCAAAACCTACCTGCACACAGCAGACTGTTTTTTTCTAGTTTGCAAAAGGATTTGCTGACAATAAAATTGGAGAGAGGAAAAGAGACAACAGATCTTAGACTAAATACCATGCTTACCCAAATATCTGTAATAAAGGAATTTTGTCCATACATGTTTCTCCCACTGAAACAAACAGAGTAAAAAAAAAAATCTGCCTCTGTGCAACATTTTCTGGTTCAGGAAAACATTTATACACATGCTTTTCTGTAGACTTGCCAGTACTCCTTTTCATTCAGTGAAGGTACTGGCATGCCTGAAGTTAATTCTGTTTTATAACACTCATGAATCCCATGCCGATGTCATTGTCCACCTCTTGCAGAGCATAGTATTCAGCCAGACTGTATCAGAGAGAGGAGATAGTCAAAACAAGGAGAAATGAAGTCCTTATTATTGGCCTGAAATCGAAAAAAAAATATAAGGCTTATAGAAGCAATTGTATACCATAGGAGTGTAAATTGCTTTATATTGAAAGCAGTGCATTTGTACCTCCTTAACACCACAGTTGGGGGTTGGTTTCCTCTTCTACTGTATTTTAATGAAATTCTCATCAAGTGGATAGTGCCCTTCATAGTAGGTTTTACTTTGTTTTAGTGTGTTGCAGGACATAACAAACAGACAGCTCTTCCTGGAAAGCAAACTGTCTATAAAGGATTCTGTGTCCTGATGGAAATAGCACAGGTTGCAGTGGTGCCCCAGGGAACTACCACCTCAGGCATGGTAGGTAAGCAGTTGAGCTTACGCAGCCAACTGGAGCTTGAAACCTGTAGTTTAGAGCATTTGTATATTGTGGCCTCAGTCTGATTCTTTTACAAGACATGTTATCTGGCTGCTTTGATAATTTGATAATTTTATTATTTTCCACCAATGGATATTAAGTGTTTCATAAAGCTGGGTCACACATTGTACCTGTGGATTCCTTCACATGCATATGCTGTCTTCCTTTTTTTTTTTTTTTTTAAGTTGTGACTTTCTCCATGCAAATCTGTGTATGTAGATTTTGTAGCTGTCCTGTAGACCAGCTGCTTGAAGGTCTAGCTGTAGGCACAGTCTTTGCTTCCTGAAGTTCATCCTCCCTTGGCGATAGAAAAACTTCAACTGAGTCAACCAGCCATGGTTTACCTTCTATCTGCTGACTCTGGAAAGAGAATTTCAGGATGCAGAGAGAAACTCAATCTTTGATTCAGAAAAGTGTCTTTAATGGTCCTACTGAACAGCAGCTCATCAGATTTATCTGACATAATACCTGGCTTATCCTGTCAAATGCCTTATTCTCCCTAGCTGTGTGCGGAGAGAATAGAATGTAAACCTGTTCCAGATCACACTTCCTCATTTAAATTGATGACAACACTGAAAATTGACTTTAAATAGCTAGTAAAGATGTGAAAGCATGATAAACTGGTGCCAAATAGGGAGGTATGTCTGTACAGTACTTGTTCATTTTGATCACTCCATACTGGTACTGCAGTCAGCATTATTAGAGCAGCCACTGTGCAGGAGAGAGTTATGTCCCTGCCTTCATTGACTTACTGTCCTCTTGGTCCTGCTCTGCTCTGTGGCAGGTCAGATGATCTGGTCCCTCATCTTTGCTTATTTAATGAGGATGTTGTGCCATATTGCAAAGTTGCCCCTAGTTCCCTTTGTGAGGAAGCAGAAAGGGTAAAAACACAGTTCAAAGGATACAAGACCATGGCAAAATAGGAATCACAGTGATAGATAGATAGATAGATAGATAGATAGATAGATAGATAGATAGATAGATAGAAAGAAAGAAAATAATGCAATTTTCCCCTTCCTTGGAAGCCCTTCTCCCTGGAAAATATAATATAGATGATACAAAATACAACACAAATGAGGCTAACAGGGGAATAGTAGACAAATGTTGTCTTTTAAATGGTATGCCAATAGTTACTCTGTCATTACGTGCTGTATTGCACTTTCTGACAGTACATCATTGAAAATCAGAAGTGGATGGAAGGAGAGGTGAGGATTTTTGAGGAACTTCATTTGAAAAGCTATCTTCACAAGTTCGGTGTTTCTTTTTTTCTGTTTCTTCAGAGTTTCAGTCTGGTCTAAGACATCCTTTTCAAGGTATTTCAAAAATCAGCTAATTGTTGTTGCTTCTAGTGTCATCTATCTTGCTTATGTTAAATCTTACATAAGAAGGAGTTATGGTTCAATACATAATAAATAGTCCCAAAATAATGAAACGTTTAAAAAAAAAAAAGAGAGATAAAAGAAGTATAAATGCATTTGGGTGATAAAACACCACATACATCCTACATATTTTAGGGAAATATATTTGAAATTCTGTTATAGGTACAGAAATTACCATAAATACAGCTGTAAGTGATGACTATATTGTTTGAAAGGCTATACTGCTACAAATGATCTGGGGAAAAAGGGAGGGGCACGTACGTGTGGTGTCTTATTTTAATCGTACCAATTCTCTATGAGAACATTTCTGTGAACAGAAATGGCTTAAACGATCCAACGGCTAGGGACCTGGTCATCTTTTGAGCAGTTTTTGGTCAGAAGGTACATCAGGGCAATAACTTTGCAGAATTGTAAACATGGTTTTACTAGTAACATCTGTTGCGCTTTCTCTCTCTGTGCCCCACAGTGGGCTATTCTGAGCTGACACCAAGGATATTGTCGTGAGTTAAAAGTAGCTCTCTGGAGACTGGACTGCTCTGTGCTTCCAAGTCTCTTACTCTAAAAGTTCCCAGGAGAAGCGCTTGACACACTAGCTGTTTGACAGAAGGACAAGGCAAGATGACAGCTTGGGACGCCTATGTCCATCAGAAGTCTCAGCCTGTATCCCCCTAGCAGAGGGTATTTAAAGATCAGACACATAAATAATAGCATTCACACACATTTGGTTACAATGCTTAATAGCCGTATCAGGAATCAGGAGAAAAAACAATGCATCCTTTATAGCATTTTAAAGGAATTAAAACTGCTAGTTAGGACATTTTTTGCTTTTGCCTTTTTGTTTGTTTGTAAACCTCCAATTTACTTAGCGCTAAACTGTCATTATTCTAAAAGCAATAAAAGCAACAACAACAACAACAACAACAACAAAAGTGTTTCACTTTCCCATCCATTGTAAGCCCTGAAGGTTTTCCTTCCAAAAATGGTCCAGGCTGCTTCTTTTTATTGTAATGGTTTGATGCATAGGAAAAGGGTTAACTGCATAACTCAATCACACAATATCTTAGATTACAGATAGCCTGCAAGAAAAGGTTTTGCAGCGTGGTAATAACTACCACTGCATCGTGGGAACAGGCTGTGGCAGACAATGATGGAATTGACAATGGTGCATACAAAGGCCACCTTTGGGAGAAACCATATCTCACAGCATGCTGGGAAAAGTGAGAAATAGTAGCAGATGCTGTCAGGACTATAAGCAACAGATGCCTCCTGGCCAGCGTTCAGCCAGTACTACCAAATCACACCATTCATAAGCAGGGAACATTTTTTTTTCTCCTTCTCTTTGTAGGAGGGAGGTAGCAAATACAAATATTGCGGAGGAATTAAAAACAGCAGATGGTGGCAGCAGGATTTGATGAGATCAGGGTCAGGTATGGGTATACATTTGGTAGTGGCATTAATCATCCTTTCCCTTTGGGAACTGAAAGTTCAGGCCACTAACACAGCATTAAATTGACCACCTTCAGGTTATGTTTTACTTACCCAGTCACCCTCAATACCCCCTTGTCATCCTCCCCCCACTTCAACAGCATGGCCACATAGCTCTCTCGCGTGAGGCTCTGGTAGATTTAAGAGAGTTTAAACGAACATATGTTCAATATTTGGTTAATTCAATTTGTGCTTAAATCATTAATAAGCCAGCCAATCCTGAACAGGAAACGTTAAAAGCCTCCTATTAAACTGACTGCATTATCTCTCTGGCTCTTGTGCCAAGCTGGTTGTTTTCACCTACAAATGCTCTCTGTTTATTATCGGCTTGAATGTATTTGGTCACCTTTCATCTCTCATCTATTACTTAAGACCTTTAGCTTATAGTTCCAATCGGGAGAGCTCCAAAGCAAATGAGGAGGTAAATAACACATCTCCCCTGGAAAAAAAAAAAACACAAAGTTGGAAAGTGTAAATGGACTTTATCGCGTGTGTCGCTCAGTGCATTGGGTTCAGTACAGTCAGATCATTACAGGAATGTGAATGAACAGTTCATTTCAGAAAGTGACACGGATTCCTTTTCAGAAGCTTGTTTCAGACTTTAGTTTTATTTCAAGAGTGGTTTGAACTCATTACAGGTCTCTGCAAGGACTTGTCAAATCTCTGCGATCGTCTTTCAAAACCAAAACATATTTTCTCCTAGTCATTGCTCTATTACGAGATTGTTTAGTAAACAGGATGGTGATGAAGGTGTAATCATTCTTCTCCTAGGGCTGTGGTTTTCTTTGGCAATTAGGAGAACACAGTCCAGTAATTAGGTGATCTGCATTCTAGCATTGTCTCTGATGCTGATTTCCTCACCTTAGGAAGGTGATATTTTTTTCATTCCTCAGTTTTCTCTGTTGTTGAAATAGAGATTTTCATTGTACCTGCATCAAAGGAGTAGTGTGGATGCTTAAACAAATTATTCTCCACTTGCATAGTGAGCTTGTGGAGTCTTTGAAAAACATGCCCAGTAGGCGTGTTGTGCCAGATGCCAAAGCTTGATGGTTTGGTGGTTGTAATATGAAACTGACGCTTAAAATGTCAGTTCTGAAACTCAGGGTGCAGGAGAGGTGAGATATGACTTCCCTTAACTGAATTTTTTGATTGATGCTCAGGACCTGAGCATCTCAGGAGCGTTCTAGGAAGACCAGCATTGCCCCTGCACTCTGACTTTCCAGGCCAGTAGATCTTTTTGGCCACCCAAAATATTGATTTTCTAGAGACATGACAGAGAACCTGACAATGAGTTGTGGGTCAAATCAGGTCCTGCAATCCAACCATTAGATTCTAAGTGACGTGATGTTGTAGATATTTGCACTGTGCATGATGAACTTTTACATCCTCCTAAGAGGTTTTCCTTTTAACTCTTACTCTAAAGTTCATCCTAATTATCAGTGAGTGAGGATTTGGAGCATATTGTATCCATATGTTGGGGATAAACTGGAGATTAGAGAAGCACAAGCTAATTTATTAATCTGTCTGTTGCATAAATAGGCCAGGATGAGCAAGAATGAAGAAGATATTTTGTGGGTGGTAGAGGAAGAAAATATTTCCAGTCTCCTTTGCATAAGTTTTCCTTCTCTTAGATTGCTATCTTCAGCATCATCACATTCATTTGCCTCAGGGTCTATGGCTTGATCTTTCTCCTACTAAAGCCAGTTGACTCATCACTACTGAAATGGTAAGAAGACTGGGCTTTCATTATTCAGGACACTCTTCTACTGTAATTATTTAACAGAAGTGGAATTTATGTGTCCAACAGGAGACTACATTGGCAATACATATTAATTCTTTTTTACGTTTGCATACAGGATACATGAAAAAAAAACCTTTGCTCAATTAAAAGTTTAAGATGAATGAAAGGGCTTGATTCTTCAGGCTAAGTTATTTCACAGAACTTTGAGCCATATGGGACAGCTAGATCCCTTAGTTTGGCCTCATCGTTATCATTTTTTTTTTTTTTTCATTTTCCATGTTACCTCTCTTAACTCTATTTGCATATATGCTTGCCTAAAGCATAGCTTGTGCTTGGCTAATGCATGTGTGTTTAGCTGACAAAACTCACAGCTTTGCAATACTCATAAATAAGATAAAGAAAAAGCAATAGACATCTGTATGGATAAGAATATTATCTACATTAATGCTATCTGCTCTCAAATTATGAATGATAAGGGTCTTCTGGGACATTAAGATTCAAGGTTTCTACAGTTACAAAACTGAGGGCTTTATAAGGGATTTTATTATTCTTTTGAAGGCTCTGGCATTGGCCAGTGTATTTAGGATACTGGCAAAGTTTTGATGGATAAATATTTATTCTGTTACTGCTGTGATATCCTGCTCAACTGAGAAGGTATGGCAGACCTCTATTGGATCTTGTTGGGTGAAATATTTGTATCAAAATCTGGGCAAGCACTCAATTTACAGCTACCAGCAGCTAAATGCCCACAGATTAGCATAATCAAAGAGAAAGCTTTTATTGGATGGATATGGTTCTTCTAACTGAAAGAAATCAAGCAACCATATTGGCTCTGACTTCTTTGAAGTCTTGAAGTGCACATGATTTTGATGTGCAAAGTGCCAGATTGAAGGTGAATTTTTTGTGGAGTCCAAGCCAGACCTTTATCTCCCAGATGTCTGGATAACAAACTAAATCGACCCCTGAACCAGACACTACAGAGCCCTGTAAACATGAATTTTAATGCTGCTATTTTGGAGTCCATGTTTAGTTATGGAGCCAGCTATTTAGTAATGGGAAAAAAAATCTGTGAAACTGGGCAATCCTGACCCTTGAACTGAAATCTTGCAAGCAGGTTATAGATTTGTTCTCCTGAAATACATTTTCTAGCAATAAAATGAAACACTTCAATATGTTGACTAAATGATCCTATTACATGTTACCCTTTGATATGCTAAGAAAGATGGTATGCATTAATTACATGCTACTTGACCCTTAAAAAGACTCATTCCAAGGACTGGCAGTAAAGAAACTTCCCAGCAGAGAAGGCAGAGCCGTGTCCAGAGCAGTGCAGGGAAGCTGAGTGTCAGCATGGATGTGGGCGAGGCAAGGCATGGGCACGCTCCAGACGGGTGTGGGAAGGCATCTTCGGCGTCTATGGAGCAACTTGCACTGCAGTGCTCTGTGATGCTGCCAGGGTATGATCCTGCCTGGTCCTGCAGACCTGCACATGTTGAGATATGGGCATAAAGAGTCAGCTCCTCAAAGATCTGGCCTGACATTAAGAATACTGACTGCCCTTTTAACTTACGTGGGGGCTACCCCAAGCCTTCAGCACCTCTGCAGATCAGGCCATTGACTGAAATTCTACCAGCTGGATGGAGCTCCAGCCTTCCACACCTGCCTCTGAGGATCAGCAAGACCCATTCTTTTCATTTCCAAATTGTAAAGAAGACAACTTGTTTGGGAACATATTTTTTATTACTAGCCCTTTGTACATGGTCAATGCAGTTGTCTTTCATTGCTCTTTCAACAAAGTTTGAGAGCTGTGATCACTGATGAAAGCAAAAAATAAAAAATAGATCTTTCAGACCTTAATCAGGCTCATGTATTTGTTTTCCTGCTAGACTTGGGATAAATCTTTTCACCCAATAGGAAGTTTTTTGTTTTAACTTTCTGTCTCAAGGAGCTAATAGTCAAACTTCTTCCATTGCCTGCAGGTTCAGCTGTCATTAGTCCTTTCTTCTGAAATGACTAATTTCCATCACTCCATGTCATCCCTGAATGGGAAAGTAATCAGCACCATTTAGAGGGAAAAACCACTTGAACTGCAGGATCCTTTTTTCTCTGTCGACTGATTGTGATTTCATATCTTTTATGTAAAGCAGACTTTCAGAGCTGTTACCTATTTAAGGAATTTTTCAATTAACATTTTTTTTCTTCAAGAGTGACCAGGGCCTTTCGATTCCACCACAAAGGCTTGGCTTACTTTTCATATAACACTGTGCTCAGCTCAGTTCCTTCATCCTGAAGGTCTTTTATTTGGCAGTGATAATTTAGTTTAAACCCTCACCAATCAATAGCTGATCAATGCACAGCAGGAGAGGATTTCTATTGAAAACCCATTACACTTCAAGGGACTAAAAATTTCTCATTTGAACAAAAAGTGCTTCAACCTTATTCAAAATCCGTCTAATTGGCTCTTGGTTAAAAACAAAAATAAGCCTAAAAGGGAAGAAAGTTCTGTATGAACATTAAGGAGAGGCTGAGGGTAAGGGCTGGTCCTGAAAGGTAATGAGAACCTTTAGCTTTTGAAGAACTCCGTCTTTCAGGACTTGAGAAGGTTGGCCTCTAATGTTAAAGTGCATTTTATGAAGAAGGTCATAGTTATTTGTAAATGTTTACATTAGCATTGGTTTTTCTTAAGCGTAAAATATATTATTTCCAAACAATACCTCATTCAAAATACATAGTTTTTCTGCCTTCATGAAATGGGATAAAATCAAATCCCTAACAATGTGAATATTTATTTATCATTTAGCAATCTATTGGTTGTTGGTTCTCCTAACCAAGAATATAATCACAGGGTGTAAATACTGTAAACCTGTCCTCAGCACTAACCATAATATTCCTGCAGAACGATCCTCAGCTTTCGTATATGCTGTGAACCTGATCTGGTACTACTGACATCATGGGGAGCTTTGCCATTGATTTTTGTCTTATTGCTTCTCTGTTCAGCCAAGACAGCAGGACTGCACTGATATGGTCTCACTGCCACTTGTAGGGCTGTTTGCCAAACCACTCTCTGCACTCTCCTGTTTTGGGAGGTGCTGGCTGGATTCTTGTCTGACATCCCATGGTTTTGTCTTCATCTCTCTTCTGCTTCTCCCTTCTGCTGTTTCTCCCCACTGTCTCAAGCAGATGAAGTGAGAGAGAGCTGTCTTCTCCTCAGCTGCAAGTGCATGCACTCTTGGCAAGCCAAGTAGCTGTGTCTGTGACCCAGCTGCATGACTGCAGCCATACAGCAGCAGTGGCTACGTGGTTGCCTCAGAAGGAGCAGAAGCACCACGTGCACACCTGTACAGGTGGAGCCCCAAGGAAGCCTTCTGCCTGGGGAAGAAGTGAAAGTCACGAGCTTCTCAGGAGGGAGGAATTGTACTTTTCCGTGTGTTCTGCAAGGGGAAAGGAACACCTTAACTACCCAGCCTCACCCCACCAAGCAGCAAATGCTCAGGTTCTGGGTTTCCTCTGTCCAACCAAATTAACCCAGAGCCCCCTGAGGGCTCTGGTATCTTCTTTAGCCACTCCTGGTGTAGATCTCCTGTGTCAGCGACCACACCAGTGACCAGAGCTGTCCTCCCAGCTCCCCTCCTGCCCAGCACCACCCCATCCTGCCATTGTTTGGCCTTTGCCCTGCTGCCTTGCAGGAAATCCATCCCTTTGCTAGACAGGGTCCCTGTGCCATTTAATTCCTCCTTAATCCCCATGGGTGGGGATGGCACTCTGTTAGCCACACAGGCCTTTGTCCTAGCTATGTGCACTGAGTCATCTTATTTTTTGTCCCATCCCACTTAGACATCAGTGAATGAAAGAGCTTCCTGGGTGCCTATGGTTTAACATAGTGAGAGAATGCAAACAGTGGCATTGACACCTGATTAATAACTCACATTCGTCCCTTGCAACACTGTTTCCTCATCAGTGGTTGTTTCAAACAGCAGAGGAAGAAAGCATGGCCATGTTGGAGCTGTTGGGTTCTTACATGAAGGTGAAGTTGAAAAGGTTATCCTCGGAGAGGTGTTTCTTATTCTTATGCTACCTATTTTTATTTTCAAATCTTTTTAAAAATGGTGAACACCCCAAATCCTTGTCAGAACAGTATGATTTTGCACATTTTTTTTTCTATTTTTTTTTTTAATTGGAACAATATATATATATATTTAAAATTAAACACAGTAGATTTTCTTAGTGATAAATAACTAAATATGTTGTTATCAAAAATATTTAAAAACAGAAATTTAAAAAAAACTTCAACCAAAAACTTTGTTAAAACTTTTGTAAATAAAAAGAATATCTAAAAAATACCCTAGGTAATCATGCAAAAATGTATTCACTGAAAATTCTGTAAAACAAAATTAGTTTTTGTTTGCACACCTTTTTAGTGAAATATTTTCCCTGAATCTTGGTCAGTTCTGCTGGAGAAGGGAAGGCAGACTGAATCTTTGAAACTAGGAATGGGAAGGAGCTTCTACCTCAGTTTGTTCTTCCTTTTGTGGAAGATCAAGGATTTTTCATCTTCCTACCACATCTTCCGACAGAATGCTTTGTTCTTCACCAGGACTTTTTCACATAATTAATTATTAATTTAATTTTAAAATTATTTAATTTAATTAAAAAAAATCTTATGATTGTTATCAATTTCACTCTGGCTAATCAAATACAAAATAAAGGAAGCAGAGCACTCTGAAGCATTAGAAATACTCCAGGAAGCTGAAAATATTTAGGTTGATTTTAATTTGGTTAATTCCAATTAGCTTTTCTCTCTATGAGATTTTTCACTTTGTTTGCGCATTGCAGACTGTGAAGCCAAGATCCCCCTTGCAGCAGCTCACCTAATGTTTTACTGGGGGACTACCCCTGCTAGAAGACTCTATTATAAATTAATATTTGGAACAGAGTGAATGCAATGGCTCGTACATTTTCTATCTATTTGTAGAGGGTATTTTTTTTTCCTCACTGAAATCTGTGTAGGTGGCTGGAAACCCTTTTTAGGAGAACGAGCATGCAAGTGACTGTTAGAAATGAAGTGTGGTGCAGTGTGGTTTTGATGGAGAAACCCCAGCTCCTCAGCACGGCACAGTGCACTGCTGCTCCCCACAGACCTGGGCAGGTTTCTTGCCCTCCTGCTCCCTTCTCCTGCGTTGTTTGGGATTCGTCATGGTTGTCTTTCTCCAAAGCTGCCTCCCTGGGGATGGGGGGCTCTTGGCTGCCTTTGAGGGGTGACCCTCAAATGCTGGAGAGAGCCATCGTTGCTGTGAGAGAGCAGCCATGACCATATCGTGCCTAGGCATCTCTACAAACCTTTCCAGGAATGGCTAGTTGAATGTGAACAAAAAAAGTCAGAAACTCCGGAAAGCCAGAAGAACATCCTCTTACTCATTATGGACATGCTCCTTTGCCACTTCTCTAAGGGGAAGTTAGACAAGCTCTGGCCGTGCCTCAGAGCGGTGGCTGTGGTGAGGAGTTACTTGTAGGGAGGGCTTACAGGAACCAAGCCTCACTTCTGGTCCCAGTCGTACTGGTTTCACTCCAGGGCAATGCTACAGCAGGGCTTATCTGGGTTTAATTAACAATGAACAGCAAATATTTCTGCTGCTCTAAATTTGAGTGGAACATGGATCTACTCCCACTCCACCCCAAAATGTTGACAAGAATTTTTTTTTTTTTTTATCTGCTGGTGTGCAGCTCAAACCAGCTCCCCTAGTTTGGCCTGAGAGATGGACTTTGGCTG
Source organism: Netta rufina (assembly GCF_964035555.1). Lineage (NCBI taxonomy): Eukaryota > Metazoa > Chordata > Aves > Anseriformes > Anatidae > Netta > Netta rufina. The sequence continues at coordinate 45,358,837 of NC_140125.1, forward strand.
CTTGGTGTAGCATTAGTAGCTGAGTTTCCATCTCAGAAACATTTTCTTGAAAAGCAGCCCTTAACCATTATCAGGCAAACATTAGGCAAAACGAGGAAGTACGGAAATCTCAGAAGGAATCCTGTTTTCAGACTTCCATATGTGCCTGCAGAGCATCTCAGAGGATATAGATCCAAATAATGGCTCTATAATAATAACAACAACAGGAATAAAAATAACATATAATGTCTACTTTTCAGTAATGTACACAGGAAATCACACTATAAAGCTAGCACTTGAGCAACTTTTGCAGGAAGTGAGACTTTGCAGGCTGTCATTTTGGTACTCTCTCTCTTCCATGCCACTTCCTCAGTCCTTAGCCAAAATTTATTTTGTAGGTAAATGTTTTGCTTTCTTCTACAGAAGAATGGGGTGCTGTCATTTCTGCCTTTCAGTTTTCAGCTTCAGCAGCAGCGTTGCAAAGCCACGGACATTTCTAGGAATGTATTCTTCCATATTGATGTAAAATGGTGACTGTCAGCTTTGTGCTTAGTTTTCTATACACGGGAAGGATTCCCAGGGGATTAGCCTAAAGATCTCCAATGACCTTTGAGAAGTAGATAAACAAGCATAAGGAAGAGCATTTATTTTGACAAGGCAAAGTTTTGGCACCTCTCCTCACACTCCCTAACCCCTTACACCAAGGGCTGACTTGAGCAGGCTCCTGGGACAAGGTGCTATTCACAGGGGTGAACTGAAAGCTTTCTTACTTTAGCCCCAAGGAGTTAAAATCCAAAAAGGTGCATTGTGCTAGCAGTCCTTTCATAACCCCTGCCTCTTCAATGATAGCCATTTCTCCTTATTGAACCCTTTCTACTCCTTTTCTTCTCTGTTCCTCTCTCCTCTTTTTAAGGCTCCTTTGAGCGAGCGCTGTGCCTCTTATTTTTCTTTTCCTTTGCCTGCTTCCTCCCTCTTATTTATTTAAACCATTCCCTTGTTCTTCTGCTCTCGTTTTCTTACTGCCTCTAACCCCCCTCCCCAGTGTTATTCTCCGTTGTTTTTTTCTGTGTGGGTGTGAGCACATTCTCCTGCCTTATCAGCTCTCTGGCCCTTTCTCCGCAACATCTGAGTGGATGCTGGAATGATCTTTAGCCAGAATCTCCCTAGGGGTCTCAGTCCCAGGCTCCAGAGCTTCTGAAATGAGATGGAAAAAGAGAGACACCCTGGCAGCAGCTTGTCCCTAATGGCCAGATGGCCAGCACTCGCATTAATACAATATCAGGCATTGCTGTAGTTCTGCCTTGGAAACTGCTTGCCTGTGCTGGCATCTTCTCACACTCCTCTGACAGCCATGCCAGTCCCAGCACCCTCTTGGGAAAAGAAATGGAAATGACCACATAAATACTTTGAATTCAAGTCACTGTGCAACGAGAATTGTCTAATATTTTCATGCGTGAATGTTTACGTTATCCCCTCCCCCTGCAGGCTCCCCCTCCATCCCCCTCCACTTCCATTATACATTGTCCTTTCCTGTATGTTTTGCTGATATTGAATTCAGCTCCCTCACAGCCTGGGACTGATGTTTTTGAATTTACCCTGGCTTTCATGTGTACATCCTTTCACACTGTGCTTTGTCGGGTGGGAGACCAGAAAGCAATTGCACATGTCAGGACTGGAAGGAGCCAACTATCTACAAAGGAACAATCGGTTGTTAATGTTTGGCTATGGTTAGATGGAGGAACAAGCAGGCAGTTGCTTTTTGTGTGTGTGTGTGACCTTGTAATACCGTGGGGCTTTGCTTTGTGTCATGCCATTCCCAGAAAAATACGGATGTGAAACAGAGCGTTTTGTGGCCGATGGCAGGATCAGAGGAGGCAGAGGTGGAAAAAAGCTGTCGAGCGCATCTTGCACTCACCACCGCTCTTCCTTCTCTCCCCAGGAGCACATTACTCAGCCCACCTCAGCTGCCAGAGCAGCCCCCTGGGCCTTGCTCATGCGAGTGGCTGACCCAAAATTGTGCTGAGCTGAGGGCTGTGGGGTCCTTCCTTCTGGCCCCGTGTGGGGAATAATGCCACTCCCCTCCAGGTGTGGTGAGCTCAGGCCTGGCCTGCTGTAGATGAGGGTGGATTTGGTGTCACTTCGCTGTCCGAGCCGTGGTTGCTCGCCCAGCTGTGCCTGCTGAGGTGCCTGCTTGTCTGTGTAGGGCAGGAGCCAGCCCTTGTGCCAGATGGGTTTCCTAAACCACAGGGCAGAGAGGTGAAATGCGAGGCACATTTTTATTCTCCATGGAGTCCCTTGCTCTTGTTGCAGGGGGGCTGCCTAGGTGGACATCCCCTTGCTGGTGTGAACAGGGGCACCACCCAGTGCTGTGCCTGCAGCTTTGTTTGCTTTTTAACCTCTGCTCATCCCCGGCTCATCTGTCTCCCTTACAGCTCTCTAATCTTTCCTGGTTTTCTTTTACTTGGGGTAGAAAGGGCAGGGAGACTTAATCCTATACCGCTTCCTTTTTATTCGGTGCTTGTTTAAGATCTGACCCTGTTCCCATTGAAGTAAATTCCAAAACCCCCCTCAAGTTCAATGAAAACAAGACTAGGCCCTTAAAACACTATTATTATTAATTATGCTACGATGATGGCAATTACTACTGCTATGACTACTATGCCTAGTACAAGTACTACTAATATTGCTAGTATCACTATTATCAACTAGTATCAACCAATACTATGATTTATTACCAATTTTTTCTTGCTTTGGAGCACCTTGTAAAGGCTGAGAGCAATACGTGCAGTTTAAAGGATTTCCAATTTCTGGCTGTAAAGACAGAAAGTGTTTCAGTGGGAACCTTTAGCCAGGAAATTACCTCTTCTGCTAAAACAGGCGACAGCATTTAGTTGAGTTTACATCTAGGAAGTGAACAATGTCTGGAGTGAAAAAAGACGGAGGCTGAAACAAATGGAGCTTGGCAGACCTGGCACAGCTTTGTGGAGACGTTCACGAGCTGTTTGGGTGGCTCAGACGTCGCGGGTTGAACCAGACAGGGCCACCTTTACACCCGGGGAGACACAGTGAGGGGGGAGAGCAGGTGGCCTGGCCCTTTATGCGCAGAGGGTTGGTAAATATTTGTCAGCAAACAGGGTTGGCATTAGTGCATGAGTCTGCGCGGGGCTTCATTAAACACAGTTTCTGCTTCAGGTCGTTAATTCGTTTTAATTGTGCGCCCACACTGGGGTTGGGAGGGATGCACGAGGGGGATGCCGGGAGGTGAGGGGATGCGGGGATGCCCCCTGCGCCCAGCCCACGTGCCCCTCGCCTCCCTCGTCCTCCCACCCGAGTGGTGGCGAATTTTGTGCAGGACGTTTCCTCTGGGATTAAATAATGCCTGGCTGGGGTTAATGGCACTTGGCTGCGCTTCATGTCAGCAGCTCCACCTAGCTGGTCATTAATCCGTGGCCTCAGGGGAAGCCCTGTACTTCAATTATCGTTGGATTAATGAGATTAGATCTCGCCTGTGCCACTCAACAGTTAATTTCCTCATTTGAATGTCGAAAATCGTGTGAGTGATAGGGAATAAAAAATTATGCTATTCTATAAAAAAATTCTCCTCTCCTTTTCGTAAGCAGCGCTGTGGGCCCTCATTTGGTCGAGGCAGCACTCCTGAGGAGACAGCAGGCACTAAGGGCACCAGTAAGTGCAGAAAGGTTAAGGCCTGCGTTAGAAGCCGAAATGAGCCTGGCCGTGGTTGTTAGAGCTAGAGCAAGAGGCCGACAGTGACTTCCACTTAACCACCAATCAATATTAATGGCCATGGGGGGAGCAGCAGCACAGCCTGGGCAGCGTGTGAAGCAGTTCTCATGTGCATTAGGACATAAGTACATGGTATGGGATCCTCCTGTGCTGGTCTAATCTGGTTACATTATCCAAGACAGCTAAATATATAGGTAATAAAAGCATATGCCAATATTATCGTTAACTTGGACAGCTAATATACAACTTAATTTCCCTCTATAGTGGGAGATAACCTTGAAGCAAGTGGTATCATTTCTGTCTGTGGACTGCTGAGCCTGGATACCTTCTGTTCCTGGCTTTTCTCCAGGTATAAGGTACACTTAGTCTTAATCTCTAATGTTAACATATGTGCGCCTTTGCAAATACATGTGTGTATCCTGAAACTACTTGGATTGCTTTTCTCTCCATGCTGGCCTCTGCCTTCATATTTCACGTCTGACAACTAAAAGTGGTCTGGCTGCCCACTTTTCCCACTTGTGTGTGACCTCATGCTGAGGAGGGTGCTGCTTGTCCCCTTCCACACCTTGTCCCTCCTGTCCTCTGTCCTTTGCTGTCAGTGGGCAGGGCAGGAGATGCTCCATGGACTCCGGAGTGCTACACAGTGCTGCAAGCTTGCCCTCAGCTTTCCCAAGATATATGAGGGAAGCTCACTGATTTCCTTAAACTTCTGAAACTCAATATGCACCTGATTATTTTTTTTTTCAAAAGCCTAACTAAAGACAGATATATCCCCATTACAAATCAAAACTAGCAGCTTCTGTCCAAAGACTGGATCATATTAAGTATGAATCCACAGAGGAACAGGAGCGAGAAATTGAGACTCCTTCACTGTGTATGCGTTGAAAGGCAAAGACTGCAGGGTAGGGTTCCCTTTGGTGTTGTGCCTCCTCTTAGCCCTTGAAGCCTTCATCCCTAGTGGGGTGGTGACCACCCATGGGTGGAGGTGGATGAAGGGCACTGCCTCTTCTCGGCTGTTCCCCTTCCCCAAGGCACGGCCCAGACTGGTGGGGTCACGTGATTGAGTCCCATGGGACCAGCCATCAGAATGGGGGTTAGGGCAGCATAGCCCTGTTTATACCATCCTCAGCAGGGTGCTCAGAGATTTAAGAAACACTTGCATTTCCCCAGTTTTCCACTATCTTTTCTAAAAGGCTGCTGATGAACAAGCTGCTTTTGACACCAGTGGGGAAAAATGGTGTAGAGTTCACAGGGCCAGAGTAGTGAGGCTCTGTGCTCCCTCCTTTGTGCATGAGATGCTGAGATCCCAGGGCAGTGGAAAACTTGCTGGGGCTCTGCTCACAGAGGGAGGAATAAATGGACAGGAGGATGGGCTACTGACCCTTTTATTAATATGAAAGACATCAGTTAGAAAATAGCAGCAGGTAACCTGCAGGCATTACGGGGTCTCAGTTGTGGTGTTATCCATTATCCATACCTCTGATGATACCACTACTGGGGACTTGTATTCATTAGAGGAAGGTTTATTAAACACCTCAAAATAGTTACAGAGTGACTAATTTAGGCAATGCCAGTCATTGTCTGAATTACACCAAAAGCACACAGGTCTGTATCCCACATATATACATACGTAAAATGATTCTGTCTCCTGTAACCAGATGTCCCCATTATCCATGTAAAGGATAGAGGGCATCGTGAATTTTTCATGCAGAGTGATTTCCATTTAAGTACTGATCTGGATAACATTGATCTGTAGCCCCCTGGTTGTGCTAGTATTCTTTCATAGACATGAACAGTTTTGATTCTTCCAAGGGGAAATATCTTTTTTTTTTTTTGCCTCCACGTTGGCGTAATGAATGGGACACACACACAAAAAAAGAAAGGTTGAATAGAGTAGGAAGCCTGAGTGTGACCTAACAAATAGAAGAGTTTTATAGAGAGCTTTTTAAAAAATGCAAAACATTGACCAGAAGTATCCTTTAGAAAAATGATACATTTGATTATTATAGTCGTAACAATGAGCTTTAGTTACAGGAGTGGTAAATTGAGTATCTCACTGGGGACAAGGCTGCAGATTAGACTTCAACTTGGAAATGATATACATTCACGTAAGCTGAATTTGATCCTGGCCTGACTTTGTAATGTGGTCATGGTGGTGGTGGGGGTAGGGAGAGCAAGAAGAAAAAGGGAGAGAGAAAGAGAGATTATAGGGTGTGCGGACCATATAATGCCTGTGTCTGAACCTGATCCACCTGAGGAACCAGCAGGATGATGCGGTGGGGCCCACCTTGTCCCATTTGACCTAAGATTCAAATAAAGGAACTGTTTGCAGCAAAAATTGTTCTCTAGTAGAGATCTGTTTTGTTATAATCCTCAAAGTCAGGTGAAGATGGACAAGCATCCACTGATACGTACTTCACCTGTGCATCCAAACTTGTATGGAAAGGTGACAAGACTCTGTGATGGAGAAGTGAGGAAAGCATTCTTCATCCCACATCAGTGTGCTGGCAGGTTGCAAATGGTGGGGCAGATCAGCTGAGGAACAACTGGGCTTTCAGCCTACCCCAGCCCCCGATCTGCCCTGCAGATGGTGAGCTGCTCACTGCATTGAGCACCTGGGTGCTCAGCAGTGGAGGGCGAGCTCTCACCAGTGTCATATGGCTAAAAACACGCCTCAGTAGGAGATGGTGCAATCTACACTTGCCCACTTATATTATCAGCTCTTTACCGTCTTGCTTGAAGATGGGCTTAGGAGAGCAAAAACCAGTAGTCAGCTTTCCCAGGCCATTCTTTCTGGGTAGAGATGACAAATACTCATCTTGCCTTATGACTGTGCCCCATATCCTGTGAGGTGAGGTGCTGCTGAGCAAGGGGGAACGGCATCGGTGAGAAGCTCCCCGCATTACCATCAGCCTCTCTCGGTTGTTAGTCACCATTCCCAGCACTGGCTGCCCCGTGTCCAAGCCGAGCACCTTCCCCAGCACCCAGTGCACGGCTCTGCCTGCCCTCCTGCCACAGCACAGCCAGGGTGGAGGGCTCTGTGGTGGGACTGAAGCCTGTAGCATCCTCCCGTAGAGAGAAGAGGGTGCAGCACATTTACTCTCTCGCTCTTTTGTACAAACGTCCCCTCAAATCAGCGGATTTGCTCACTTCCACAAATTTTTCACTTTTTCTTCCTGTGCTGAGAGCATTGCTCGACAGACCTTTTGGTGCCAGGTAGAGAGGGGGCCAGGCAGTAAGATGCCTCTGCCTCCTCCCCCACCCTCCTTTCTTTTTTTGGAAGCCACCAAATTTTGCGCAATCTGTTCAACCCATCTCCAGAGGTAAGAGACAGAAACAGTTGCCAGTTATCCGGGGCTCAGTGATCAGTGGTATCAATGCAGTCCCTTCATTTGCCTCCTGGCTCTGGCTTCCTGATCGGTATGGCCGTTAGCAGAGACAATGCCAGCAGAGCAGATGCAGAACTACAAACCACTGAAGGATGAAAGGGAGAGAGAAAAGTCTGTTTATTGCAGCCAGCTCTTAAGGCGGGGGGAAAAATGACCCGAACTCCATCCAATTAAATTTTCTAATTAAACTGAGGACACACACATACTTCGCCTCTCTCGTTCCCTTTCTGTGTGCACCCCCATGCTTTCACAGCGCGGGTCCTGCTGTGGAGCTCATCCTAACAGTTCCTAGCAGAGCACACTGGAACAAAACAAGAGGAGTCTGGTCAGGCTGCAGAAATGTTAGCAAGAGGTTTTTTTTTTTTTAATGGGGAAACTTCGCCATCTCAGCAGTACCATTCAAGGGAAAAGCAACTGATGGGAAAATATAGAACAAGCAGGAAGGAAAAGAAGAAGCAGAAAGTGAAATGGGTCAAGCCCCCCTCCCTCCCCTTTTACTTACATAAAATTAAAAGAACCCTCTGGAAGATTTAAACATTCTCTGTGCTGATGCAGTATTCTGTTGCTTCTGAAGTAGGTATAAGTATGTGTGTGTCTGGAGAAATCCTGATGTGAGTAGCTGGAAGTCCTTGGCCACACAGGTGGCCCTCCGTGCTCCCCACTTTGGTCCTGCCATCGGTTGGGGATGGCCGGGGTGATGCACTCTTGGAGCCAGGCTTTGATCTGGGGTAACTTTCTTTAAATAGGGCTTGGAGAAGCCCAGATCTTGGCAGAGCATTGGTGACCGCTCTGTATGTCTCTTTTGAAACTGAAAAATGGTTGGGTGTGCCTCTTAACAAAGGGCAAAAGCACAAGATCTGAGAATTTAGAAAAATGAGAGCTATAGTGATACATTGGACAGTAAATGAATCCAAGCGAAGCATGAGACCCTCTGGTAGTTCAGTTGTGCTTTGAAACTGGCAAAAATTACCTTGAATTAGGACTTTAAAAAAATCATAGCCAAAACACAGTCTATGATCTCAGGCCTCGTTTGACAGCCTAATAAACAAGCATCTGTCAATATGAACATCCCATGAGTTACCACCATAAACATGCAGCGTGCTGTTCAGAACAGCAATTTGGATTTTACCGGGTAACACAGAGACACCAAGAATAAATGAAAATCCAAATTAAAGTATTTCTAGCCTGCTGAGAATAGCAGAGACTGCGGCAAGGGTACTGAAACCAGCTCACAATAACACCCGAAGCTACAACTGAGGTAATCCCCTGGTCACCCCCAGCTCTTTCCTGTGGGAGGTCCCAGGAGCTTGGAGCAGTCCTGTCCCTGTGGGCGAGCTGGGGGACACTGAGGGTGGTGTCTGCAGGATGGGGCCGAAGCCTGGCAGGATGTCTGCACCACAGTTGGTGATGCCACTGTGATGGAAAGGATGACCTAATGTTTACAGAAGATTTGGGCTGGGATGAAAGTTAACTGGCAGGAGTTCACACGAGTTGGAACAGGGAGCGATAGGTTACAGACAACATTCAGAGAGGTTGAATAGAGTTGTGTCAGTCCCACCAATTATGGTGTACAGGGAATTATTGCTAATGAATCATGCTCAGAAGATACCACTGGATGACAGGCTGCCTCTGTTACAGGGTAGCACCTATGGTGAAGAGCCCTCTTGGGCTTGGTAATGGTGCTTGGGTGTTCATCCAGGGTGATGGATGAACCTTCAGGTGAGATAAAAGTTGGGCTGGGGATAATGCATCATGATCTCGGAAGGCAAGGCTAGTCCATGGTGGCCAGCCTTGACTCTTGCTTTTTTCCTCTGCCTCGGTCATTCCTTCTCACAGGCACTGTGGATGGGGCAGGGATCCAATACCCGCACAGTCCAGAACCACACAGAGCCTGGTCTGAGCACACTTTTCTTGGTAGCCGACCCAAGCGAGTGACTGTGGTGTTGCCATCTTTTGGTTCTGTTCCAGCAAACAGAGAGCTTGAGGTCAACAGTTCTCAGTTTGGTAATTTCTAAATTGAAATAGAGAAAAAGCTCCAGCTTGCAGGTTGTGGTAAGCTCTATGTACAGGATTGACACAACAAAAAGTAAAACTGAGCAATCATCATCGGCAAGCCTTCATTACTGTGACTTCACACGGGTGACCAGGAGTGAAACTGATACCTACTCAGCCTGTGGTACACAAGTGTTTTCCACAAACACTGCCTGCTCAGTCTTTTCAGCTGCCATTCATATAATCTTTTACCTGAGCATCTGTTAATGGGAAGCTGCAAATGATGTCTCTTGACCCTGCTTACAGCATTTTTCAGCCACTGGATATGAATATTTTTCAAGGGCTAAAGGTACTTCACAGCTCTCTGCTGGGAGAATTATGCTTCCACTCAGGAAGTAGCCTTGCTAAGGCTGCTGAGATCCTACCAAGACAAACTTTTTTGTAAGTCACCACATACTCTTGCAGCCCAAGATAAGAATTCTCCTGCAATGCCCAGTTATGACAATCTGTGAGAAATGGTCTCAAATGAGAAAAGCAGCTGTTGCTGGCTGGTACCCGTGCAAAGAGTCAGATCAGAGGAGAAACTAACAGTTGACCCAGTTTTTAAACCAGAATCAATCTTGGGTGCCAAATCACTGTGTCTGAACATCCAAATGAGTGCACCGGTCCTTTAGTATCTATTGTATTTTAGTATCTGATCTAAAAGAAGCTTGAGGGAGGTGCTGCAGGCCACAGTGCTGAGCTTCACTCTCTGCATCTGAAAACTGGGCATTTCATCCCAGAAGTGCAGAAAGGGTCTCTGGTTGTTGCCTGCTCCAGTCTCAGAGCATCACGTGTGGCAAAAGTTTCCCTTGGGCAAAGACTGAAGAAGAGAGCTGGGGCTCTCATTTTGCAGGGGATACAAAGTCTGTAAACTGTGCACAGGGCTAGGGGAAAGGGATGCAGGAGGAACCAGGCAGTATGGGTAGTTGGGTAGTATGACCTCCTGCCCAGGGAGAGAACAGAAGCATCAGTGGTTAATGACAAAGACATTGAACAGCTGGCTGGTCTAGAAGGGGTTTTAACAGTTCATGGGACACGATCAAGCCACCTCAGGCACCCCTTTAGTTCTGGAGTTTGAGTTGCTTATGCTCCCAACTCAGCTGACTTTCCATACCCTACTTTGGTTAGTGGGGAAATAAGTGTCTCATTTCCTCTGTCCTGTGGACATGGCACAACTGCAACTTCAGGAGGGCTGCAGGAGAGCAGCAGCTCCTGGGGCATCCCTGGGCTTCCTGAGGACTTGGTCTGCTGCCAGGAAATGCCAGGCCAAGGTGGGCATCTTATCCTGGGTGTGCATCAGACTCAAGCAAATAGTAAGGGGCTGTGCCACTGACTATTTTGTCAAACTGTGAGTTTTTCTTGACTAGATCTTAACTTTTTATTTTCTTTGCGTTAAGGCAGTATTTGTTACATTTGTACAGATCAAAAGTAGTAACTCACTCATGTACTTTCTGTGAAAAATCAGTACCAAACATTTTCAAAGGAAGAAAAATACTTCCCCATGTACCTTATTATATTTCAGACAATCTGAAAAGAAATTTTGCTTCCATAGATCTTTTACATCAGATTTCTCTGTGGAAAGTGGAATGTGCTGACGTAGACCTCACTTGTAGACCTTGGGAGAGGTCCAAGTGCCATATACTAGAAATCATTTCTTTTAGAGGTCCAAAATGCAAAACAAAGCTGACGGCCCAGCCACAAACCACCCAGCAAACACACCGACATCTCCTGCTGCCAAGTCCCATGCAAGACCCAAATGCACAGGTAGCTCTGCAGGTGGCAGCATCCCTGTAGGAGGTGTGGGGGAGACACCTCTGGCTGGCAATGTGGCCCAGACTGGAGCACTAGCACTGATCCAGCACTGGTCAGCGCTGGGGAGGGCCATGACTACTTTCCTCTGGAAATGCAGAGGTTCTTTCCAACCACTGATGCCAAGCTAATTGGCAGCAGGTGTGAGGAAGGGTGAGATATGTGGTGGGGATGATAGAAGGGGTCAGAGTGGTCTCCTTGTGGTCCCACATTTCTAGGGCTGGCTCAGCAGGCTGTCAAGTGCTGTGACTTCCCCTATGTCACAAACAGAATGAAAATACAAGGTGGTGATCCTTCTGCCAGGTAGGAACTTTAAGGGATGGGATACAAACCCACATAAATGCAGACAGACTGCAGCTATCTTCATTTCCTCAAACACCTTCAAATTCAGTCAAGGATTCAAGTATTGAAAATCTGCCTTCTAGGCTCTAGCTTTGTTGGGTGCAAAACTGAGGGAGGATGTTGGTCTATTTACATCTTTTTTGTTGTTGTTGTTGCAACTTTTAAAACCCTTGAGGCCCATTAGATGGGATCTTCAAAGGTTCTGAACGGAAATGAGATGTTGAGTTTCCACCTTAAGCTCCTTTGAAAGCTCCCACCTGGATTCATTTAAATGTTGCAAAAACACGTAAAACAATTCATTATAAAGGTGTCTTTTAGCTGCCAGGGTGGTGGTGGTGGTGAGAGGGGGGGTGGGTCAGTCTGAAATTTAGGGGAGAGAACAACCAAAAGGAAGTAAACTTCTTGGAACATTTCAGATGGACTGTGCCTTGAGGAAATAAATGAAACATTTTCAGATGATACCTAGCCATGCAATACCTTTCCCATGTCTTTGACTGAGGGTTCCCAGCAAAACCTCTTCCCTCGTGGCTTAGAGTGAATCTAAAGCAAAGCTGGTCAAAAGGTAATGCCATGTAGCTCTTTGGATTGATTTTTTTTCTGATAAATGTGCTCCTGGTAGGAAGCTGAAGGGAGCCCTTTCAGAGTGGAGTGCAGGTAGTACAATACAGACGAGGCAATTCCGGAAGAGGAAGACTGAAGACCTTGTAGGCTTCTTGGGCTTGAAGTCAAGCAATGGGAGATTCTGGTAGTGCAGGTTCTTGGAAAATCTCCATCTGTAAAATGTGCATTTTCTTTTTCTTTTTTTTTTTTTTTTTCTTTTTTCTTTTCTTTTTCTTTTCTTTTCTTTTCTTTTCTTTTCTTTTCTTTTCTTTTCTTTTCTTTTCTTTTCTTTTCTTTTCTTTTCTTTTCTTTTCTTTTCTTTTCTTTTCTTTTCTTTTCTTTTCCTTTCCTTTCCTTTCCTTTCCTTTCCTTTCCTTTCCTTTCCTTTCCTTTCCTTTCCTTTCCTTTCCTTTCCTTTCCTTTTTTCTTTTCTTTTCTTTTCTTTTCTTTTCTTTTCTTTTCTTTTCTTTTCTTTTCTTTTCTTTTCTTTTCTTTTCTTTTCTTTTCTTTTCTTTTCTTTTCTTTTCTTTTCTTTTCTTTTCTTTTCTTTTCTTTTCTTTTCTTTTCTTTTCTTTTCTTTTCTTTTCTTTTCCTTTCCTTTCCTTTCCTTTCCTTTCCTTTCCTTTCCTTTTCTTTTCTTTTCTTTTCTTTTCTTTTCTTTTTTCTTTTTCATTTATGTGGATGAGGAGAATTTCACTCCAGACACTGCTTCCCACCACACATTTATGCGATGGCTGACATTGTGGGGTTTTGCTCCTGGGTAAAGACTCTTGGCAGTGGAAATGTGCAATAAAATAGTGACCAGCACTGTAAGCGGTGGAACCACACAGACCTGGATCCCTGCAGTGGTGTCTGGAGGCTGAGTCCCTGTTCGTATTCTTCAGTGTCTAATAAGGGCTAAGACACTCCACAAGGCAGGCTCTTTCTCTAGCAGGTCTTCCACAAAGCTTGTGAGAAGGTAATGTATAAAACACTCTTATCCCTCTGCTATTGAAATTGGCCTATGGATTCAAAAGTTGTTAAACAGAAAGTTGACATGACAGAAACAAGCAAAAGCAGAACTTTTGGTAACTTCAGGGTATCAGGTAACTTCAGATATCAGACGTGTGATGCAGGATAATATTTGTTTTTCCTGTAGCTGTTAATACCATACATTCACTTTGCAATGCTGTTCTTGTGACTATATCTTTTCTGCATGACCCATCAGCTGCAGACATGGTATCCACAAAGGTATTTGAAGAAGCAGAGCACGGAGACAAGAAAGGTGAAAAATCTTTTCACAGAGAGAGTTTCTCTCACATGCATGCCTGTGTCCCACACCACAGTGGAGATTACAAGTAAATAGGAGCTATTCATTTGCTAACCAGAGTTTGATCCGTCTCTGGATCCCAATTGGCAACTCAGCCTCACCAAGTCCCTGAAACACTGTTGGCATTGTTTACTCTATGTGGTACCAGGGAAAAGCTGGTGTTACTGTTATTTAGCACCAGTGCTCTCCAGGCTGCCAAAATCCTTGTGCCAAAAAAGAAAGGTCATTTGAACCCCAGTGTCTGACAAAACAAGCCCAAACTGTCTACTGTGGGAACACACTTTTTCTTGGCTGATCCCATTCTGCAGCCAGAATGGGTAACGGCAAGCTCTTCCCCTCCTGCTGTGTGTCCTAAAATCCCAATGAATCATTTTGTTTGTCCTGTTACGCCTTTTATTTTTGAACAGACACTCTGCCTTTTGTTAATGACAAAGAAATGGCTCCTTCCATCTCCAGTGAAGGAGTTCCTTTTGCAGGCAGCGCGTGCGTGCGGTGGCTGGTGGGGCGGAGGCAGGCTGGGCACTGGAGCTGCGCTGGCCTGGCTTGGCGAGCAGAAGGTGCTGGTTTCAAACTGCTCTCTTTTTCTCCAGAAGCCTAAATCAGTTTTATGCATTGCCGATGAGATGTTTATGTGCCACACAGTAGGAGTCACAGCCCACAGAAGTCTGCTCTGAACTAGCTGTGTGCCTCTCCTTCTAATTCTCTGAGCAGCAAGGCTGGGTTAAAGTGATTGATCACAGGGAATAAAGGTTAGACTTCTAAATCCATATTTTTTAGTGCCGAGCGCCTACAGCTCCCACTACTTAGAGATGACACAGCGACTCTGAGAAAAGAAAGCTTGTCTTAGGCAGCCACAGGATCACTTTGCTGTGGGCAGGAAGCTGTGGAGCTCACATTTTCCACCTTCCACATATAAAATAATGTGTGACCATGCTCCTGATGGCAATCATACTTCAGGGGAGTAATCTGAGGCAATTCCTAAAGCTAGGAATTATTTCTTGGTGAGCAGCAAAGATCTTGTTGGGGGTGAATGCTGTGAACTAACAAGTATATGTGGCTGGGAAAAACCCTGCCTCACCTGGCAAGTCTTAAAGCATCATGGTGCTCCTTTGGTGTGGACAGTGTGCAAGTAGGGCTTCAGAGACAACACTCCCTGTGCATCTGAATGGTCTCTGAACTAGTGTCAGCTTGTCTTTTTCATTCGGTATCTAAATGGTGAAAGAGCCAATAACAACAATAAGAGGGCAAAGGTATTGGCCTGGTGTTTTAAACACAAGTTTGTTTTATCTCTATACTTTGGGTCTGCAGATATAAATCTAGGCAAAACCAATACTGCCTCCCACCATTCTGAAACTGATAAACTGAGCTGATTGCTATGCAGAAGTAGCTGATGCATGTAGTGTATGGTGCTTCTTATAAAAACAGGGGTTTACTTGGAAGGACACTGTACAAATTTCTTTTCTTGCTAATCAGGCGAGCTGCTACATGCAATTTGACTTCAGCTCCTCAGCCTTCTTGATATGCAATGTACAATATTGTGCATGAATTTTAAAGCCTTCTGGGGTATCTGTGCTGTGTAAATGTAAATATGATCAATACTGTGCAAAGCAAAGGAACAGCACTGCAATTCTCTGTGACATGAACAGCTCCTGCTCTTTTTTTTTTTTTTTTTTTGTACATCTTGTTCTTTATTCACAGATGCAAAAATAATCCCTCCTTCCTATCTTTGGTGGTGCTGGCAGGCTCTCTTCCAATGCCGTGTACGCTCATTTACATTTCTAGAAAAGTCTTTCCATGATAAAGAAAGTTCATAAGAAATAGTTGTGTGACCGCCAGGAGCATATCTCCTCATGGTAGTGCAGGCAGTGTTATCAGCCAATGACCAAAGTGTTGGGATAAGCCCAAGTGGCTTATTTGCAATGACATACAGCTGAGTATGGGCACGTTTTTGGTGACCTCAGAGGGGTCATGTAGGTTCCCCCCTTGCCTATAGATGAAGGGCAATAAATATTCCCTTGCTTTGATATAGAACAAAACAGTAAATCATTCTGGTCAAAGTAGCAACAGATCCACACTGTGATGGATACTCACATGGAATGTATTCTGAAAGAATAGTTGAGCATAACTAAAAGGAAGCTCCCATTATGAAATATATGAAACAGCTTGGCTTCCTAGTTGTATTTCTTTCACAGATGACTTCAGTGAACAGAGATTTTGAAAAAGAGAACAAGGCTGAAGAAAACCTCGCCCTGTGTGCCTGACTGTTCTCCGTAAATATTTTTGAAAAACAAAGATGCTTTCAGTGCATGGGGACAGAGAATAAAAGAACAAACAAGATGGTGCCCTGCATTTCAAAAGTGTCTCTTGCAAATACTTCTGATCTACTGATGGCTAATATTCTCCAGCTCTGCCCTCCCTTCCAGGAGGAATGCAATAACACTAGTTAGGAAACGTACCTGCAGCTTACAAGCAAATGAGCATACCCAAGGCTATCAGCATAAAGACCTTTGTGAGTGAAGACTAGGTTGCAACCGTCAGTGGCTGCTCATACATGTACATAATTGCCAGGTCCTGGTGCCACACTTTCCATGCCTGTTGGGGAGTGTGTCATGTTCGAACTTGGCGTAGCTCCCAGAGCATCCCAGTTTTTGGTTTTGCTTTGCATGAACCTGGAGGAGATTTTCCAGTGGGATGGGTGGCTTAGCAGATAATAAACTGGCCTTTAAGAGTTGGGAACATGGTGTGGGCTCAGCCTGAGGCCTCAAACAAAATGATGCCAAAAGTCTACACAACTCTCAGTATTCTTTGGACAAGATTTGTAAGCTGTGAATTTGTGTCTGATTTGCCTCTCCACAGGGTGACTATACTTTAGATGACAAAGCTAGCAAGGACATGGCATTGTATCAACCCTTGCTGCCTCCAGTGAGCATGACAGTCCTATGTCAGCTACAGCAGGAATAAGACTGTAGCCCACGATTTCACCAGGAGACAACATACACTGTGAATGCCAGGACAGTCTGAACAGTGTCCTTGGAAGATTAGAGCTCAAGGCTGTAGTCTAGCATCACTGGGGTATGTATTGTTAGAGGTATATCATCAGATGGATGATGAGACTGCTGGATCCCCATGCACACAGGACTGCTTCAGGACCACACTCCATTGCTGTGAATGGCAATGCTTCACCGTCTCAGAAAAGCTTTTTTAAACTTGTTGGCCCATTAGCCAACATTACGGTTCCTAACACAAACACACCATGTAAAGCCCCAGAGGATGAGTCCAGGTTAATGGAAGAGCTGACCCTGCTTGCCCTGTGCTCCACCTCTGGGCTGACGGGATGCACTTTACCTTTGGTGTGGAGATCATAGCTCAGTGGGCATGGTGCTGAGCTGGAGACAGCTCACACTGAGTGTTGTTCCTGTGAGCTCACCTACAAGACCTTCCTTCCTTTCTGGCAAAAACTGAGCTCTGTGTGTACTGAAAAAAATAGGCAAGACCCAACCCAGTTGATTATGTTTCATTGTCGGCGTGCATTGTTGTTACCCAGCTACATTCCATCAAAGGTCTGGCAAAAGAAAAAAAGTCAATCAAATGAAAGCTGTGGCATACATGAACCCCAAACCTCCTAGGTTCACTAGTTCATGAGAACATGAAAGTATCTCATAATGCAGATGGACATGTCCCTTCTCCTCCATGTCCTATGCCTCTGGGGAAGAAGAGAGGACAGGATGCCTCTCATAGGGGTGTCGGACTGAGGAGGTGATGGGCCCTGCCTCTGCTCAGGGACAGCCTTTATACATTCCCAGCTCTCCTTTGGTCCTTTCCTGGAGGCTTTTCAAGACAGGTTAGTCTGTTTAAACCATCTTACAGCAACCTTTACAGAAACTCTCCCCTCTTCCTGGATGTCACTCTGTTCTTACGTGTCCATCCACTTACTTGTGACATAAAACATACGGGATTTGTACATGTACAGATCATCACAATCTGTCTCCATCTCTCAGTCCTCTAGATGTGACCAAATCTCACTTAGGTCATTCAGAGAAGCATGTCCATACTGAATATTTGTTAATTCTCCAAATAAACAGCATAGTGTTTCCATGCTTCTCTGTCTGTATCTCCCTGGTCCTAATCAAAGTGAAAATCCTGTTAGGCAGGGACAATTCTTATCATCTTTGTACAACAGATAGCTCACTGGCTTTGTGGTTTGCAATTAGACACATCACCAGCAACACTAATTTTTTCATAAAGATGAATAATAGGATTTTCTATTATGCCATTCTCTTTCCTATAAATTGCTAACATGTTGTGTCTAATAGATGCACAATTTCTGGCTCAGGTCCATTTGATTTAGGCTTTCAGGAGAAGGATCCATTTAAACAAAAATGTGCCTATTAAGTATGAGTGCCTCGTCTTGCCCAGCAAATGAAAATTGAGTGGCACCGTCAAGCATTGACAAGTATGGTCCTGCAGACACTAATGATCCTATGTACTGCTTGTTTCCCTTCTGTGGCTGGGACTGGTATCACTGTGAATTGCTGACACAGAGCACCCAACCGACCATGGCTTTGCTGAGTCAGGAGGAGAGACAGAAGAGAGCCCATGAGGCAGGTGACCCTGTAATTTGTTAGGTTGGTTAGGCTGCTGGGTTCATGTAATGTCTAGGTTGGCACTTCCACCTTACAGTCTCCGTTTCTGTGTCAGTTCATTTGGACTCTGATAGCTATCTTTTGTGTGCAAGCTCTGGGATCTTCACCTTTTTCATCTAAGCTTGGCTTCCTCTTTTATTGTTTGGGTTTGTTAACTGGCTGCTGTCATCCTTCTCAAGTCCCCCAAACCATTTTTCATTCCCTTTGGTATTTTTTTTTTCCACAGGAAGGTCAGGAAGAAAGGCGTTTTCGGCAAGGCCTCCCTCCTTGCTGGGTTTCGTGCACTGACTTTAATCATTGCTTTGCCTGGAAAAGGGAAAGAGCTTTTCTTAGAATGTCCTACAGCGGCGTGCAAGGACTTCCCCCCTTCTCCCTTCCTACTCATTAAAGCTCAATTGTTGACTGTTCTGGGGTCCCTGTGGGTAAAGCTTGTTTGTAATGTCAATTACCTTGAGTTTATGAGTTAAGAGCTGGAACTGGAAAAAGGAATCCTTCATTTAGCTGTCACTGGCATACACTGCAGTTCACTCAGCCAAGAGGAAATGGGGATTAAGGGCCCAATCCTGCTCCCTCTGGACGTGGTAGCATGGCTCCCGGTGAGAACAATGGGAGCAGACCCCGGCCTCAGAGGAGAGGGTGGCCCTAGCGAGGGTGCTCCCCTGCTCCCCAAGTGAGTGATGGTAATTACTGCAGGAGCGTCTGTTTGGTGCACTTCCTTCAATTGTTCCCCAGACCTTATTTTTTTTTGGTGCTCAGAAAGGGTCATTTGTTTCACTGGATAGCAAAGCTTGTCTGGAATGACTTAATGTGTTCCTGAAGCACTTGAAAAGATGGGTGATCACAGTGGGGAGAGGCAGTGAGAGTGGCTGGACACAGGCTCTTTGCATGTTTTGGCCTGTCCTGGTTGGAATGATAAGGACAGTTTACAATGTTGGTGGCACAGGGCCACATTTTTCATGAGGTATAAAGCAGCTGTGACTCCACTGTCAGCCAGAGACCTATACTGGGATATCCTGAGACAGTGTTCAGGAGCTCTTGTAAAGGAATCAAGGTGGCTCACCTAGCCTCTAACCAGGCTTTCTGAAGGGAATTTGCTTCAATAAAATATCTCTTGTTGTATGACACCTTGGACAACTGGATCCAGCAGAGCTTGGGATGCCGTGGGAGGATGTCTTGGGCTCTCTGCCAAGCAAATACCTGACTCATGGTACAACTTGCAGGCTGGGCTGGATCTCTGTTGCTCTGAGGACATTTATTTGGTGTAATGTGGCCCTGCTAGGGGAGTGACAGGCTGCCAGAACATAATAGAGAGGTTCTGTCAGCAACCCAAAACTAATGAAGGCCCAACTTTGGCATTTTTCACCCCAAGTGCATTCCCTGTCACTGGAATGAACAGTTCTAATGAGAGGAGAAAAACAAAATAAAACAAAACAAAACAAAACCAACCCTTTCTATCACACCACAGTATGCCAATATGATCAAGTAGATTTCCAGCTTTGTGTGCAAAGCCTGGCTTGCAAAAACTTCTCTGCTGGTAACAGAGTTGGGAGTTCATGTTTGTTCTCCCACCATGTGAATCTTTTCGGAAATGTCTTCAATAACACCTGAGATTTAAATGCTGCGAAAACCAGCAGCTCCACACTATGTCACATGTTCAAATAACAGCAGCCGAAAAGTGCAGAACCTTTTTCTCAACCCAGGGGACCCTCACATAATGACCCTCTTTTGCATTTCTTTTTGCTGACTGTCTGAAGGCCTTAAGTTGCTGAGCAAGCATGAAACAACCCCCTGAACACCTCCAGCGAAGAACACTAGTTATTGCTTTTCTCTTTAGAGAAGAGGTGTCAAGTCACAGAAAGAAAATGAAATGTCCACAGTTGTGCTTTGGAGCTCTGATTTCAGTAGATTCTGATGGGAGATGAAACCTAAAGGGACTTCCATGTCTGAGTCTCATGGAAATTGTTGCTTTGGAAAAGTGGAATGATAACATTCCAGCTTAAATAGCCTCTCCCAGCTCCCTTGCCCTCAAACAGTAGCATCTTTCTCTTAAAATCCTCATGGCAGAAAGATGTGCTTTTCTGACCTTTGCATTGCCGTGAATATTCCTCATTTTTAGGAAGTCACTGATGATGCATAACCCATATAACAACCTTAACCTTAATCAAAACTGAACATTTTAAGGATCTTTTTGAGAAACTCGGAAACGTCATGACATCAGCTGCTTTTTGTAATCAGACACGAGTGCCTCTTGAGGACTCAGTTCCTGTGGATTCCCAAAATTCAGTAGCTTCAGGTTTATGATTTCATTGAAAGGGTCATCTATTACATCAACAAAGACCCTGTAAGACGGCCTTGCTTTAAGGCAGGGAATACCTCACTGTGGTTGCACAGCTCTTAGGTTTCTCTAGTTCCAGGCAAGAAAACTTCCAACAAAAGGGTTCATGCTGAAAATGTATTTTGGAGGCATCTCCTTAATAACTAAATCCCAAGATTTGATTCCCACTCTGAACTTCTCTACCTTAAAGAAGTTTCCTGAACCTTCTGAATTTAATAAAGAAAACGTTAAAAGCTTCAGCTATTTTTCACCCACCACTCTTCATCTTTGCCTGCCTGTGGCAGTCTCCAAAAGCCAGTGCTATAGCACTGGAGCGAGTAGCAGTGGCCCAGCAGATTACCATGTGTCAGCTGATCTGTGGTAACCTCAGTAGCTGTTTGCTGTGAATGCTCTTGCTCTGCCCTAGATGTGAGGTAATGCTGTTTAGCTGAAAACTTGATGAAAGACGCTTAAACTGAAACAGATTAAAAATGCAGACATAGACAGTTACCGAGGTTTGGCTGACAAATAGTAACTCCTTATGCCCCATAAGGAGACTGTATGCCTGAAACCACGGGTTATTGCTCGCAAGACTTGTCCTGCTCATCGCAAAAGCATACAGGTTGTGGAGCCCAGAGAGAACTTTTTAAAAGACTATAACCCCAGTTATACCAGTGTGCTGTGTGTTTCCTCCTGTGATCTCCAGCAGATGGTGAAAGAATTAATTGATCTGATCTTACCAAACGTGTTGACTACAGGGTGAGGTGTGTTTGTGTAAACATATGCTGATTGTGCACATTCTCATTTCCAGTGACACCGGCTAGCAATTTAGCTATGTAACTTTTCCATTAACACTATATTGAAAGTGACACGGGCAGGACAGAAAGCCTGTACTGTTCACTGAGGAAGAGAAGAAAAAAAAAAAAAAGCAACAAAGCTAGGCTGTAGTTTTTATGTACACCGGTTGCTCCCGGGTGAAACAATGACAGATATTTTTATCCAAGCAGGTCATATTTTGATGAGGTGCCATGGGGTCTAGAGTTCAGAGGACAAGAGCAGGAGTCACAAAGGCTCTTGCTGTGCTGTAGTCCCTCCTGAGCTATGGGCCTGCAGGGTGACCTTGGGTGTGACACTTGATCAGGCTGCTCAACCTTAGGCAAGAGGCAGCAAAACCTTCCCCTGCATGTCCTCATATCTTTTAAGCTTTTGAAGTGATGCTTCCCTTTCCCTAACAAAAGTATCTGTTGATAGGTTATTACATAATGAACAGTTAATACCCGATTCCCGGTGCATTACTAATGAATAATCAGCATTATTATAAGTGCTGTGAATTGTAAAGAGTTGCCAGGGAAAAAAAAAAAAAAAAAAAGATTAATAATGATGGGATGATGGGTTAGTTAATGTGTTAAATGGAAGTGGATTTTGGGTGCTCTGTTGCCAGATTCTGCAATTTTGTCTTGGGACTTGCTCTCTCGATGCTTAGTATTTCCCCACAGTGATATATATAGACAGGAAAATGCTTAATCATGGCTTGTCAAGGTCTGTAAGATAAGATTTTTCTGAAGTATTACTGATCTTTTTTTTTTTTTTTTTTTTTTTTTTTTTTTAAGATGTCAGTGCTTTCAAACTAGGAAAAGCAAGAAAGCAAGTGTGGTTAGAGGCTGTTAGCTCAGCCCAGAGGGAGGAAGCAATGTGGTGCCCACACAGAGGCACCCAGTGCAGTTCTTCACATGCCTCTAGCATTTAGCTCCCACTCCTGAGGGGTGCAGATCTCCCCTAGATGTCCTGGACACCTGAAGACATCTAAAATGGCACTGGACACCTATGGGTTGGATCTAGTGGCTGCATTTTAAGAGGTCTGGAAAAATCACAGTACTGGTAAAATATGACACAAGTGTGTTTAACCCATTTGTTAGGCTGGTTAGCTATTGTGATGGTTCACTAGCTGCAGGCAATGCTCTAGTTGCCAGCGAACTGGACGATTGCTCCTTTGGAAGAGGAGAGAACTAAATTCCAGATAGCAATAGGACCCTCCTCAGAGGGTACCCTTGAAATCAAGGGGACCCTCCTTCCTGCCTGGTGAGACAGGAATAATTTGTGGCAGTAGGCCATGCTGCTCATTGGCATGGGGTTGCTGGTCTCAAGGCTTGCCATGGATAAACGTACTATATTTAAAGTGATCTGCCCTTTTGTATACCAATCCATTGGTGATAGTTAGAATTTGGTAGCCTAAGATAACTGCTCATTGCTGTGGCAAGCAAGATGAGATTTCATCTCTTTGTAGCATTTCCATATTTTACCTCCTTGCCCTTACTTACACAGCTTCTGGACACTTTTTTTTTTTTTTTTTTTTTTTTTTTTTTTTTTTCAGGAAGACTTTTGGTTAAACCAATCAACTTTTCTGTAGCTCTATTTGCCTCTTTTCTGAAACCTCTTAAGTGTTATCTGATAACCTTAGATAATGATCTTCTCACTCTTCCCTTTTCCTTCCCCTCAAGATTTTTGTATTTCTTATAATGTCTAATCTTAAGTTTAGTAAAGATGTTCTTAGAATAAAAATAAAAAAGTCTGTCAGGACGGACTGACCTGAACTGACTCACAAACTCTAGGAATTGGTGCATGATTCAAAAAGTGAGTCAAAATGCACTTTTTTTTGTTGTTGTTGTTTTAAAAAAAAATCTGAAGAGTGTGCTGAGAGACTTGAATAGTATTTTCAGGCTGATAAAATTTTAGCTGAGTGGCTATCATCCTCCACTGAGTGACAGTGGAGGATGTTACACGTGTGCTGTGTTTGCAAGAGAGCAGTATGCCTCTCTGTTGTCTCTCTCCTGAAACATTCTCCTGCATGGAAGGGTGACATGTGTGTTTGTGGAATGTGTGCAAGTGACTTCTTGGGGTTGCGAGGTCTCAGCATCATCTTCTGAGTCAGGAGAGCCCCTGGACAGAGGAAAACTTAGCACAAAGCTGTTCAGGGATTTTAAGTGCTGGCTTTTGTGGCCTTTGGTGCTTAGAGTAGTTATGTGCAGTTGTGAAAGGAGAGGGAAGTGGAGAGCTGGAACAGAGAAACTTTCACCATCTCTTTGGCAGTAGCAAGCAAATCTATCAGACAGTGACTGCAATGTCAAGGTGGTGCACAAGCCTTGTTGTGTCAGGGGTCAGATCCTTCAGCCTAACCTGTCCTTCAGGGAGAGATAGGGCTGCTGGATCAGCCCTGCTCCCCAACAGAGCCCAGCTGTGTTTTGCAGTGGTTCTGGTTTTCATTGCCACTGTGAGCTCTCACCTCTTCTCCTCTCCATACTTCTGTTGTACTTGCTCACGTTTATCTCCTGGGGATCAAGATGTACTTGAACTTTAGAAATGAAAACGGAAATTTGAACAGGAAACATGGCAGATTGACATGTTCCTCATTATCACTGCTACATTTGTTGGACATATGTTTTAAAAATCAAAACACTGCATTATTCAAAGCCCTGGGGGTGGGGGCCAGGAGGGAGACCCGTCCATGCCCCACCCAGGGCTTTTATTCTTGAGGCTGATTCATCTGTAACGCCAACCCTAGCCAACACTGAAAGTACTTAGTTTCTCTTCAGAGATTTCCTGACTGAAATCCCAGTTCTTACTCAAACATGGTGTGAGCTTACTGTACAGGGAAAACACCATGGACTAGATTATGCCCTCTAGGAAAAAAGCCAAAATCCCCAAATACAGGCTTGCTATATCTATCAGCTTTGGAAGAAGGGCACTGTATTCTGGAGCAATCTGATAGCCCGAAGTATAAGGTGGACCATTGCTAGGTTTACAGGTGTCAGGAAATCGAGACCAAACTGCTCTGCCCAAGAACACTGCATCCCTACTGAGTTTGTGCAACAAGTGTGCATTGCCCAACATGCATCGTGTTTCCTAGGCAGTAGGTCTGACTGGTATGTGCCCCTAGAAGCTCTCACCTGTCTTATGTAGGAATGAAGAGACATGGACTTTTCTGGTCTCAGTGAATGGTGGAAGAGATTCTGTTATCATCTTGCAGCCATGTTCTTGACTACCTGTTAGCTGCAGAGATTTGTAATCAGTTTTTAAGGTGCTTTGCCTGCCACAAGTCAGGCAGTCAATGAAGAGGCCCATGTGAATGTGACTCCAAAGGACTACAACAAAGATGTATCCACTCCAGCATGGCCAAAGCTGTTGAAGAAGGTACATTCGGAGCTGAAGCACTAAAATCTTCTTGATGGCCCCAGGTTTGAGGAGTAAGTCTGTATTTAAAGCTGCTTTTAGGAGCCACAGTATGTTTATTTTGTACTTCCTGGATAGAAGTACATGGAAAAGGATTTAACTTTAAGCATATCACATTTTTGAAGAGTGGTCTTCTTTTCAAGAGTTGAAAAACAAGCAGCTGTTGGACACGCATCACTCCCTGATTGATGTAAGTCAAGATGGTCTTTAAAGCAGGGTGGGACTCTTGTGATCATGTGGGCATTGACCTTCAGAGAAAGTAGCAAGGCCTCTGGAAATGCTCACCCAAACCCACTTCTGCGGGTAGTTTTTAGAAGAAAGGTATTTGGTTACCAGAAGCTGTGAGAG
Organism: Netta rufina; assembly: GCF_964035555.1. Taxonomy (NCBI): domain Eukaryota; kingdom Metazoa; phylum Chordata; class Aves; order Anseriformes; family Anatidae; genus Netta; species Netta rufina. Next base: position 45,383,575 of record NC_140125.1, read on the forward strand.
AAGAGTTCATACATTTCTGATCCTTCATCTGTCCTGCTGGTAGAAGTTTGAGCTATACTTAAATAAATTAATCTTGTGCAGAGTCTCTGTGAGATAATACTTTCCAGTGAAAGGAGCTCCAAAACATGTAAAGGCAGATCACAAAATAAGCACAGGATGTAGGTAGTTTTTCTACTTTTGTTAAACTTCTGTGGCCTGCCCTCTGTAAATCTGGCACCTTCAAATGTAATTACATCATAGCTAGGTCATTAAGGGCTGTATTGTGACAGGCTTTACAGGAGAACACGGTGTTGGCTGAGAAGGCTTAAATAATCCCTGTTTTCACATCTGTTGTTCAGCAGGAGGGAGCAGGTTGTCTTCCAATTGTAGTACGAGGCAAGGAACTGTGGAAGATGGCAAAATCAGAACTTTTTTTTTTTTTTTTTTTTTTTGCATCAGCTGCAGAGGACTCCACTAAAGAAGATGTTTGAAAGCTGCATTTCAGCATGTTGCCTCCAGGGCTGGTGGTGCTTTTCCCATCACCATGTTACTGTTCACATGCAGACCTGACTGCCTGGTAGACCTGCTGGGGTCCTCGGACCAACTGTCTCTGCTGAGAGTGGGCAGCACTGGAAAATACAATTTTTACTCACTCTTGGCCGTGAACATCACCAAAAGATTTGCCTCTAAATTAGGCCTTAGTAATAGCTGGCATGAATATGGACTTGACTCTCATTGCTGAATTCCATGACTGAGCTGTGGAGAAGAGAGGCACACGATTTCCAGATGCTAATCAGTCTGGACTCTTATGTGAAAGCTGCCTGGAGAAGTTTGCTGGTATGATCAAACAGCTTCTGCTTTGGTCCCAGGTGTAGCTCTTAACCTTAATTTCATTAACCTTGTATCAATACAATGTGTATTTACAGTGTAATTTGGGGAAAGAAACCTTTGTTCCAGAGTAAAAATACTCAGAGGAGGATTATTCTGTTACAACTACAAGAATCAGAATCACAGAATCAGAGGATGGCTTGGTTTGGAAGGGACCTTAAAGATGATTCAGTTCCAACCCCCCTGCCATGAGCAGGGATGCCACCCACTAGATCATGTTGCTCAGGGCCTCATCTAACTTGGGCTTGAACACCTCTAGGGATGGGGCATCCACAACCTCTCCGGGCAACCTGTTTCAGTGCCTCAGCACCCTCTGATTGAAGAATTTCCTCCTAATATCTAACCTAAATCTCCTCTCTTTTATTTTAAAATCATTTCTCCTTGTCCTGTCAATATATGATTGAGTAAATAGTTGCTCTCCAGTTTTTTTAAGTCCTCTTCAAGTACTGAAAGGTTGCAATGGTCACCAAAGGTCACCTCAGAGCTTTCTCTTCTGTAGGCTGAACAGCCCCAGCTCTTTCAGCCTTTCTTCATAGGAGAGGTGCTCCAGCCCCTTGATCATATTGCCATAATTATGCAATCATCTGCTCTGCTCTGCTTTAAAAAAAAAAAAAAAAATCTCTAACATTTTCTTTATTGGGGACAGCCAATACTGACTTCAGGTGTGGTTTTCCTTCAGTCAGTCTATCTGCTGGGAGGACTGTAGAAACTCAGAAATTTCAGAAATCAATTTCTCAGGTTTTCTGTTTCCTACTTTATCTTTCTGGACTCCTTTTTAAGCAGTTCATTTTTATAGGCAGTTTCAGGAAGGTTTCCAAAGGTAACAACTGGAGTCACCTAAAATAAGGGCTATATTGCGATTTCCAAATATTTCCATAAATAGATGCAGGGAGACGAGAAAAGGGAGATGCCCAGAGCGGCTGTCTCTGCGCTGGCTTTTTCTCAGCTCAGCATTATTGAGCACATCGTCACCAACAGTACTCAGTAAATTTTTTTTTTTTTTTTAAATTTTAAGTGAGGTATGCTGACTAAAAGTTGAAGGTATTGCCTTGAAGAGCAAAGTATTTATTTCTTCTCACCATACGTTCCAGTAAAATGATGATATGCAAATTCCTCTTTGGAATTTTCTACATATCCTCCAAAGGCTGACATCCTAGCCAGCTCTTCCTGGACGAGTTGTCAGCTCAGAAAGAAAACTGAGCCTATAATGTGTCAGTCTGATCCCCACTGAGAGGGCAGGCTCCAAAGGGAGAGCAAAGATTTAAAAAGGAAAGGGTATTAATATGCCAGCAGGTCATATGATATGTAGCATAATTTCTGGGGTCTAGGGTTGATTTCCTTGGCTATGCATGTGAGACTGACACGTCCACTTGGTGACATGAAGTGCAAGGTTTTGGTTATAATAAATGATCTTGCCTTTCATTCCTGTGCCCGTGTTTGACTTTTGTACTTGCTTTGCTGTGCTTTATTTTACAGCAATGAAAGCAGCAAATCCCATGTGTAGAGTCTGATCACAACCAGCAGACTGCTGTGAAAGAAACGGGTCAAATGCTGGTCTCACGTGCAGCAAGCTAAGCCAGAGTGCCTGCCTGCCAGCTCCGAGCTAGCAGCTCAGACTGGTAGCCTGCCTGAGTTTTGTTATGCTCTCTGTGGCTTGTGGTTTTTACTTCTCTGGGTAGGCAGCGTGTTTTGTGAAAAGGGACACCTGGACAAAGGAGTGGGGCTTGATCTCTCTTAAATTAAAATTGCTACGTTATGAGATGGGAGAGCTGATTCTAAGTAGTGCCCTGGGACTTGAAGCTGTGCTGGCTACTCCAACAGGCTTCGTGTCCACTTGTTTTTGTGTTACCTGTTTGTCAGGATGATTTGTGGAAGAGCAACATTGCTGCCGTGAGCAGGAGCAAGAAAAGTGTGGTATCATCCAGCATCACAAGGAAAGGGGAGTATTTTTGCACAAGACTAAAATGTGTGCAATTCTTTAACATTTCCATAACACATCCTGGCACTGTAGCATAAATTCCAGGCCATTTTGGCCTCATCAGAACTGAGGGGATGACCTGATGCCGTGTCACATGCACCAAGTAACACAATTCAGGCATGAATTAGCACTCTGTGAGCCATCAGTCAGTGGTGTTATGTACATGACAGCATGTCCAGCTGAGCTGTGTGTGTGTTTGTGTGATATTAAAGAAAGATTGTGCCATCTTCCCATCTGCTGTGCCACTGAAGGCTGCCATTTCACTCTCTGTACAGGGTACTGCTAAGAAAGACATTTGATACGGCCAGTATGTCAGTTTTTAATCTGTCCTGATGTCTGGTTTTCAAACGCTATTAGCACCCTGAAAAGACAGAGGTACTAGTATTTTAAAAACACATACTACTTCATGTGTTTCAACTGGTATGCCTACTAAACATACTTGTTTGCTTAGGTTAGGCAGGGCCCTGGGCCCAGGAGAATAAAAGATGTTACCACTCTAGTTCATGCCCATGACCTGGGAGGTGCACCCCGCTGTACACTCTCCAGAGCTAGCACAAAGAAAAAACTTGGATTTTTCCTTTCTACTCTAATTATTACTTTTCTTCTCTTGAGGTAAGATTCAGCTTGTACATCACCAAAGTGATTTGTCTGCCAACCTCGAGTAGCCTCAAAACCGTGGAATGTTGTAAAAATGCAAACATGTAAAATGAGAAGACAACTAATGCCAGCCTTTTGGTGGAGGCTAGATTTAGGCTTAAGACAGCTGGTGCCAGAGCATTTGCCTGTTAATGTTCCTAGGCTCTGGAATGCCTTGCAAGAGGATATCAGAGCAGCAGAATCAATTAGTGGTCTTAGAAGTAATATTAAGACTTCTTGGTGACATGATCAGTTTTTACTTGGAAGAGCAAATTGTATGGGCTGAACTGCAGACCAAGAGAGGTGTTATGTCATTGTTACAGGGAAGAGAATAAACCACATTTTAAAAAGGAAATAGAAATACAATTCTTCAGATGACGATTTGCATTTGTGCTGTGGTTTACCACCTGGCAGCAGGGAAGAGGAGAGTAGGCAGTTTCACTGCAACATGCACAGATTCATGCCTGCCTTACTCACATGAGTTATGGAGAGGAGTTTGCTGTCAGCTGGCCTTTGACGCAGACTTCGTGATGGTGCAAGGAAGTCAGGCAGCGTAACGATTCCCGTCATACCTCTGGTGGGGTGATGCATCCTTTTATCCGAACCGATAAAATATACAGGGATATGTGCCTGATTGCTTTTTCTCAGTAGCACTTTCCAGGCAGGGATGAGCAGAGCCCCTCTCCCTCGCTGCTGAGCTGTATCAGCGGCTGCCACGGGCAGTGTGGTCCCGTTGTGCAGCAGTAAGCATCTGCTTTCCTTCAAGCCCAGAGGGATTTCTACTGAAATCCCTGTAAGATTCAAAGGAATCTACTGCTGTTCCCTTCCCTAGAAGTCATTGCCTCACTTCAGAGAGAGAAGACCTGACGTCTCCCTTGTGTGTCTCCATCCTGATCCTGTTGAAAAGAAACGGGGAGGGGATGAGAGCCACAGCCTCTCTTTGCCCCAGTTCGCAGGGTGGTGACTGAGGCAGGGATTCCCTTCACAGAGCTGCGAAACAGCCATGGGTTTTTAAACTCTGCCTGCTCGGGTTAAACACAAACCGGGGATCTAAACATTTCATACCTTTGCCCTAAGTCACATCCCGTACTTCTTTCTCCATGCAGCAGGCTGCACAGGACTGAGCCCTACAGAAATACAACATCAATCCAAGCAAAAGCAGGCTGATACTTTTGCCTCGATGCAGGAAGAGTAACATCTCAATTCTCTGCTTTTCAGTAACCTCCTTGGTGATACAGTGGCACTGGCTGTATACCTGCACCTAAATTCTACACCAGGTGCACACCTGGACTTGGCCAGGGCTTGTACCAGCTGCTGTGACTGCCACATCATACAACGTGAAGAGCAGAGGGAAGATCACTGCAGCAGTGGTGCTTTCTTTCTGGAGTCGTCCTAGGTAAAAACACCACTAATGGGACAGTGCTCGCTCCTTTTGTCTGCACAGGCAGTGTACTTTCATTGAGACTCTCTGCAAAGCAAAACACCTTTGAGATCTTTACAGGAAAGAATAAAGGATGCAAACAGAATGTGGATTATGTGAAGCTTGACTTTATCAAAGGTGAATTGTGCCAGAAGAACCTGATATCTTATCAAAGTACACTAATTGGTTTTCCTGGTAAAGGAAACATGGCTGATCTGTCTGGCTATCAGCAAAGCATTTGATATGATGCCACAGGGGAAATTACTTGTTCAGAGGAGGATGATGGGGTTAGGTAGAAGAATGGTAAACGTGTGGAGGCCTGGCTGAGGAAGGGATGAATACAGGTAGTGTTGGGGTGGGAGTGATGAGGAGGGAGGACACTCCTTGCGCAGTTGCTAAAGGGGTAGTCTTGGGACAGATTCTGCTTCATATTTTCATTACTAACTTTGTACTGAAAGGGAGGAATGTGAAAATTAAATTTGTTGACGAAGATAAGTTTGGGAGCATAGTTATTGTGGAGTAATATTGGGGTACAGTGCAGGAAGCACTGGCTGACCTTGAGGACCGAACAAACAGAAATGGGATGAAACTCAATATTGCAGAGTGCAAGGTCATGCACTTAGGGACTAATAACATGAATTTCCACTATAAGCTGGATGCTTATCAGCTCTAAACAAGCATGGAAGAGAAAGACTTGGGCGTATTAGTTGGTTGGGGTAACTAAGAAGCAGAGATATCATGCAACCATGGAAAAAGCAAATGTGAGCTTAGGGCATGAGTCACAGCCCTCCCAAGGGGCAGGGAGGTATTAATGCCACCGGAGAGGGCTGAGAGCTTCCCTGGAGCACTGCTGTCTGCTGTGGTCGAGAAAGATGAAGCCCAGCCAACGCAGGTGCAGAGCCAGCCTTTTACGAGCATCAGGGGAGTGGGAGATCATCGTGCCAGCCCTGGCCTCCATTGCCCAGCAAGTGGTGGCCCAGAGGGGACACAGCAGCTTTCTTTAAATGCAGGAGGGGTAAACACACAGGAGAGGAAAGCACAAGCTGAGATCAGGGTGATGCTGGCACGTGAAGAAGTTCAAAGAGAAACGTACTGGAGCCATGGTAGCGTGGTGGCAATGCAATGAGAGGGGGCCCAGCCTGGTGCTGAGGGAGGCATGGCCTGTCCAGGCCGGCTGAGGCCATTTGGAGCAGCTGCACCAACCTTCTGCCGAGGCACCAGCTTCCAGCCAACTGTGCTTATGTGCAGGGAACCCTCAGCCTCCATTTTAATTGCACAGCATTGTCATCTGCAGTTCAGAAACTACAGTTCCCTTTTTATTTTGTCCATTTCTTTCAAACAAAGTTTTTTTTTTTTTTTTTTTTTTTTCTTTTTTCTTTTTACCTTCTCTCCCTTCTCTCCCCCTATTTCTGCTCTTCCCCCACCAATGCTGGATGACATTTACCAGAACCCAGTGTGATTTAGTGACCTTGGGCATACTGTGCACTTTAATTTGTCAATTTGGGAAATTAATTTGTGGAAGAATGAGTGGGAGTCAGAGGTCAGGCGGCTGGAGCGCAGACCTGCTGACAGGTTGACTGTCCGTGGGGGGCTAATGAGAGCACACCACCACGCCAACGGAACAAAAGCAGACAGATTACACCACCCGCTCGCCGCCGGCATCCAGTAACACCCGGCCCTTGCACCTCCGTTTCTGCCATGGTCTCGCCTCGTGCTGCCAGGGCAGCTGCTCAGGAGCCTGGGAGGAAGGTGCCAGTCGCAGGGTGCAAAGTCATTTCATGGCGAGGATGGGAGCTGGTCACCCCCAGTCCTAGCCCCACGTGGAGGTTGCATTTGGGTGCTTGCATTCCCTGTGTCTGCAGCCACCTGGGGCCTGGGTGGATTCAACATCTCTGCTGGGTGCCAGCGGCTGTGAGGGGGGACGTGGGGTTTGTCTAGTGCAGCCTGATGCTGCCACAGTCTGTGAGGGCAGCTGCAGTGCCAGAGTGCTTGCAATAAGAAACGTGACAGCTGCTGTTCAGCACCTCTTCGCTCCAAACTCTCTCCCCCGCTCAGCTGGCGAGGTGTATATCCTTTAGGTGAATTCCTGTGGGTGTTTGCCATTCATCTGCGTGCAGCAAGAGCAGGGGTTTGACCGCAAACAAGACCTGAACGTGCTGGAGACAGATTGCATCTGCTGCCCTGAGGCAACCGAACTGCTGCATCACGCTCAGCCCCCCCCCCGAAGCACCCGGGCAAAAGGAGCGAGCTTTGGAGGATGACGAATGCCTTACAGTGCCAGCAAGCCCTTGGGTTCTGCTTTGGAAATGAACTGGGAGTGTGCAGGAGGCATGCTCGGCCACCTTCGAAGCAAGGACGCACCAGCAGGGCCCCTGGGGATGGGCCCTGATGGGATGTGTCAGCTCCATGCTGCAAGGCTCAGGGACAGCGCTTCTGTGCCCAAGTGCAAAAGCTCAGGTTTCTGCCTTCTTTTGTGCTAGCAGAAGCTGGAAGGACCAGACTCGGCATGCACAGCCCACAGGGCAGGAGAAAGATCCTGCATGTTGTGCTCCGGTAAATAACAGCTGGCTCTGTGCGCATGAAGCGAGGGTAAGCTTTGAAGGGTGCTCCTCACTGTTGAGTAGCTGACTAAAACGTGAGGCCCTGATGGCTGTTTGGGGAAGGGAGCACAGCAAGATATGAAAGGAACCTTTTTGCACTCATAACAGATAAAAATATGGTAGAAAATCTCCCTGAGGCAGCAGCTTGCCTGGCCTGGAAGGTCTCCACAGCTGTATGTTTACTTTGAAATTTTCACTTTGAAGTGGGGCATGGCTCCCAGAGGTTCACAGTTTGGGGAATGAGTGCAGTCTCCAAAGTCTCCAGCCCTTCAGCTGATCCAGGTCATCTGCTGAATATGAAGTTGTACTGGGTCTGGCTGGAATGTTAACTTTCCCGGCAGCAGCCCATTCAGTGCCGTACTCTGTACTTGTAGCTGGAACAGCAGTGTTATCACACCAGTGTTGTGTCTACTGCTGAGCAGCAGTGGCACAGCATTGGGCCTTTCTCTAACCCTCCTAGGGGGTGGGCAAAAAGTGAGGAGAGAAACATCACTAGGGCAGCTGACCTAAACCAATCAAAGGGATATTCCATACCATGTGGTGTCACACTCAGCAATAAAAGGTGGAAACAGGAAGAAGAGGGGAGGGGTGGGCTCTCGTTGAGAAGACGTTGGTCCTCCTCTCGAACACCGGCTGCGTGCGTTGAGGCCTTGCTTCAAGGACGTGGTCAATCATCGCTCATTTGTGGGAAGTAGAGAGTAATTTCTTTCCTCTGCACTTCCATATAGCTTTCATTTATTTTGTTTGTTTGTTTTCCTCCCTTTTTCCCCTTTTCCCTTTTACTTCCCCTTAGTTAAATTGTTTAGTTCATGGTAGTCTTTATTTAATTATTATAATTATTTCCCTTTAATTAAATTATCCTTATCTCAACCCGTGAGTTGTTCTTTGCTTTACTTCTCCCCCTCCTCATCTAAAGGAGGGGGAGTGAGAGAGCGGTTGTGGGGTTTAGCTGCCCAGCACGGTAAAACCACCACAGAAGTTGAATCTGAGGGACATCTCAGGCAGATGATGCCATCAGTAGTGCCCATGAAGACCACCATGGCTTCCATATCTCTTCTGGTACCACTCAAGCATGAAGTCCCCTTCAGCAGCTACCTGTCTGATTTTAGTTGTTATCACTGGCATGGTCAGTCACATCCTCTTACAGGCTCTTCCAGCTCCCCTGTTCAGAAGGACAACAGGATGCTTTATATTTACACATTTCCCTACATCCCATCAGATCCTGACTGCTTTCAGCCACGTGCCTGCTCCATTCCCACTGCCTGCTGTGGCTCTGTGTTGTGTCCCTCAGTATCAACATTTTTCCCCATGGACTTCCTGCATTTCACCAGAGCCAGAGGAGACCTGGCTCTTGCAGCTCTCTTGGACTTCTAAGGTATCTAGGAGACTGGGGGTTTATTAAACAGCTCCAGAGACACAGTGGCAGGGACAAAGTGAGGTCAGGCAGACTGGGGAAGCAGAAGAGGACCAGGAGGGTGTCTTTCAGGGGCTGGAAGGAAGAGAAAACTTTGCAAACTCCATCCTGCAAATTGCTGTGGTCTTTGTAGCTTGCAGAATTTCTCCTCTCTGTTTTGAAACCTTGCTCCCATTCTCTATTTACTTGACAGGTTAGGGCATTCCCACTATACCTGGCTCCCAAGATATCTTGTCCATCAGCAGGTAGTGGGAAATTCCTGCTCTTTTGTGTGTGTGTTTGGGTGTGGGTGTGAATGTTGAACATCTCAGCAACTTGCTTGTTCCTATTTTGTTTCTCAGACCCAGTGAGAGTGTTCCACTCGCTGGCAAGTGGCCTCGGACCCTGAAACTGTGGCTGCCCTGGGAGGGGTGTGCAAAGGGTCTCATTCCCCAGCTGCCTACACATGGGACAGATCGTGGCCCCTGCAACGTTACCTGGGAGCCCAGCATACATGTGGGTTGGCTCTAAGCAGAGCACGCCAGGACACTAGGCCTGCAAAGGAAAGGCCTGATGGCTGTCCTGTGCAAATACATGTTTTCCTCTACTAGGAAAAAAATTACTTTTTTTTTTTTTTTTTTTTCCCCTCAGTTTTTATTTATACAGGAGGTGATTGCTTCATCCCTATCAGTCCTCTGTAGCAAAGCCTAATATCCTGCCCCCTCTTTGTGCCTTGCAAGGATTTGGCTTGGACTTTGGATACAGCATCCACAGGGGTTCAGCTCACCTCATTCAGCCCTATCATATTAACTCACCGCAAGGAAGATTTGGTCTTTTCACCCTTTTATCCAGTAGATTTATCTCACTCCTAACCTGGCTGTAACAATATGGGTTGGATGTTCCGTTACCGCAGCATTAGCCTGGGCTTCCCCAGTGACAGACAGGACAGACATGAGCAAAAAAAAAAAAAAAAAAAAAAAAAAAGGTTTGCTGGCAATGCTGAGAAATAGAAACAACACTGCTTTGGATCTACTAGTCAGAATTTTTGACATGTCTAAATATAGACTACATATTGTTTTGAGGCTGCAGAAACCATTTGTTTTGATTCCGGCACTTTAAATAAAAACAAAGGAAATCTGGAGGGAGAGCAAGCTTAGCTCACCAAATGGAGGTAAGAAAACCTTTGTTTTTTGTAGGTCAGCAGCAAGGACACACAAAGGCAATATAGGACCCAGGGTCTCAAGGCTGCTGGCTGCTCCATTTGCAATGGGGACTGATGGCTTGTGCTCTCCTGGTGCATGGGGACAGGACAGAGGAGCAATTGAAATTACTTTGCTCTCTTCGGTTTGCATTGAAGCTGGGCCTTGCCCTCACAGGCTGCACCATCTCCCCTGAGAGCCCTCATCAAAGCATGTCTCTTACTCCTTCCTCCTTCCCCAGCCAGCCTTTTTCCTACCCACTTGTGAGAAATGCTGAGTTTCCTGGTCAATCCAGCTTCAAAAATTGAAACTTGGGAAATGCCCAGGCAGATCTTACTGTCCATTTTTCAGTTTTAGGCATTATTATTATTATTTTTTGGTCCTGCTCCCAAACTGTCTTTGACTGCCACATTTGTCAGCAAATAAAGGATTTGTGGTTAAGGTATTTTGTGGCAAATGCCTGCCTAGCTGACAGTTATCTCCCTTTGGGAACCACAGCTGCAGATCCATGAGGACCTTCAGAAGCTCATGCTGCCCTGGTCCACCACATGTTGTTTCCTAGGGCATTTCCTTGTCATGCATCCTTGGAGCTGGAGCTGGGCAGTTCCTGCTGTGAGGAGGTGGTGGCTTTTGCCAAGCTCTGGCAGAAGCAAAGTGGGCAGGAGGACAAGGGCTTTTTGCTGCCCCAAGAACTCTGCACAGTAACCTAAAGCACCCCACATGGCAAGAAAACCAGCTCAGCCACAGGGCTCTGGGACATGGTTACTCAGCAGCATCACTCCAGCTTGCTCTATCCTGCTGGTGATCACTGATCTCTTTCAGTTATTCTGCCTTACTGTCCCCAGCCTTGGAGGTTTAACAGCATGTTAAATCCCTGAGCAGGTCCAAATCCAAACCTCACAGCAGCCATAAGACTCTTTGCCCTAGCACATCTGGGTTCTGGGTGAGCACACCTGAAAATCTCAGGGGAGCAAAAGGTACTGAGGTGTCATTTATAGCATCTAACCTATGTCTCAGCATCTCAGCTTTTGGATCCAATTCTACTTGCTGCTGCTTTATAAAATATCCTTTATCTTTAAGCAGGCTGACCCTGGGTAAATAAATAAAAACAGAAGTCATCCTTTTAAATTCAGACCCCATTATGAGGCGGCAACTCAAGTTACACATCCATAGCAAGCTAGAGCTTAGTGCATTTTTGAATTCAAGCTGGTTAGCCTTATGTTTAGGGAGAATACTACTGGCACGTGTATGGGGCCTCTCTCCTGGTAACACAGGATTACCCTCCTTGGATATATTTCTGTCCCCTTTCACAGCCTTGTGCTACACACCCTTCAGCTTGGTTCAAAATGGATCCCCATGTCAGTGGCCCGTCAGGCTGTCTCTTGGCCTCTAAGTCAGCCTTTTGGATGCAGCAGTTGTGGCCATAAGCTCCTCCATTCCTGAAATAGCTGCCCATCCATCCAGCCTCCTGCAGCGTCTCTCCATGGGATATAGATAAGGTTGCAGTCTGGCTATTTCTTCCTCCCTACCCAGCCTTCCCTTGCAAGACTGACTGACAGTCCCGCTATCGACGCCAGCAGCAAGTGCTGGCATTTCTGCAGTCACTTACCTTGCTGTGGCGTTTGTAAATCTCATTGGGGGCTCGTGTTCAGAACAAGTGAAAATTTCTGTACTGCTCCATCAGTCTGCACAACACAACCAGACCCAGCTGCGGTTTCTGACAGTACAACACATTAAGTCCTATGTACTATTTTAAAATAAATCCTAAGTATATTGTCAGCCCTGGCCATATGTCTCCTGGCACTGGAGTGTCACATCTGTCCTTTTTTTTCATCTGGAGATGCTGAGTCCTGCTTCTTTAGCTGATTATGCTGTAGCTGAGTTGCAGCACCAGACAGTGGTACAGCTACACAATGGCTTGAGGAAGTATTGCTATTGAATGACAGAAACTCTTCTCTAAAATTAGGATGCTATCATAAATGAACAGTCTATAAAATACACTGGAATTTACTGATATCACTAGAAATGTTCAGAACTCCTCTTTGCCTCATTTTTTCTAGGTCACCCAAGGAATGAAAAAGCACCTCCTTCCCAGCCTTAGGGAGGCTACAGTAGCAACTAAGGGCAGAGAAGATGAGGGCTCCAAATGAGACAAGGTGCAAAAGGACTCATCACCCATGGACCAACAGGTGCAGGGGCTTGGCATGGAGGAGGTTCCTGTAAACTCTACCGTGTTCATCTAGGTGCCAACTCCTTCCTTCCATAGCCATACACATAATCACACACAGACAGAAAGATTAAGAATGGATTCCCCAAACCATCACCAAAAGAGACACCTAAAGCCTCTTTTCAACAAGCTCTTCTCTTCTAACAGCCCAGCCATTGCTTCTGGAGCTTGGCCAGCACCTCTCTGGCATGAAGACATCACGAACCCCCTGCTACCAGGGAAATGAGAACTATGTGAAATCACAACTGAAAAAACAGGTAAGGAAAAGCCACTAAGAGAAAAGCATTCATGGCAGATGGCATCATCGGGGCTGTGTCTGACACAGTGGAAAGCACATTGGTCATGTGCAAAACAATAGGAGCCTTTTGCTGAATCCTTAGAAAGCGAGGTGAAATTCCTGGTCTGATGGGCAAATGAGCCCTGTGCTCATCGGGTGTGAAACAATCCTTTCTCCAGGCTGTCTTCCTTCCTAAAGAGGGAAAGTTTCCTGTATTCCCTCTTTGACAGCATCAGTCTGGCCCTGACTCATTACACCTGTGTGAAGGCTCAGCCCAGCATTAACCCCTTGCTCGCTGGAAACCACGCATGTTTGTTGCATGCTGGTAACATCACTCTCAGTCTTTCCTCCCTTGGCCCCCATCCCTGCAAGACTTGGTGAGAGCAGAGCTGAGTAATGAGAAAGGCAACTGGTGTGTGGTCCTTGCTGGAAGACTGTACATAGGTTTTTGCACAGGAGGGAACAAAGGGAAAGGAGCCTTGGAAAATTACCAAAGTTCTATCAAAGAAGAAAATGGAGAGGGAATGGAGAGCTGTCAGGTGCTCAGAGCATGCATGAACATCCATTGGCAGAAGACGAACATAGACAGCAAGGCTACTCTCACCAGGAGCAGGGAAGGAGGCTGGATGGGCAGGGGAAGGACCTGTCTGGCTGTTGCAGATGTTGGAGCACCCACATGGAGAGTGAGGTTGAGAAAGAGCAGCTTTTCTGGTCAGGAGCTGCTCCCTGAATGCCAGCTTTCTTGTGCTTTTTCTTCAGGGTGTATGAGAGAGGTATGTTTAAAAGCCAAGGCAAAACCTCATCTCCAGGTCTCTGCTTGTTTTGGCTCCTGGCAGGTTAATAAGAAAGCTCACTGCTCTGCTGAAGCTCTGGGAGAAGCTTGCACTGGCTATGGGGCTCATCGGCCAGGCTGTGATGTCTTGTCTCTTGGGCACAAGTGTTGGAAGGAGGGCAAAAGCACATCAAGGTGCCTGGAGGTAGGAGATTCAGCATCTGCTTGAATGACACTGCCCATCCCAGTATTTTCGTCTCCATCTCAACACCTCTCTGATTCTTAGTTCCCGGTTTTACTAAATCCCAGACTCCTTACTCCATTGGGATCCTACTTTAATTCCTCATTTGCTTTTCTGGGCTTCACCCTGCCAGACCATAGTCTTATTTTCCACCTTTGCTCCTGTCCTCATCCACCACACTGGTTCTCCTCAGTTCAGTTTTCTTCCTATTTGGGTTTGGATCTGGGGGAGCACCAGTGCTTTAGGATCTCACACTTCCCATGATGTAGTTAAATGCAGACCAGGCTGCTGGCATGCCTTCTGCCGGAAAACACAAGCTGAGGTGCTCCAGCCTGTGTTCTCCTCCTTGTTTCAGTCATGGAAATAGCTGAGCTCTCTGGGAGATGTTTTTCACACATATGTATGAGCAAATAATCCACTCTGAGGCAGAAAGTCTAGTCTGGAAGGATTCACTGCAAGAGCGAAGTTTGACAAAGCTGTGGGCAACTGAACTAAAAAAAAAAAAAAAGCAAAAAAAAAGCTCTTTTAATGGGAAGTATCTGGCAGCATCAGTATCATTGCTTCTTGCAATCTAACAGTATGGCCCCGTAGTCCTTTTGCATATCATCTGCAGGTATGCATTTTTTCCTCATTTAAAGGCTATTAATATTAAATACAGTAACCATACATTATTTATACTGTTTCATTCCTGTATTAATTTTAAATCAGTTCTTTAAAGCTGCAATGCCGGGGATGGAAATGAATTACTTTGGGCAAGAAAAAAGGGCAGATCAAGGAGGATATTAACTAGAGATATTAAAGTTGTCAAGAAAGACTTCCTTATGTTAGAAGCTTTGAGACTGGAACAGCATTTGGAACTGGACTGGAACAGAAAAGCCAGCATCCAAGTCATTTTGAGCTAGAGAGGAGAGTCTTCAAATATATGTAGCAGCAGAAATGGTGGGTGACAGACCCTGAAAAATAGTCTGTGTGAAAGAGGAAAGGGTTGCAGCAAGCACATTCCTCTGTTACGAAGACACTCATTCAGAGCATCTCTGCTGTACTTGTCACGCTTATCAGGGCTCAGACTGGATGTGAGACTAGAAATTGGCATCTTGAGCTGAAGCTTACAGTTGACATTTCTAATTTTTTTTCTTAAATGCTTTCTGTGCCAAAGTGTTGGTCTTTGTTGACTGGACAGCTAGAGTGACCTGAGATAAATTTCACTTTAGTGTTCAAGTAGCTGAAGATCCACCTGAAAACTGCTGCAGAAATGCTGATAACAGTAAGTGGAAAAAAAAAAAACAAAAACACACCACAAATGCTCTATAAAGAGGTGAAGGACTTAAGTATTTGTTCCATAATTCAAGATGTTTGACTATTGCATCTTCTCTTTTTTCTCATTGTCTCATTTTACAGTAATGGCACTTTCAGTCTCCCAGGCAATGTAAAGAGGCTCGAAGTATGGTGGAGCCCCTTTCAGTGCTAAGATCATTAGCAGATTGAAGCAAAGTGCTCCCGTATATCTGCAAGTAAATTATTTATTATGTGTGTTAGAGAGATGGATGGCAATGGAGATTCCTGGGGAAAACCATGCTGCGACAGAGATTAAATGGAGCTCTTGAGACTTTCTCTCCCTGGGTCAGATTCATCCCAGGTCTCAGTGGTTTCACTGATCTCAGTACAATTTACACCAAAGATAAGTTTTGTCCTTTAGTCCCAGATCTCAGGGGAAGCCCTGGCTACTTAAGATGCACAGAGGACCTGGATGAGAATGTTGTCCCTTGAAGCAGTTGTGTGATGAATATGTGTATTATTCATAACAGAGGAATCAGTGGATAAATACACCAGCAGAAACACTGCACACCAGTAACCAGTCCAGCTCATTAATTCTTCTTTTCATTAATCTCTAATTATTTATCCATGGAATATACTGGACTAAAAAAAAAAAAAAATAAAAAAATGTTTATCCCTATGATGAACAAGAAAAAAACACAAAAAACACAAATGGGTGATAAAAGAGCAGAAAGAAAACAGTGCTTGCACTTTTGCATTGTGAAAGAGCAGCTTGCCTGTATTTTTTTTTTTTTTTCCTGCTGGCTTAGATGTAGATGGAGGAAGTATGCTAGGACCTAGAGGAAACAGTTCTCTGCATACACCCTCTACCTTCTTCCAGCAAGAAAAATATTATCCACAGAAACAGAAATATACAACGACAAAAAAAAAAAAAATCTCAGTTGTTTTAGAGAAAGATAAACTACAAAGCAGAGTGTGGGGATTTTTAATTCAGTAAGCTTCAGAATATATTACAGAAGCATTTTTAAAGGAAGAGGCTGTGTATCGAAGACATAAAGAATTATATTTGCAATTTAGCTGCAAGCTGGCTGGAACTGATATATAATCACATTCTGCTCTTGGTATTTTTTTAACTTTCTTATTTTTGCATGCTTCAATCTTTTACCTAATAGTTAAGCAATCAGTTGCTTAAGGCAAGATTGCATTCATAAAATATCCATTATCCAGCCCACATTTGGTACTCCCTGTATTAAGCAAAAAGGGCACGGCCTTAAGGGAATTTATTGCTGCCATCAATATAATGAACAAACATGTTTCCTTTCTTTCCAGATTTGTTTCATTTTTGCTGTTCAGAATGTAATTCTGAGACAGCATGCAGAACCAAGTGAAATGATACACAGCAAATACGACGTGTCTTTCTGAGGCTGTCTGGGCTAACCAAGGAGTTGCCCAAGCTTATAGCTAGTTGATGGTCACAGAACTGGAGGATTTAGGACCATCCAAAGTGTACCTCTCGGTGTCTATTTGGTCTGTGAATTAGAGGAGAAGCTGCTAGTTCAAAGGATAGGAGTCCAGTGCTGCCTGGTTCAGCACAAGCTGGAAGTATGTGAAATTTTGCTCTCCCTTGTCTGCTGCAGCTAGAAGGTGCACAAGAAGACACAAAATAATGAAATGAATGAAAACATGAGTATTTTGGGACACTTCTTCTCTCTCTCATCCAAAAAGATCAGTTTCAGCTTAGCAAAAATTTAGGTCAATTCTGACTTTGTTTAAACTGGCTAGCTTTCCTGTGCCCTCAATATCTACTCCGTGCTACTAATCTGCAAACAAGATACAATGCACTGATTCAAACACATGCTAATTCTAGGGCATCATTCGGCTCTTGATGTGAGCAGGGAGCTGCTATTGATCTCTGTAGGGGTTGGTAACGCTCGCTGAGAGCAGATAGGGCACTAGCTCTCCTCCCATGTATATCTGTGATAAAGGCTAAAAATTCAACATTAAGAAGTCCTCCCCTGCGGCCAAACTCCCAGATGGTGTAAACCGGTAGAGCTTTAATGTCTTTACTGGGGCTTTGTTGATTTATACCAGATGATAATCTGGATATTACTTTTCCCATTTTTCTCTCGCAGGTCACCTGTTGGAAAGTTAGTTTGGAGCTGAACTGCTCGGGGGCCTCCCTTGGTCAAGCACCATCCACCGGTAAGGAGTATGGCGCTCCCTCTCTGGACCTGTGGATAGTCAGAAAAGATTGAGAAACTATAAGCTGCTGGAGAATTACTGACCCCAGTGGCTTGTAATATTCACACTGGAGCAAAACAGCCTCAAAGGATTATAAATAGGTGGGGTGGGCTGGGTGTAGCTGCGAGCAGTGGGTAGGATGGGCGAGGTGGCACGCCAGGCTTGTGAGATAGCTCCGAGCTTTTTTCCAGCAGGGCTGAAGAGGCAGGGATTGAGAAAGCCTCGTGGGAAGAGTCTCCCACTCTCTGCTGCGTGAGAGTTACAGGGGAAGAGGTTAAACAACAGTGAAAGCAAGTCTTTCTTGAGAGGTTCACCCAGCTGTCCTCAGTGAGAGCTACCAGTCAGTACCTGCAGAGGACATCTGTCCATAACGGAGTGCTTTGGACAGGGATGGCCAGGGCACTGGTATCAGTCACAATATTTCAGGCCAGGAAGTTTGGTGCTCAGCAGATGTGACCAGACTTGGAATTGGTATTTGGCTCCTTGACCTAACAAGCAGTAAAAAATAAAATATGTACTTTAAGCTTCTGAAAAACAGCTAGCAGGAGACATTAAATCTCTGAGCATTTAATGAAGCTTATTCTTTTTATTGCCAGTGAAAATCTTGTTTAAGAAACAACTGTTAGGAAAAGATAAAGAATGAAAAACCATCAGTCAAGAGGAGAGTGACCTTGTTCCAGGATGGAATCAAAACATTGCCCTTGGGAGCTATGTAGGCATTGTTTCAGGATTTAATGCATTACTGTTTATGGATGAAAATAATTGAAATACAATGTGAGTCAAGCGTGCCTGAGCTTGCTAATCGCATGAGGATATTGCAATCATATGACATCAGTAAGAAAGTGTTAAACATACGCCATATCACGTATATGGCAAGGTAGAAGGAATGCTCCAAACTGCAGAGGAGGTTTCATGGAGGCTCCCAGCGTGCTGGAAAATCCTGATCTCCTGGTACAGAAGTGGTGGGACCAGATGGGGAGATGAAGTGCTACCAAAAGTTATTCCCATACAGAGGCTACTCCAAAGCTGCCCATAAGCAGAAATGCTGTCCTAGCGGGACTGCAGCTACATACATCTCTCAGGGCTTTTAACAGAATCTATATTTTTGTCTGTTCTCATTAGTCTGAAGAAGTACACGAGAAACATGCCCTAACACTACATCCTTGCAGCCAAAGACATTTATGCTCAGCAGGTAGCTAATGGACTTCAAAACCCTTTCCTCAGCCCCATTAATAGCGCTTGTTTATGTCTCGCCTTGTGCAATAATAAAGTATTACTGTGCTTTCTGGTCATATTTTTGCAGAGGAATACTGGACACTTAGTGGAAGGAAATTTCATCACTGTCATTGCTATTTATTGACACCTTTGTAGTGGCTCTCAGTAGAGCAGCTGAGGCCAGAAAGGTGGTGGTGAAGAAGCTGTGTCTTCCCCTCTGTCTGTCTCTCCTGAGAAGTGAGAAGTGGAGAAATGTCCCCTTGGTGCTGGTCTTGGTGCCAGGGAGCTTGGCAGCCTGCAGCCGTGTCACTCCTCGAAGTACAGATGTGCTCACGTGCGCTCGTTGGGCTGCGAGAACATTTTCTGCTGTTGCTCCAGCAATATGTGACACGTTTGGCTGAGGCAAGCAACACCACAGCTGTATGCTGCTTTCATAGTGCTTTGTAAGACCTATTTATAGCCTGAACCTAAAACCTACATATTAATTGTGCCAGCAGGACATGGTGACACCGCACAGGCTCACTTTTCCTGCCCCAAGGGAAAGGTACTGCCCTGCTCCTGCAATGCCCACATGCTGCAAGAGGCTGGCGTTGTGTGGGTGCCTGCCTCCCATCTGACCTCAGCCCAGGTGCGGGGAGGCAGGGGGGCACCCGAAAAGGGGAGGCTGACGTGGCTCTCTAGGGAAGCTGAGCAGTACCAGGAGTGCACCAGCACCGCTGCCAGCAGCTGTCGGAAGCCTCAGAAGTGCACTCTGCATCGCTTTATTATTTCTTCGTTGCTAATTATTTCCTAAGATGGGGAGGAGGGGGGAGAGGAAAGCAGGAGAGGGCGAGAGCAGCAGAGCAGTGTGCTTGTTGGCAGGGCACAGCAAAGGCACTCGACCCGGCTGTAGCACACGCAAAACAGCAGGAGGGCTGTGAGATGGGGCCGGACTGTTTCTGCTTTGACAAAAGCAGCCAGCATTGGCATAAACGTGTTTTTATTGAGGCGGTTCAAAGTGTTCTGCAAAGCAGCAGGCACGGAAAATACTGCATGCAGGAGGTGGAAAACACACGGGACGAGCACTGTGCAGGTTGCAAAGGGAAAGTATGAAATGCCAGAGCAAGCTACTGGCTGCTGTTTGAGCCCAGGAGGGAGAAGCTGTAGGCTGAGCTGCTGTGCTTGTTGTCAGCTTTCTGTCTTGTAATAAGGCTGTGCTATCTTGACACAATTATTAGTGTTTCTTATTTTACACTTGCTCTTGGAAAAACTGCTCAAAGGAGCTGTTGATTATCTTGTTATGTTGATTGTAACTGATTGCTCAGGCTCTTGTGGAGAATGGGTTGCAGCATGAATGTCAGCTGTAGCTTGGAGGCAGTCTGGGGAGATGCCACCTTGTTCCTGTGAGGTATGCTCCCCCAAAGACAACAGGCACACAAAAGTGAGGCAGGAATAAAACAGCTCGGATAAAATCTGAAACAACACGCTTGCATCTGCCCAACCCTAACCTGAGAGCAAAACAAACTTGTACTGAACTTTTTCTAAGGTGTGAAGGATCATTACTTTTGTTCCTGTCATGACTGTGTTTCTCGGAACTGGAAGTGAAGGGCTAATGCAGCTGAGCAAACACATGAAAATAGGCCTGCAAGGTTTCCAACCCAATGCTGGAGATCTAAGAGGCATGGAAGTCCCCAAGTCGTGAGTGCTCCTCCAAAGGGTGCTGAACCTCCTTGGCTCTAGAGGTACAGGGGACAGTCTGTACTTAATAAAGCTCGTTATCCCACCCAGCACCACCTGAAGGAGCATCCCTTGCTGATAGAGATTTCAGCTTCAATTTCTTCTTGGAGCTCCTCCAGCAATTTCAGTGATGTTGCAGTGTAGATCATTCCTCTGTCCTTCTGGCTATTCACCTGAGCTGCTCCTCTTACTTCGTCGCAAAAGCAGCTTCAGGTTCAACACCCTGAAGTTCACCTATTCACTTGCAAGTCATTTTTCAGCAAAACACAAGCAATAGAGTACTGAAAGTGGTGAAAAGGGACTTCTTCATTTGGAAACTCTCACTACCCTCTCATACATCTAAGAAGCTTGCATGTTGCCCTCTCAGGCCTCAAAATAGTAACTGGACCCTTGAAACAATCTCTCAGCTGGTGATTCACTAGGTTTCCAATGTGCATGGTTCTTCCCGGCAGGCTAAGGCTGCTCTTGAAATCACCTTGGTGGAAATAATTAGGGAGTCCAACCTTTGAGAGATGTTTACTTTAGGACAATCCTTCTGGAATCAGTGGCTAATTGTTTGCTAGGGAGATTTAAATTTCCTGGCAGGGAGTAATCCCCACTATTTCTGAAAACTACTGCATATAGGAGAGCACAGCATGGATTTGTTCAAGGAAGCAGCAAGGCAACCCTCCCTAGTGATGTGTCCCCTTGCTGAAGCTCCTGATCTGGACTTTGCTGGAGCTCCACCAGTGGGGTTGACTGCAAAGCCTAACTAGTTTGCAGTTTAAACACGCAACATCTGAGTTTCTCTGGCCTTTCTAACAAAAGATATACAGTGTGCTGTAAATAATGCACCTTCTCTCTAAGTTGTTTTTATTTTTTCCCCCTTCTTATGTAAGCTGGGACCAACCTTCAGAGTAAGAAGCAAGGAAAACATGGTGTGCTGTATTAAGTTGGTACACTATTTTGGCAGGCTTTTTATGAACTCATTTTCCTTCAGGTGTAGGAAGGCTGGGAGGGCATGTTTAGACTGGCAGCTCTCAAGCTCTAGAAGAAACTCTTCTTTCTCTCTCTCTCTTTTTTTTTTTTTTTAAAAAAAAAAAAAAAGATTTACTTATTTGCCTGAAAAGGAATGACAGACTGGAATTTCTATGAAGGGCTGTGTTGCTTATCTCGCCTTGCTGGCTTGTTTGTGTATGTTCGTGTCTGCATTTGTGTGAGCCGCGTGCAGTCTAAATTGTCTGACTCTTCTCCATATATATCGAGATCCTGTTTATGAGGAGGGTACCTTGTTTGAGCCTTTTCATCTCAAGGAAGCAGTTTGCTGTCTGGTACTAAAATAACCGCTGCAGGAATCAGTCTGTATTTTTAGGCTACAGGATGAATCAAAGACTGGCCTTACGCATTCCTATGGCTTCTAAGCTTCCTATTGCACCACAAAGCCTTGCTAAAATGCTGGGAAAAAAACACGCTTAAAGCTAAACACCACCTGAAGAGCTGCAAGGAGGCTGTGTCTGTTTCATACAAGTACGAGTACCATTTTGTTTCCCTGTAGAGAAGCGGCTGTCATCGAGAATTAATGCAGCATTTGGCAGAGATCATCAACTGGCTGCGTGTACTCTATGGCAATCTAGCAAGACCTTGTAAAGGCACCCTTGCTCCCAGGGGCCAGGCAGAGGATCCCATCAGCTCTTAGTCACATAAATACTCTTCTGTGTCCTGCTGAGGTTGTACTGATGCCAGCTTGCTGATGTAAAAGCCCTGCAGACTGCGAAGAAGGAGGAAGAAGATGCTGCAAATAGAGTGATATTCAAGGTGGTGAACTGAACTTTAGAGTGACACTTAGGAATGAGGTCAAGTTCAGGACAGGTGCTTTTCGGTACTGCTGGGGCCTCCTGATCCTGACCAGGCGGACTGTGGGGCTGCCGGCAGCACCACTCCTGGGGATCCCTGTGGGGGCTGGATTGGGAGGAGTGGGGGTGACCGTTCTGGTGGTCCTTGGGCACTTCCAGGTCCAGAAAGGGCTGCACTGCGAACAGCACCCAGGTCTCCTGAAGCAGTATCAGCTCCATGCTCCAGCAGCAGCTCTTCAGGCACCTGCCTGTTATAAGTGACAGAAGTGCTCACTGCAGTCGGGCCTGGGACTCAGTGCTCTCTTGCTGTATAGGCCAGGCACAGCAACAAGCAGAGGAGCAGCCCTCATGGCGGGCTGTTCCTGCACCATCACTTCTTAACACCGTGTTTTACAGAAGGGTTCGGAAGCCTGTTCAGCCTGTTGATCTGCTGCTGTGTCAACATGAGAAAGTTAAGCAATTTCTCTTTTGAGTGAATCAGTATTCATTTCCCAGGGAAAAAAAATAATAATAATAATAAAAAAATTAGGAAAGGCTGCATTCCTATATGCTACTGATGTGAAGTGTTGGGTTGGGTGGGCAGGTTTCTCATATTTGGCCGTTTATAAGGTATCAATGACTTTCCTTTAGCATTTGTTAATTTAGTTGTCTCACTAGGTGCATAAGTCATATGTCAAAGACATGCTTCTGCTGCATATGTGGCACTGCTAATTTCTGTCTAACTCCAGGAAATTTTTGGAAAAATCTATTCAGTAATTAGATGAGGACATGATTATCCCGTCTACTTTCCATGTACTACTTTTTGCAGATTTTTTTCTAGGAAAACATGAAAGGAAGAACATAACTTTCTAGAGCATAATTTAATGAAGCTTTTAATTAAACACCTATACAACACTGAAGCACGAGTTCAGTCATGACATTTTATTTGAAGAGGGTTCACATGTGATAGCATGAAATGTCCTGGGTATTTAGCTGCAGCAAGTTTTAAATGTGGTGACTTGGGGTTCCAGGGGCTGCATGGGTCTGAGATGATGTCTAAGACAAATATTTTGCCCTGGTTACATCCCTTTAGAAAGTACAAATACGTAAAGTGATTTTGATCAGGTATTCTTCAGTGACAAGCAATCTCGAGTGTGCAGCCTTTTCCAAAACATTGCACCAATTTGAAAAGCAGCTTTGCCAGAACAGTCTTACAGCCTCTCACCCTGCTCGTCTCGGAATAATTCCCATATACAGCATTTGCAGTTTACAAGGAAAAAAGAAAAAACCACACAAACAAGCAGCCTGGTTTCTCTGACCGCCAGACTCGCAAAAGTAACCCCAACTTTCTCCTTTCCCAGTACTGTCACCAGCAATAAAGGCTCGGCAGGCCGCACGGCTACTTGATATTAATAAATCAAACAGTGCTAGGGAATGTGGCCAGGCGCTGGCACTCACACGCCTGCGCTGTTAATTGTTCGAACAGTCCCTGGCGCGGCAGAGCCTGGTGCCAGCGAGCGCTCTCCCAAACAATCCCTGGCACAGCTCGGCTCGGGAGGCAGTGCCGGCCAGCGAGGGCTCCCAGGAGGTGGCTTGGATGTGGCCCTGCTGTTCTGGAGACCAGAGGAGTTCAGTGGTGTGGAGGTGGGCTTTCCTGTGCCAGTTGGCCTTGGGGCCACAGTGCAGTCCTGGATGCATTTAGCTTATTAGTACAGATGTACTGTGTACATTATGTATTCAGGAACACCCCAGCAATTCTGAGGCTCATTTAAAAAAACAACGACGACAAAAAAACAAACCAACAACCCCCACACAACAAAAACCCACATGTGATTTAACATCAATAGTATTTTACCCTTGTTAAAACCGACAGCAGTCAGAAAAGCATGTATGCAAACACGGCAACTCTATACAACACATCTCCCTGTGGGTCTTCTGAGTTACATCTCTTCGCTTTGTTCATTAAAATGAATGTTTATTACACTTTGGTCCCGTTAACAATGCATAGACATTACATCATATCCTAAGTCACCATGAAAGGATTCCACTGTTTCAGGGTTTAAAGGGATACATACAGGCTTAGTTACACTTGTTGGGGTGGAAAAGAAGGGATATTAATTACAAAAACACCTTACACTTGCATAGGAGGTTTCACCCATCTTTAAGCACTTTGCAAAGGAAGATAAATATTAGTGATCTTCATAGAGAGGCTGGGAATGGACACACAGAGTGCCTGAGTGGCTTGGTTAAAGACTTGGTGGCACACCAGAAGAAAGCAGCAAGGCTCAAGGCTTCCCTGGCCTCTCTGCTGACAGCCTCTCTGCAATGTGATGGCTCTTGCAGAGGCAGCTACGGATGGATGAACCTGTTGGAATAAAACAAGAATGGAACTTTTGCCTCAGGCTTGAGCAGAACAGAAACTTTTTTGAGACTTAAAAACCGTCATTAAACTGTTCTTTTTTTTTTCTTTTTATAAATTTTTCTCACGCTTCTGCACTTCCTGATTTAGGGTTGGACAGGAACCAGAGAATAAATACTTAGATACCATGAGAAAGGTTATTCTTGTGGTATTTTCACCCAGTCTGAAAGTGTGGCGCACTCATGAGAAAGCATGTCTTAGCAAAATTTCCACAGCAGAGGTTCACATCAATTCAAGCAAGTACCAGACGGTCTGTGAACTCCTGACTCCTGGTAGGTTCCTATATGGCTTTCTATTTAAGAGAAAAAGAGACGGAGATGTCAACACCATCAGCACAGGGTCAGGGCTGATCTCCTGGGAGGGACAATGCCTATGGGCAGGTGTCTTGCAGGAGCTCTGCTCTTGGTTTCTTGGTACAGCTGAAACCCCACCAAGCTCCCACGCCCGCTGCCGGTCCCTCCCTGTGGGGCAGAGCCTGGCTGTTTGGGGGTGTTTTCAGCCCCCCGTTCCTCACGGTGCCTGGAAAAAGCCTCGCTGAGAGCAACGCCAAAAGAGCCAGCCGTGGGGGAGGAGGCTCTGGGAGGACAAAGGGCCCTGGGAATCTGGCATCATTTTCAATATACTTGGTACCAGGCCTTGTAAAATGTTTATGTAGCAGCATAATACAGGTGCAATGGTTATGCTTGCCACTGACTATAACTACCCTCTCATGCTGGGTTTATTGGTTGGAGCTTTTCACAGGCTTTTAACATTGACTTGATTCTGCTTGCACAGAAATTCCTACCTTCTGTTCGTGTAGGCTGATCCCACTAAAAAAAAGGCACTTTGGATGTTTAAAGTTACCCCAATACCCCAAAACCAAAACCCCCAACTCTGTGGCATGACTGGCTGATGTTCTGTAAATACACTCATATCTTTTTTTTATCCAAAAATCCTCAGGTAGGGAATCAGAGTGACCATGCATCCACCCAGCTGTGTCAGCATAGAAGAGATGAGGGTGCAGGTGACCAGTGAAAGGTAGGTTGCTGTGGCACTGAATGACAGTGCTCTCTGTGGCACTCCCACATAAGCCAAGCCTTCCTGCCTGCCACAGGACTTCATACTGCTGAATGCAATCATGTTGCAAAAGAAAAAAAAAAAAAGAAAATAACACCAAAAGCCATCCATCTCGGTTTCTGGGTTTCTGCTAGCATTGCTGTCAGAAAAGGCTGTTAACATGCTTTAGGACAGAAATCTAAATCCCAGCAAACCTGGTCTACAGAATGGAGTTAGGTCGCTGAGATATAAACCATGGGGAACCACTGTTTTGAACCTGTTCTTTAAATTCCCTCCATTAGTCAGTGCCTAGAAATGAGTACCCCTGGATGGATGTGTGCGCATGACTGAGATGGTTGTTTCCAGGTGGGTGAATCTTTTTCTGGACAAGAGCTGTCTCTGCGGAAGCTTTGTAAGGAGACTACCTTATGGTCTGATGTTGGATTTCGGTCTGTTATATAGCTAAAATGTCACATGAGGGGAATATTTTTGTCCTTTAGATGAGTGCTGGGGGGAACATGAAGGAATGCTAACTCCCAGTCAATCCCCTAAGCCAGAGAAATGGAGTTGGAGAAGCATCAGAAAGCTGTGGTAGGGCCAATATTAACTAAAGACAAAGAAGAGTGAAGCTCTTGGGGAATTGGGACGGTAACAAAGAAATGAGGGGACAGTAACATAGAAATGAGTCTGCATAGCAGAGGAGGCATTATTCAGGCTGGGAACATGGAAGGTCAGAAGGTTTGCAACGTCAGATTGATAATGCCCCCACTAGTGTCCCTTGGTGGGCAGGAGTCCACTTCCACATCTCTCTACCCCTGATGCTAGTCTTTCTTTAATCCAATTAGGCTGTCCCATGACAAATTCCTAACCAGCCTGGCAGAAGTGTTTCCAAGGCCAGATGCTGACCCTCCCTTCTTCTTGAGGGCAGTGCCTTGATCTCTGTGCCCTCCCAGCGCAGGAAATGGAGCTGCTCCTGACATAAGCTACTGCTCAGCAGGAAAACATGGCCTCTAACATTAATTACCGTGTACCAGACTGTTCTTAACTAAAACATCCGCTGGCTGGAGCAGCCCTTTTAAATCAACAGAAATGGTTTCTGAAGTCAAAATTTGTTGCCCAGCCTGAATATCGAGGCAAAAGAGAAACGTGGGGCAAGAGTTCACCTTGCTCTTCTGTCTGATCTTCAGTTCAGCCATGTAGGCAAAATTGGTCTCTCTTCCTGGACAAAGCAGGAGGGGGAACTGGCAAGGAAAGACATAATGCCAGTAGAGCTTATCTGGAATACTGATAGCAATATGCCAGCCTCAGCTCAGCCACAACAGGTTGAATATTGGTCAACAAGACAGTTTGTGTAAGGTAAGTATCCACCTTGTCTCAGAAGAAGCGGTAGAAGGCAGCAAGCAGCATGTTAAAATGGCAGGGATGGTGTGGATTGGGTAACTGACATACTCACCTCTTGCAGATCCCAAATGTGATCATCTGCAGTTGGAGAAGAGCATGCAGACCTCGGAGATCTCTTCTGAAGTTTGTCCCCTTCTCCTCTGCCCACTGCAGGTCACAGTTTGTACTGGAGTTGATCGACGTGGCTTGGACCCTAAGTCAGTGTGTGCACAGTGTGTGCAGGCAGGCATGCAGCTCTGAGCTGCAGCCACTCTGCCATCAGTCTCCCTTCTCCCTGGAAAAATAAAACAAATCATGGCTCTTCTTTGCTCCCTTGTTTCATGGCCGGATCTCATCAGTGGCTCTCTGGGAGCAATGAGAGAGTCGGCAGAAGAGATACTTCAATTTCCTGAAAGGTCAAGTAGCCAGGGACCCCCTTCCTTCTCTAATGGACTCCAAGCCATGCTGTAGGAGCAGCAGGCTTTAAACTCTCCATAACTTTGCAGCTCAAGGGATTAGAAATTATGTCTATTTACTTTGAAGTCATGAAAAGAAGTTCCTTGCAAAGAACTGCCGAGGTCCTGGGAACCTGAAAAGGAGTTAGAGGAGCAGGGTAACTGTCTCTGCATAGCCGGGCATGGCTGTACGGGGCTGATGAGACAAGACCAGAAAAAGCTTGCAAAGGAAGGGAGAAGATGGAGTGGAGAAAACCGGCATTTTAGATCACTGAGACCTGCCCTGTTATTAAAACTGTTCTTGTCCTGGGCTGACAATTTCCATGACTATTTTGTCCTGGAGCTCAAAGGAAACCTCATGCTGCTCTCCCTTGCTGATGGAAAACAGGAATGAATATTTAACTGGTAATGATGATGAATGAAGATTTCACATTTGAGAGGGGTTCCTGAGACTATCGCATCCTCATGGAAGTGAACCTCCTCCTCATCCTGCTGTGTTGTTCTCTGAGTGGGTCACCCTCAGAAGGAGATATGGAAAATCCTGAGAAACCTTACGTGCCTGGAAAGGCAGGGATTCTTCACTCTTGAGCAAACACGTGAATGCAGTGACACCTGGTTGCATTCCTGAATGTTGGATAGCTGACCAGCAAAGAGCTTCATCTCCTCTTCACTGTGCTATAACTTCTGGAGCCACAGTGATAGGCAGGGAGGGGGGTATGGGAAAAGGTTGGGCTGGCAGAGGGAAAATTAGGGAGTGGAAGCAGGGTTGTCTCTGCTTTCACTTTAGATATCTTAATTGAGGAAATACCAGACTGAATTCACGGACACATCCTCAAGAGGGAGGGCATCAGAGGGAGGAAAATATTTGAGAAAATGCAGTTTGACTTCCTGGAGGATAAAAAAGAAAGCAAGATCAATCATTCAATCAATCGATATGTCTGTCTATCAGTCTATCTATCCATCTATTTATCCTGAAATAACAACATAGAACTCATTGTTCTGAAGTACAAAACAATACCAAAGAAATTATAGTATTTGCACAAAAGAGTTTATATTTTAAAGTAGATGCATGCCACATCTAGTTCTGCTTTCAATTACATTTTTACAAAACTAGCAAATTTTATAGCTGTGTATTAGTACATTAAAGCAGAGCTGGACTTATTTATCTACACCTAACATACATATGCAGAAAACCCATTTGTATATGTATACAAACACCAGACATTATACACTGATATGATAAATTGTATTTATGATGCACCTTTGACCACATCAGCTGTACTCTGCCTGATAATCCATTTCTAATGGGGCTGCTTCTTGCAACTGAAAACTCTGATCATCTTCAGCTACCATTATTTTTTGAAAACCACCTTGTCAGAATAGATGCTTCTGTCCTTCTTTCTATCTAAAGAACTTTTCCATCCTGAGTTGTAGGATAGGCAAAAATCATTCCTGGATTAGCAACAGGCTTAAAGTCTGAAAACACTGAAACTTTTCAGTAATAGGAGCATGCCTATTTCAGCGTTTTAGTCCAAGAGAATTTTTAAACCTCATGTTATGTTCTGCACATGCCACAAAATTAACAGAATAATAATCATGTGAGGATACCTCAGAAAGTTTGCTGTTATTAGACATCAGCATATTGGAGTAATTTTTTGATTCCCTCTTGTTTATGAAGCTAGACAGCTTAGATACTAGAAATGTGATTTTCTAGATCTCTGGAAGAGCCATTTAAAACTTTTAAAATGATAAAAAATTACATTTGTGAATAAAACATGGTTTGAAGAACTGTTTTCTCAAAACCTTCTCATGCTTCTGTGTCTATATCTATCACCAAGGGACTGCAAAAGAACTAAATACTCATTTTTTCTATGCTCATTATTAGAAAATCACCTCAGCTAAGTGACTGCTTTTTTTATCCTTCCCATATGTGGTCATTTCATTCTGTCTCTGGGTACTTGAGAAATGAAAACTTGTGGCCTTCATTAAAATGTAAGGAATGTCCTCCATAGATGTGGAGGAAACTGGTTTGGAAAATGTTCAAATGCAGTTGTTTGGAGGGCAGATTTCAGCACGGGTCAGAGGTGAGTTTTTGATTATGCAGTAAGCTGTGTTTGGCCTCCATCTTATTCCTTGTGTCATGTCCTTGGAGCCCCCTTTAGGACAGCAGCTGCTTTCTGGATTGCCCTCACTGATGGTCAGCATTGGCTTGCTCACCAGGAAAAAATGCCTTAAAAAAAAAAAGGCTCAAGCTTCAAAACTGGTACTTTATGGTGAGCTGTAGGAAGAGCACAGCATCCAGAAGACTGGTATCTTCTCTACTTTCAGCTGAGCATCTTGCACACAAATTAGAAGGTAGATTAATTTATCAGCAGTTGTGATTAACGATGCCAGTAATATGAGCCCTAAGTATTCATAAATCATGGCTCAAGTTCCCTCCTCCCCACCCTGGCTGGTACAGCTGCCTTAAAAATCACAGTGTATAATAACAAAGCATTAAAGCATTGGGATTCCTTTCACTTGGTTCTTGAGCTAGGCTGTGCCTGGTTTCAATGGTGCAGCTATTGCATTGAGGGACATGGAGGGTTTCTGCTCTATCCTCCACCACAGAGGCTAAATGCTCCTTTCTTCCCCTCCTGCATTCAGCTGGTATTTCTTAATCCCAGTGTTACAGGTGCTCTGGATTCCAGAAAAGCAGCAGATATTGCTGGTATTGTGAAAAATACAAATAAAAGAATAATTGGCAGCTTTGCAGCCCCCAAATTAAGAGAAAGCAAGAGAAGGAACTGAATACAGTAGGAATAGAGCAGGAGGAAATAAGCAGAAAAATGTTGTGCTGAATAGCATTTTCCCTTTTAGTTTAAGCGGGACTTTCTTTTTAACATCTTCTAAGGACTTCTTCTGGGTATAATTCTCTCCAATAGCTCTACTAGTGATGTTGTGTTTTTACCGTAATCTGTTAGTCAGGCATGAACCAGGATCTCTGTGGGTTCCCATTCTCAGCCTTTTTGAAGACTAAATAGTTCCATTCTCTCCCCTCATCTGCTGCTACAGGAAAAGAAAAGAAAAAATGTAGGAATTTTGGATCCTTCTAAGCCTGGCTTGGAAATCTTGCCTTGGGTGGTGAAGCCAGACTGTGTCATTCTAGCTGACATTTGCATTTAGCATAGTTAGAGTTAAATGCCAATATCTGGCATTTGTACACTGCAATTAGCAGTATCATTTGTTCTCATCTGAGCGGTTTGAGTTTTGTTTTGTTTTGCTTTTTGTTTTTCTGTGTGAATGACTCGGTGAGATGGATTTCTACTGCAAGTTTTATAGGAAAAAGTCTATTTTTATCATGATTTTTGTTGTTGTTTTTCTGATAGCTATAAGCCACAGTGTATAATGTTGTTCAGCTGCTCAGAACTCGAACTATGGTAGGAATAAGGCAATATGCACTGTGTTGCTCTGACCCCACTTTGAAGCCTCTGCTATTGAACTCCACACAAAAGCCAAGTGCTGAAAAATCACCAAAATGCAAACAGAAGATGATTCCTGAGGTTGTTTCAGCACAGCAGGCTTGGGCAGTTGCAGAAAGCATGTTCAGAGTGCTTTTTCTACTCTTTGGATTTTGGGGCCTTGATCATCAGACCTGTCTCAAGGGCATGGTTTGAGTCCTTCCGAGAATCGATACAAGCTTAGGTGCAATGGCCACTTCTGGAGGTGCAGAACGCACCCTGGTCACTTGCAGACGGAGCAGCCTCTGCAGACATCAGGAGCCTTTGCACACAGAAAGCGACAGCTGCCAGGCCCAACGTGAAATAGCCACAAGAGGACTTTGAAAATACTTTAAGTGGGAGACATGGAGGGCTGTTAACACTCAGGGCCAGATCCTGACCCTCCTACTGGGCGGGCACACAGCCCAGCCCGAACTGTGTCGCCTGGCGCGGCTCCACACCAAGGAACAATGATTGCATCCAAGGATGTTGGTCTGCCTGGGTGGCAGCACAGGCGGCCCAGGCGCTGCAGACAGTGCACAGCAGAGAGGTCACTGAGGTCTCCAGGCTGTCGGCCACTGGGCAGGCACTGGCTGAGACACGGCATTGAAGGGGATGCAGGGGTGTCTGGGGAGGCACACAAGGGCAGGAGGTTCCTGCCTTCCCCGGCTGCCTCTCAGGTGGGTTTGGGATGTGAGCTCTGACACAGGATGCTGAGCTTGCCTGTGGCTGCCAGTACATCCCAGTGGAAATAGGGACCAGTTCATCCACACATACCTCTGTCACTCTGGAGAGGGGCAAGGGAAGCTTTGACCATCCTAGTGGATCTTAATTCCCCAGAACCTTCCTGTACACCCCACAGCTCCCCTGAGTGTGCCCGATGGGGCAGACCCCAGGTTGATGTTAAAGCCCAGGCTGCAATGCTCACCACCGGTGGCATCTCCATTGCAGAAATCTCTTGAAGCAAGCAGACCTGTGCCCTCTCTCCCTTCTCCCCTCTGCTTGTGCAGCTCACTGGGCACTCATGGCCATGTCCCTGGCCTGGCCCCATGCCTGGGATCCCCTGATGTACCTCCCAAAATGGGGTTTTTCTTCTGCTGCTCTCCTCCTCTTCCCTTCCCTTCCCACTAATGCCCACCCCAGCTTCTTGCACACACGCTCCATTGCGTAAGAAACACAAACCTAAAATGCAATACATGAATTAAGTTAATTATCCAATTAATTGTAGCTACAACACATCTGCTATTGTTTCATGGGCTCTTCGTAAAATTTAAAACACATTTAAGGAAAAAAAAGGCAAAACAAAATACAAAAAAAGATCTCTCTGCCAGGGCAAATCCTCAGCAGGCTATGAACAAATAAGACATCTGTTTAAAGTAAATTGGGGCTGGGGAGGATGGACTGAAGACAATAACAAGAGCAAGAAAGAATAATGACAAGGCGAAATCCCAAAGAATTACACTCCCACTTTGAGCCAGGGGCAGCTCTCTTGTTGCTGTGCAAGGCGCTTTAATAAAAGCTGTGAGCGAGTTAGCCGATCTCCTGAAAGTTAAATAATTATTGCCAAAAAAAAAAAAAGAGAAAAAAAATAGCCGTTGAGCCCTGTTTCTTCATGGTGTTTGTGATCAGAGGTGGTCGGGATGTAGGGGGGTGGAGTGAGAGGAATTAAATCTATGACTAAACATTTTTCACGGCAACAAAAGGACAGCGATTAAGAGATAAATTAATGCTCTGGCAACGCTTCCTGTTTTGAAGGATGCAGTGGCGGGTAATGAATGGCTGTGCCTGGAGTGGGCCTGAAGAGCCTCTCGCAAAGCTCGCCGCTCCAGCCAAACTGCAGCGAGCTGGCCCTCTGCACCTCCAGCTCCAGCAGGAAATGCACTTAAAAAATCTTTGGCAACCTCTGCGCCCCCATTTTCCCCAGGGTTGTCCTCAGCCGTTTGATCTTTCCCTCCCTCCCTCTCTCCCCCGCTTGTAACCTTTTCCCATTCCCCCACCCTCTGGGCCTGAAGTCTATTTTCAGTGCTCTGTTGCTGAAAGGCTTTGGGAGTTTTGTTTTCAGCAAAATGTTTCCTTGAGAGCTCCCGCCCTGTCCCCGGCCCCGAACTGCTGCCTCGCAGGTTGTGTTTGACCCCAGCGCGATGTGCTGGGCTCCTCTGCTGCCTGTCCCAGGCTGAACTGGGTGATAAATGCCCCAGGTGATTTCTAGGGGGAACTTGGAGAGGTGGCCACATTGTCATGCTTGCATGGGGGGGACGATAAATCTGTCCTGCTCCTTGTCCCCAGGTGCTGAGGGATGCCATGGGGAGCAAGGGCCTGGCTGCGCCTGGCTGGTCCTGCTGCCCCCCCGCCACTGCTCAGGAACACAAAACGATTTCCTTGGGATCAGTGCCCGTTTCCTCTCCGAGTGAGCCGTGAGCGAGGGCTTCCTCGCGGCCACCGCGTCCCACCCATATCCTCCCCAGCCCGCCCTTCGGCCCTGTGCACAGCACGGCTCCTCGGGGACAGGCCGAGGGGCTCCGCTGGGGAGGCCCAGCTGGGCCGGGGGAACGCAACCTCGTTTCTTGGACCCCATGACTTATCCTGCTCCTGGGGAGGCCCTCAGCTATTAAGACAACTGCTTTAGCTTTGTTCAGCCTGATGGAGCTGGCATGGATCTTCTTGGTCTTTGCACCAAAACCGGCCGAGGGTTGAGGCCTGGGGCAGTGTGACCCATGGGGTACCCCTGGGCCATGGCTGGCAAGTGCAGTGAAAGTGATAAGCTTTCAAGAAACATATCAATCCCTCCCTCCCCCTTTATTATTATTAATATTATTTTTAACTGTGGCACCCCTTTCCTTTTCTGGAGAATGTTGCATGATCTGTGTTAAATTTTCAAAACCATCCCATCTGAGCATCAGCCTCCCACTGTCATGTTTTGGGGTGGCTTGTCCTCACAGCCCCACAGGATGGGGTGCAGGGACACCTCAGTGTCCCCTGTGCCAGCACCCTCACTTGCTTAGCCTTGCTGGGGAGAAGAAAGGGAAGAAATGCTGTACTCTCAGCCTTATTGCTGAACTGGGATGTAAAGTGAAAAAGGTGGTGATTCCCCCTTCAGAGACCAGAAACATTTCAAGGGCGTTGTGTTTTCAGCTCTAAGGGCAGATAAAGGGAGGTGGATATTTTAGGAAGCAAATGGTAATGATTAGAGTTTTGAGTAGTCATTTTGTCATAAAAGACTGAATTTGTATGCTTCAGAAAAATAGTCTTTTCCTCTCAGTTGATGATAGGTTTCCTTCAATTGCCATAATTGTTCATCTTTTTATGAATGCATAACAGACAATGACATGTGATTAAATCTCCGCCCAGGGCTTCCTTTCTGAAGATCACAGAGATATACAGAAATCACTCTGCTCTCTGAAAGATTATTAATTCCTATACCGGGCTACTGTATATGCACATAATTCAGTGTGTACATCTATGCAGTGTTCCATGACCTATAAGTAGTTAAATACATGGCAAATAAAAGTAACACATTTTGATTCAGTCCCACTGAAAGTCCCAAAGAAAGAAATGAAGCAGGAACGGAGGAGTTAATTTAAGGAATATTGCCTTTGAAGGATGTAAAGGACACCTATGTCCCCTCAACACAATATTTCTCATGTTAATGGATTAAAGTGCCTATGAACTGATATTCCAACTTTTTTTTTTTTTAATATTTTTTATTTTTAATTATTGTAAGGCTATTACAGCTAACAATGTCTCAGTGATGAATTATTTTGTTGCCTTACTGTGCACCCCTCAAAAGAAGCAACTAGGTAAAGAAGGAGACAGCCATCTTCTCAGGAGAATGCTAAAATAAAAGGGAATTAAAAATTCCTTTCAAATTGATGAAGCCTTGCTGCACTGAGCATGGAGCTTTGCATTATATACAGCAGCTCTTTTCTTCCCCTTTGATGGACACCCGGAGCTCTTCTCCCTGCTAATGGGAGATTCACAGGTGGACAAAGGAGGAACATGGAGGGGAAAATTAGCCCACTTAATTGCTCTCCCTAACCTCAAAGTTACAGTATCACATACATAGTCCCCTATCTGCGAAGGTATCACAACTTTGTCCCTTTTGACAACTTTGTCAACACTTTCATGGGAATTTTGTATTCGTTATATTTTGCCAATGAAGTGTGTGATTTCTAAACACAGTTGTCTCCATGTGTTCTCTCTGGGAAGAAGCTTGGAGCTCTCCAGTGAGGAAGCAGATTTTAGCTGGTGTCAAACATTATAACTTGTTTGACTTTGTGGGGTGGTGGAAAGTTACCCCATCTGAGGGCTAGATCTCGTGCCCACAGCTAGCTCAAGCTGAAGGCTTTCCAATTTGGGATTAAAAAATGAAACTGAAGGTTATTTCAAGGCTTAATTGTGGTTTTGCTTTGTTTTTTGTCTGTTTCTCCTGTACACATCACAGTCTTTCAGCACCCATATAAAAGAAAATCTACTGTTAGATATTTTCTATTTTTTGTAATAGTATGGAAATAAATTCTATTACCCGCTCAGAGTGGTGTAGCCCTGGAGAGAGGAACATGCTGTGAGAAAACAGATTATGGGTCACTTTCAACTAGTTTTTCTTTTCACTGGTCTCTGCCTCAGACCAAACTTGGGTTTCTGCAGATGCCCTAAGGAGCGTCAGCTAGATATTCTCCTCACCAGGCTAGAAACTGTTTACAGCCATAGTTTGTACACTGCCACATCTCACCACAGGTATTTGTAGGTGGAGAAAGCTCCTACAGAAGCCAGCACACCAGTATAATGTAAAATGCTGAAGGTAATTTTAACTAGAGGCTTTCCTGCTCTTGTGTGCTGCGAAGAAGCCAGCAGGTATTGCTTTCCTGAGCTGCACAGTGCTGCAATGGGGCACCTTGCCAGTGGTGCTTGTCAGGGGAGAGTGCACAGCTGGGACGCACTGCAGGCTGCTGGAGATACATGTCATTTTTGTTAGGTTTTAATAAAATAGAAATAAGGCCAGCTTTTGTTTAGGTCCATTCTGAGCTACAAATACCCAGCTTTTTGTGGGTCTCCCAGTTCTGCAGCTGTCTTGAAGTGGTTTCCTTATTAGTCAGCCTTGGGGCAGAAATTATGTGAGAGGGTGTTAGAGCAAAGGGGCATCCACCACGTGTTCCACTTCAGTCCACTTGTGTCTCACAGGTCCCTGCCAGCCTGTGCTTTTATTGCATCTGCAGGGGTGCATTTGCGGTCCTCCAAGGAGATGCTGCTGAACTAAGAGCTGTTTGTGAAAAGCTTGGGCACAGTCAAATGACAGCAGGAACCACTCCATTGCAGTGCAGCTTTTGGGAGGCCAGAAAGCAGCTCAGGCCTACCAGAGCCGGTGGTGGGTCCTTTATTCTGTCCCTCCCCAAACATAACAATGCTGTGTTGTCAATATGTGATCATTCAACATCAACAGGCTCCTTTCTCTCTGCCTTTTATCTTCTCCAGTATTGTAGAGCAAATGCCATAATGTACAATTCCAATTTCAGATTAAATGCCACCCTCATTGCAGATGAGACAGAACATTTTTTTTTCTATTGGAAATATTCAGAGAAAAGTACACTTGCTTATTTTTAGAACCTGCAAATGAAAATCCTTGTTTCTGCTTTTTATTCATTATGAATTGTCCAACAAAAGAATAAAAGTTAGTGTGTGTCCTCCATCCTATTCATATATTCAGGTCTTCAGACCTTCAAAGGAGATCAAATCAGACCAGAAAGATTCAAGCTTGCCCTGTGCAGATTCAGAGGGTTGCTAACAAGCTCTGCTGAATGTCAAGGGCATGTTAGCCTGGCATGAGTAACATCTTATCTGAGACAGACCACCTGTGACGAGCTCAGAGTGTGGATAGGAAAAGACCATTTCCTAAGGGTGTCTACTTATCCCTGCTCTTTGGAAGAGCTAAATACAGCCCATCACAGAATAGCTTCTAAAATACAGAAGCTTTTCATACAATGGCCCAGTGACTAGGTTTCTTGTTTAGGTGAAAGACCTGGATTCAATGTACTTTTTACTATTGAAAGGTTCAAAGATACTAGTGCAGTCTGGCAGAAGTCAGTGGGTTTTTATTTAATTGGGAAAACTTCTCAGCATGAGTTTCTGAGTGAATGTAGCCATGACCTACTTGAGATCAGTGTTTTGTGATGAATTTAATGCTATTTGAGAAAACTACCTGTCCTGAGAGCCTTTTCCCCAACCCCTACTCTAGGTGAGACTCCCAAACAACTTGTCATCTGCCTGGTATCTGGCTTTCAGCTGGACTTGGACAAGAAAACAGGCCCAGAGGCTGTTCAGATAGTATGGCTTTGCTACGTGTGAACAGAAAACCGTGCTGTGAGGACTGTGCTCAACAAAATATATCAAACCAAGGAGGGCCTCAGGAGTTGGGTTTCAGGTTAAGAGGGTGGGTTTCGAGTCTAGTTTTGGAGGTCTGCATGTTAAGCCTGCCCAATGTTTGTCTTGGGTACCAACATCTTTCTCGTGATCTATCCTTGGATCCTGGATATGTTTGGACACTTGTCCCTTAGAGCTCCCCAGTAACAGCAATACTGTATTTTTGGCCTGTGACTGGACAGCCAATACATATGGGAACATTTCTACTTCCTTGAATGGATGCCAAAGTTTAGTACATTTAGGTATTATGACTAAACCAAGACAATCTCTCTGGGGCATGGCATGCATCATACAGCCCAGGGCAAAAACAGGAGCAAACTGGTAAGACAGGACAGAGCTATGTTGAGGGATTGACAGAAAATGTGAGGTAATTGCCCAGAAAACTAAGGGATGGGAGTGAGAAGGGGAATTAGAAATAGCTAAATAGAAAAAAAAAAAAAAAAGCTTTTTCCTAACTAAACCTTTACTGTCTTCTAGAACTGTGTCACAAAGAAATCTGTAAATCTCTGAAAACATGAGTGTGAGGGGTTGGCTTTCTTTTTCTTTTTCTTTTTCTTTTTCTTTTTCTTTTTCTTTTTCTTTTTCTTTTTCTTTTTCTTTTTCTTTTTCTTTTTCTTTTTCTTTTTCTTTTTCTTTTTCTTTTTCTTTTTCCTTTTCTTTTTCCTTTTCTTTTTCTTTTTCTTTTTCTTTTTTGTGTTTGTTTTTTTGTTTTCAAAGAGGAAACTGAGTCTAATTCACTCCTCCTTGGCATGCCCTTGAGTCATTACTCAAGAGCAACCCTAATGAAATAATTGGGATCATATTAGTGAAAAATAATTCTGAGATAAGATTCAGGCTCTTTGCCTTTCAATAGACTCAGCAAACACACTGGCCTTCATGACCCCTAGAAGGGCTGGGGATCAGGTCCTTTTGAGGTTTCCAGGTTAGCTCTGAGGAGACATCTGGACTTTTCCAGGATATTTAATCGTATCAGACATGGACCTCCACCAAGTTCTTAATATGGAACCATGTGTGTTTGACTTTAAAGTCAATCAACTGAAGTGCTGGTGTCAGTCTATGTCTAGAAGCATGTACAGTTGTGAATGCCAACATTTGACAGCTAGTGATGGAGACAGTTGGAGGAATCATGAGATCCCTGTGTTGTAGCTCCATGGAAGTCCATATGCAAGGCGGGAGAATTCTGGAGGGACAGACTGGGACAATTGTAAATATTTTGCTTTTAAAAATGGAGATTGTATTTTCCAAGTGGAGACAGCTGGCGGGTACATGAGAGTTGTGTAGTGACAGCAGCATTTTCTTGGAGCATTCACAGTTGAATTACACAAGTCCCTCTGTTCACTCCAGGAGCATCACTACAGCAACTGTGTCCCAGAGCTTGCTGGGACCCACAGAGAAAGGTTCTTTGAAATCCTTGTAGTTTCATCTCATGCTAACTATAATGAGCC
The DNA here is from genome assembly GCF_964035555.1 of Netta rufina. Classification (NCBI taxonomy): domain Eukaryota; kingdom Metazoa; phylum Chordata; class Aves; order Anseriformes; family Anatidae; genus Netta; species Netta rufina. The sequence goes on from NC_140125.1 coordinate 45,422,070, forward strand.
ACTGGGTGCTGCCGGGTAATCTGCACATCAGTATGCAAAATCCCCAGAGGTTTCTGAATAGAGCACTCACCAGTGGCATGTCAGAATTGCTTTGTTAGCCAGATACGACTTCATTGCACGAATTGCAGTTTTCAAATATTTCCCTGTTTAATTAACTAGATGCTCACTTAATTAAATAGATGTAAAAGTAGCTGTGATCAGTTACCTGCCTCTCTGTCCGAGTTTCTGTCAGAACTGTTGTACAAGATAAATCTTCACTGCAAATGCCACTCAGCTCAAATATTTATGCAGAGATCAGGAGAGGGAGCGTCCAAATGATTTCCTGTGGGGCTCCTCTCTTGCCTTCCCTTGTTGTTCCTGTCCTCATTGAACTAGATTACATTCCTCTCATTTAAAAAAGTAAATTATGATTTTGACAGGTTTTTAATGTTTCCGATAACATTTTGTTGTTGTTGTTTGAGGAATGGGAAGGGAGGGGGAAAGCCGGAATAGGAGCATAGAGGGAAGGGCTGGAGCTCTGCATGATTTATAACAAGGAAGCTGTTTTCCCGAGGAAGGACAAGGGATAGGAGCTGAAGGACAGCCAAGGAGAGCTTTGGAGGACAGCTGTGCTAATGTGAGCCTGCAGTTCATTCAGTGCCCTTCAAAGCAGCTTCTTAGCACTCCTCAACAGCAAACTAGTGAAGTCAGTGTGGATGCACATAGGTTTAGTTGCAAAAGTTTAGTCTGCATATGCTTCCTCATATGAGCTGAGAATCTGGACCCTGAAGCATAAATACTGTAATTTACATTTGTAAGTGGGAACGTGGCAGCTAAATGATGTGCTCATAAGCAGCCCTCAAGTCAGTGGCAAAGTGGTGTAAGACCACGAACCTCCTCTCTGTCATAGTCAAATACTTTTCTCTAGGCTGTGTTATCTCTCTTAATGCAAACAGGCTGGATTAATTAGTGCTACATTGTCTCTATTGTGCTTTAGTTAGCTTATAAGAAGGATGAGTTTGTCCCTGAGGCCCAGTTCACAAATGTAATGTCCTCACCTGTTTCTTTGTGTCACGATTTTAGAGATAAAGGTTTCTCAGCAGGGCAGGCAAAACTGAATTCTGCCACTTCAAAACGGAGTGCAACCTGGCCTGAAAATGTATGCATTTAGTTTGTGAAGGCAGCAAAGGGTATTTCCAAGAAGGAGGGAGTGAAGAGAACTATGAGATTACAGTGAAGATTTTTGGCTGTTTGTGGATAAGGAAAAAGATTGGGGAATGAAGGCTCTGCAGGGAACCACAGGATGCTCAGGACAGCTGTAGGGGAAGGAGAGCTGAAAGGTGAAAGATCTATGGAGGTTGTCAGAGGAAGCATTCAGCAGCTTTTAGAGGGGGGCTTTCCCCCTTCTCTAGTATGCCTCGGTGCATATTCCAGCCTCCCTCTCAGTCCTACCTCTGGCTGTTTGTAAGGAGGCCATGGGTGTGTCATACTACAGACAGCAGAAGTAATGCAGCTGGGGATTTCCTGGGGCATTAGTGGGGGCTTGCATAGGATTCTCTGGTGTCTGATAAGATACATTGGTTATCTGAAGGTTTTGCCCTCTGAGGACATTCATAATATCTCTTTCCCTGGAGGATGGCTAATAAGAGCCATGTTCACATTGCAGCCTTCCCCTCTACAGGGACACTAATTGTGTCTTCTCTAACCAGGTGCCAATTTTCATAGCATGTATTAGACTTTAGGATGTTGTAGACATCTTCTTATCTGCCACATTTCTTTGAGACTGGTCCATGGGTTCAAAAATTACTGGTGAGGGAGGGGGGCAGCTGGGGTGCACAGACAGGTGAACAGACACACACACACATGAAGTGAAACTGCAAGTATCACCTCATGGAAAACCAAAAAAATAAAAATAAAATATGTAAGTGCATACGCTACATGGCCAATCCTGGTGTTCTCTGCTGTGTGACAACTGAAATCATAATATAACAAAACATCAGCAGTATCAGTCTACATCCCTTTGCCGTGCTGAGAAGTGTGATCCCTTCCTTGCAGCAAAAACAAATAGCTCTGTGCCCTGCCCATCTGACTTAATGCTCTTTCTTATTATTTGCTCAGTTCAAGATCTTGTGTGTGCCACCCTCTGTGCAAAACCACTGACAGTGGTATAGAGTGACATGTCCTGAACAAAGGATGGTCTTTGAGGTCCAACCAATCCTGCTTTCTGCTTGTGAGGCAAGGACATGCAACATTACACCCACATGCTTTCCCTAGTCCATCTTGGCATGTGATGGGGCTATAGTCCTAGCGCACAGTACTCCACTGGGTCTCCTTGTGTATATGCGGTACCCCACAAGCTGTGATGAGTGGGATCATGTTCCAGTACTCTCCTCATCAGCAGGACTCGTGTGGCTGTGGGAGAAAATATGCAGTTACTCAGTAGGGGATGTAATAGCAGGCATGCTCCTACAAGCTTGAGATGTTTATGGAGATTTCTCAGTATCCCTGCTCCTTTCTGCATAGTGGTGACACCAGAGTAGGCTGGGCAAGTAATTGGGCTTTCTGTTTGTCTTCCCACATGTGCTTTCTCCAACAAGGATGCCCCATCTGATAGAGAATAGCTGGAGGTGACTTTCCCACATGGAGCAGTCCCACTCTGCACATCATAGTCAAATGCTCCCCAGAAATGGAACAAACAAGAACTTCCAGCTCAGAAGTGATGACATGTAACCAGAGATGAATATTTATGCCCTACTCCTGAACAGGTATTCAGAGCAAGCAAGCAGAGTCAGCAGGGGACAGAGAGCTCCTTTCTCCTTGAGCCTGCTATGGCCAGGCAATGCAGGCACTCTCCTAGTAGGAAAAAGATGTTCTGTTGGAGTCTTTCATGTGGTGGAAGGAACCACACCAATGTTACATTTATTGCATTGAGTACTCAAAGGGATAAAACCTATCTCTCTCACTTTTTTTTTTTTTTTTTTTTTTTCCCCACAAGTTTTCTCTGCCCTGTTTTCCCCTTCTTCAGTTATAGTCAATTCGCTGGTGAACAACCACAGCAACAACTAAGTTTCTGCCTTAAAGCACTGACTCTTCAGCTGGGGTAGTCTAGTACCATAATTGGTCAGAGCTGTGCTTATATTGCAGTGGGTTATTTGGCTGTTCCTAATCTTGTCCTAAGAGCCAGATGCTTCCACGTGACTTGAAGGATGTGTCAGTCAGTGGGATTTCAGCCTGTGTTTCCAACGAAACATGCACCTCAGCGGGTGCAACTCTGACATCCCCAAGCAGCGTTTTTTAGGGATTCCTTTCACAGAGATTTCTGGGCAGCAGCCTGGTGTTATAATTGTGACACAATCGTTATACGTTTTTATCCCAGCTAGTGTCACTGGGGGTATTTTAATGAATCATAGAAATGTTTAATCCTTGTTAGAATCCTGCTAAGCTCTTTGCCTTAATAATTATCTTGTGGGTTAGCTCAGTCAGTACAAAACTATAAGACAAGAAAAACATCCCTGAGTCTATGCTGGAGTCAAATAACTCAGCAGAGCATTTGAATGCAATGGGAAGTGGAAGTTTAGGATCACCCGGTTCAGATGAGTGGCCAATGAACCTTCCCCAGCAGACAGCTGGCTGTGCGTTTTGTGATGCTGCTCAGCTCATGCTTTTGGCGGAGGTTATGAATCAGAAGCATTTTTGACAGCACAGCTTCTGCGTGCATGGTTTGGAGAGCCAAAGCGAGCGATGCAGCAGCACAAAAATGAATTTGTTTTCCAAAACCCTCCAGCTTCACTTAAAGCTTCTGAGTCACTCCTGAAAACTCACTGGAGAGAAATGAGACACACATAAGACTCAGCTGCAGGATGACTGGGAATGTTGATCTCAAAAATGTATCCTGTGTTTATCAGACAGGAACCTAAGGACTTGGCTCCTTGAGTGCAATGTTTATACCTTATTCAGAGTGAGAATAATGTGCTGCTCTAACTGGTTATGGTCAGAGATGTGCAAACAACTCTTACGAGAAGTCTTCGGATTCAAAGGACCGACTGGCCTGCAAGATGGGCTGCTGAATGATTTAGAGGGGGGGCTAAATACACTGGGAGATGAACCACATGACCCTTAGGGTCTGATCCTTCCTCACTGCAGGCAAAGGGGAGCTGAGGTGTCTCAGGAGTTATGCTGATCTTTGCAGCCCCAGACCCATTTTTATTATCTGGTGAGTATCTAAAGCCTTGATGCATCACAGGCTTATGAATACTGCAGGCTGGCAGCACAAAATCTGGACAAGCTGATGTTCTGGCTTCATTTATTCAAAGGTTTCCTTTCTTCCCATTTCATGGGTATCAGTGGTCCCTGGTACAAGTGAGATTCTGCAATATTTCCGTCATATTAAACATACAGGAAAAAAGTACTCGTGAGCATGTAGATCTCAGCCATTTTTTTTCAAGCCCTAGGTGGAATTTTGGTGAACAGTATGTGTCTCTGCTCTGCCAATATTTCATCTTGAGCAAGGCTGTTCTCACTGCTTCTTGCAATTCATTTGCCTATTAATAGTTGTATTTCAAAAATATAAAGAAAAATAAATGAAATCAGTGTATTGCAGTCTATGAGGTTAGGCTAATCAATTTGCAAAAAGAAAATAGCATCCACTCTAAAAGCTGTTTTATTCAGGCTCGGACCTCATCCTGTTGATTTTGCCCTTTGAAAACTGCTTCTTCAGTTAGAGGACTTCTGCATTGAAACGACCTGCATGGTTGGACACTTAAATTGTTACTATACATCAAAGCCATGGTTTTAAATTTAAGTGTATATGGTGTCAACACTCACATCAGCAAAAGACAGAGTGTATGCTCTGTCCAATGACCCTTCAGATTTTTTTTTTTCACTTCTGTTTTCTGTGGCGTGAGCTGTCTGTCTCTTAACATTGAAGAGCATGTAAAATACAGATTTATCAGCTATAGCTCAGGCTGTTGCTGTAAGGTGGACAACCTAAACACATACCTATAAATATAGCAAGGGATATTTATCCAGTAGTCAATGGATTTCCCAGAACATCCTGTGTGGGTCTAGACTTCCAATGGAAGGGACTTCCAGAGGGGCAGACCCTCCAGAGAGGGAGTCCAGCTTCTGGACAGGTAATGCCAAATTCTCTACTAATGAGCTGTGCACATTTATACCAGCTGCAAATCTAGCATTCCAGTGCAAATTTTCTGTTTTGGTGAAATCATTGCTTGGGAGCCTTGTTGCATTTACACTGCCTGTATCACTTCATCTAGAGCCTGGCCTTGACTAGGCTTCAGGGACTTTGGATTTCCCTCCAGCCTCCAGAGCATCTCCATTGAATTTGAGTAAAAAAACTTCACTTTGTTGCAATATAAAACCAGCTAGCGAGCAAACTCATATTCCCAGAGAGTAAAGAGAATACAAGGCCTGACTCAAGGCTGCATTTTTTTGGCAATTCATGGCTGAAGAGCAGTGGCCTGAATCCCTTCTTGATGTACACCCATGTGTCTTCACAGAAGGAAAATTGTTATTCTCCAGCCTTTTTTTTTTTTTTTTTTTTAAGCCCCAGGGCTCCCCTGTAAAAACACATGGGGATGAACCATGAGCAAAACCACCCCTGGCACTACTGGAAGGGGAAGAAGCAGGCATGGGTGCAGCCCCAGCAAGTGAGGCCTTTGCCTGTAGCTGCATACTGAGAGGTGGCGGGGTGCCTGACACCCGCATGCATGCTGTGACGTGGAAGACGGCAAGAAGGAGCCTCCTGTTATCTATTGTGCATGGAGCCTTCCCTGTAGGTCCGCATTGGCAGGCACATATGGAGGGAGCCCTTTTCATCTGCTCCTTGCTGGCTGCCGAGGGCTGCTCCCGAAGAGCCGGGGGGCCCAGGCTGTACAGTTGTGGTGGCGGATCCCTGGGTGGGGAGGGAGCTGCGGGGCTGCTCAGGGGAGGCTCGGCTGGGGCCGGGGCGGGAGCTTTTCAATGGCAGCGCAGAGGAGCTGGGGATCGGTTAATTAAAGTGCTCACAGATGGTTTATGTTATGGGACATATGTGTGTGCCTGGCTGCATGACTCGCATCCGAGCCAATTAGCGGCCCTGGAGGGGGACGCCGACCTCGTGCAGGAGCGGTGAGGTGAGGAGGGTCCCGGTGCTGCTTTCTGCAGGGTTGCACATCGTGCCTGCAGATCCTATGGAGAGCTGTCCTGAATGAACATGGCCCTGTGGGGACAAGCAAGCGAGGTACCTGGGACCCTGCGGGAATGCTCTGCCCATGCCATGGGATGAGCAGCGATGTGGGGCCACCAGTCTCACATGTGCTCTGCTCTTGTTTTGCACTGGGCAGTCAAGGAGAAGCACTGACTTCCAGTGATACAAGCTGAGTCCAGCAATAAGCCTCTTAAAAGAATTAAATAGAAAAACAATAACAAAGAACAAAACCCAAAAAACAAAACAGCAAAGCTCTATGAAGAGATATTTTAAGAAAGTTAGAACAATACAGCATACAATTTATCCTGTCATTGAGCTCTGTGCAAATCACACAAATATGTTTGAAATATTAGTAATTCAGTGAAATTATGTCATTGGCTCTAAGATTAATCAAGAAACAGGAGTATGGTGGTGACAACTGCTTAAAAACCAGATGACTAAAGACAGAAGAAAGAAAACCTGACTGACTCCACTTTGACATATTAATGAGTAAATGGGAAACTTTGATTATTGTTTATAACATTTGCTGGTGGATACTCATCATGCTATCACACAAGCAGCCCATCTTGGGTCTTCAAGCATGCTGTATCTCCAGGACAGCTTGCAATTTGCTTGGGCTAATTACCCCTTCCATTTCAAAGAGTTTGTCTGAATTGCTGGACATCCAGAAATTTGCTCTGGGTGCACAATGCAGTTTGAATGTTTTGCAAAGCCAAATGCTTTAAGTGCTCTGAGGATTTTACCCACAGTCATGCTGAACATCTGTCCTCGAGTAGGGAAGCAAACTCTCCTCCCAAATTCAGGGTGCTGGAGTAAACGTCGGATCATCTCTCAGCCACAGCTTGTCCAGTAAAGGATGGTTAGAACTAGAAGATATCTTCCTTCCTTTGGGTTGAAAAAATATTTTTTCTGCTGAAATTTGTTTATGCACCTTTTTTTTTTTTTTATCCTTGGGAGTGAAACCACTTCAGTGTCAGAAATATCTAATTCTAAGACACTGTCTGGAGTGACAAAGACAAACCAATAAATATTAGTGATGGGGGAAAAAAAGCCTTTAAAACAAAACCAAAACCCCAAACTGGAAAATAGCAGTTGTAAATCAAGATTGAAATAGGACAATCCAATTTTCAAAGATTGAAATCCAATTTTCAAGATTGAAATAGGACAATCAAAGAGAATTTGTTATTAAAAAATAAAGTCTGCTGAGAGACCAATATGTTTTTGGGAAAATGTATTTTGAGAAGAGGCAAAAAATTTTATTAACAAAAACTTATATAACATGAAGGAAGTGATAGAGGTGTGCGTTATTTATTTAAATTAATTCTGAAGGACACAGTGCAAACTAATCAATGTCCCTTTGTCTTTACTTTGGTTTATAGAGTGAGAACTAAGGGATGGCAAATTTAGGGTAACTGACTTCAAAGGAGGTAGCTGGGGTGTTGAAAGACCTGGGTTAAACCCAGGCTAATACTGGTCACGTTGGAGCACCCCAGAGTGAATTATATGTGCCTACAAAGACTGATGCTGATGACCCCTAAATCCCATTGGAAAATGGGACCTCACCTCCTAAAGCATGATGGAACTTGGAGAAACATCACTGGGTGCTGGTGTTTCATCCAGGAGTGGGAGGGGAAGGGCCAATGGAGGAAGCTGTGGTTAGCAACCTGGCTCCGATCTAGAAAAACCATCCTGGCTCCTATTACTATCTCCTATTTTTTTCTCCCCAGTTGATTCTAAAAATTTCCAAAGTGAGATAAGTAAACGGTATTGATCTGAGGAGCCAGTGAAACAACGGCAGCAAGAAGTAACCCCAAAAAACTCCCCACAAAGTCAGCTCACGAGGAAATCATGTGGGCCTGCGAGTTCATTTTGGCTGGAATTCCCAGTTGTGCAGACTTTGCATTGTCACAGGATGCTTCTGTTCAGAAGGTACTTCTGTAATTCGGCTGTTTTTCTCACCATTTTAGGTTAGGAGTGGGACAGAGAGAGGAGAAGTACATGTGTTATTCTGCTCTGCTAAGCCAAAACTAAGCACAGATGTATTGTGGCCAAGACTGTTTAGCTGAATTGACTGTTTGCCATAGTGGCTTTCAGAAAACACATAAAAACCTTGGCCTCCATCACATGAAACAATTTGCTAGAGGGGAGCCCTCTGTCTCGCCAGAATTAGTGTTGCTTCATATGAGCAGAATGGTATGATGCTGTGTCTCCTTGCAGGGCTAGATGTTGAGGTGATGTAAATAGCAGGATGCAAGACTATTCAGTTGGTTAGTCATTTGCATCACTTTTAAAATGTATGTAGCCTCCTTACCTTATTAAAATATTTGTGTGCTGGCATTTTTTACATGTTGAAGTACAGAGTGGTCAAGTGTTTAACACAATAACTGTCCACCCATGGTGGTCTTGGGAGAAACAAGGGCTTTTGAGAATCTGGTCATTTTGCTGTCATTTAGACAGCTGAAGAGCTTTCTCACAGCACTGACTGAGCCAGCTACAGACAGAAGGTGAGATTTGGGATTTATACTGAAAAGCCCAGCTCTTGAGGGAAAGGGCAGAGTGACAATTCCAGCTCCAGTTTGCAAAAAAGAAAGCTTGTACATACAGCTCCACAGACAGTTAAAAATGATTTTTGGAAGTCACACCTGGAAAAAAAAATCTTAAATAATAAAACATGATTCTGGGGGCAATTGCCTCCATATTTTAGAGTGGCTGGGCTCAGCATCAGCACTGTAGAGCTAGGGATTGGACCAAATGCTTTCCCTCCCAGTCAGTGCTTGCTCACAGGCCCCAGCTCAACTGAGCCAGGCATTTTGTAGGGCATGGGATGGCAGAGCAGGTCTGCTGCCTGCTCTGCTTCTTCAGCTTAAGTTTCAGTGTGCTCATGACGACTGCCCAAAGATTGCCCCAATCCGCCACTCCCCTCTCATGGGGTTGGACCCCTGTGTGAATCAGGAGTGGGCATCTGGGCTGAGGAGACAGAGACCTCTGGATATGATGCTGTGATGCAACATTCATCCCATCACATGCCATAAAGTATGAAGTGTGCTGTGGTAATGGTGTGCCTTTGGCTTAATGTTGGTGTGGCAGAATAACACAGTACTGTCTGTTATTTTTTATTGACATCAAGTCTTCACCATCACAAGTAATGATAGCAGTCTTGCATACTCTCAGCTCTTCCACCTGTAAGTATAGAAAATGTACTAGTTTACTACAGCAGGAAGTTAGAGAATTTGCCTTTGCGTGAGTTCCTCCCTGAAAAGTCACTTTTTAAGTCAAGAAACCCAATGAAAACCATCATCTCTACAAGATGATGAGCAGCTAGTTCCTGCTGGGGAGGAATCTGGGGGAGCTGTTTTACCTCACCAAAGTAGTTTTATACTGTGATTACTGGGTACCAGAAACCTTATTTTCTCAACAGCCCCTGAAGGAAACATGCCTGAAGCATCTCATCACCCTGCTGTGGGGATGTCTAGGTGATTTTTGGAGTTGTCAGACTGGCAGGAAGAAGTTAGTTTTGTACATGCAAACTTTAGCTTCCAGACTAAAATAAAGAAATGAAGGGACTTTTCCTTTTTTTGTTTTGTTTTGTTTTTTTTTTTTTTTTTTTTTTTTTTTGTTTTTGTTTGTTTGTTTTGTTTGTTTTCCAGTGACCCTTGTCTTAATGCAGTCTGACTTACTTTGTCAAGACGAAAATGATGTGTTGGGTCTGCTACTGACCATGGTATAGGCTGAGGGTCAGGGAGTCTGCAGGACATTTGCAGGAAGAAAAGTACCAGTCATGAGATGGCTGAGTAGATCTTTAACACCTGGGCCAGGAATGGGCTCCACAAGGAGATATTTTCACATACAACAATTAACCAAAAGCACACCAGCTAAAAAACTCCCTCTTATGATGGGCTAAAATCCTTCCACGCTGAACTGAAAAGCAAAATGTGTGGAATTCAACAAAGCCAGGTTTTCACCCTGTATTTTTCTGATGGACTCTGAATAAGACTGTGGTGTTTTTGAGGGAGTTTTAAAATATTCCTTTATTTTTTTTTTTTTTTTTTTTTTCTGTAGCAAATTATCATCCACAGTCATTGAGAAAAAAGGGAGTCAGTTTTTTCCTGGGTGGGTGGGTGAGAGGTAAGGGTCTCTGGCCTGGAGTTGGTGGCTGCGGTCCTGTGGTGGTGGCTCAGAAATTGGACTGGCATGAAGGAGAGGGAGAAAAAGAGGCTCCTTGGGCTGATGACCAAACCTTTAGGTCTTTGTTTCTCTGCAGGAGCTCCCAGGTTTCCTTTTTGTTTTACCCTGCTGTGTGTGTGCTCAGCCCTGATGCCAAAGGATGGGGCCTGCTGTGGTGAAGAGACCACGGGAGCTGGGGTCCCTCAGAGCACGCAGTCCTCAGCAGACCTTGGAGGCCTTTTATTCTGTCTGCACTCGCAGATGTCTTTGAGTCTGGGATTTAATCTGGACTTTTTTTGGGCACACTACTGGGGCTGGGGGTGTGCTGTTGCACCTTCTCCTGCTATTTATTTTTCCTCTCTGCACACCCTCCACTGTCACCCTGAAAAAATTCAGGAATCACGTCCTGAAAACTGTGCAACTCAGGTGAAGCCATTTGTTTACAGTTCAAAGTGAAGCATTAAAAACAATGGGCCGAGTAAAGCATGAAAGTAGATCAATCCCAGCCCCATTTTAACTTCCTCTCCTTCAGGATCACTTTGAAGCTACAGTAATTATGATTCTTTCTGCTAGCTTAAATCACCCTTGCCCTCATTAGAGCTGTGCAGAGTGACCATTTTCCATTTCATGAGTCGCCACGTGTAAAAGCTGCTGTGTTTGCAAGTATTCAGGCATACCTGGCTGCACCACACAAGTCATAAGTGATAACAGTCATAATTAATATCCATTATACACCTTCCGTGTACACTGACATCACTGATAACATCAAGTGCAATTTATGTGGTGCTATGAGCAGCAAACTTCGGTGACTTCGGAGGTGTCCTAGACATAGGCTGCTTGGTCTCGTGAGGGAACAGTTCCCTTGTAGATGCTTGCCCTGAATACTCTGAAGTGACACAAATGACCTGGGGTCATATTAAAGGGACACCATTTTCTGTGGACTTGAGGTACAAAAAAAAGAAGTCCACAGCCAAGATTTGTTTTAGGTGAGTTTAGGCTTTAATCATATTTTTTAAATTAAATGTTAAACCTTGGGACATGCTTACTGCTCCAACATGTTTCTCTGAAAGCTGTGACCCTGTTTGCTGCTGTGTGATGGAGCAGTCAGTAACAACTCACTCTTCATGTATGAAGAAGATACTTTTTTCTGCAGTGATATTTTTGAAAAACAAACAACAACAATAAAAAAACTCCCTTTCTCCCCTTAAATGTTACCTAAATGCATTTACATGAATACGTCCTTTTTCAGGGCATGATCTCAGAGGTCTGTTAGTGACCTCTGTCTGTAAAGTGGACCCCATCTCTTTCTTGTGCCTTAAAGACAGAGCTCTTTAGAGACTGTGGAATATTATAGCCGATGCTCTGTTAAGAGAAACATCCCACCTTTGTGACAAAGAAATAGCAGTAATCTTTACATATCTTAATTGCCTCTCCCAGTGTCAGCAGTGTTACACCAGGGGCAATCTGGCTTCTTCATTACTTCAGGGAGACTGCGAGCATCGCCAGGGGATGATGGCAAAAAAAAAGCCCAGGAGCGTGAACGCCATCCTAGAAAGGTCTGAACGGCTGCCGGGCGGCGTAAACTTTTGTCCCCGCTTCATGCCCGTGGAGGTTAATCTCTCCCCGTCCCCCGCCTTTCACACGCATGAGGAGGGCGAGATTTACGGGCGGGCGAGAGGCAGCGGGCGCAGGGGGCGCGGGGCGGCGGGCGGCCGGGGGCAGCTGCAGGGCCGAACCCGCCGAGCTGGAAGAAGGAAGCAGGCAGCCTCGCCTGACACTGGGGTCAGGGGGTCACCCCGCGCGGGCGGCGGCGGCGCGGCAGATTGGAGGCTCGCGATGCCCCTCCGACATCGTTCAGACAAACAAGCAGATGGCAGGTGTCAGCGGTGACAAAGAGCCATCTGTGCAGCGGGGACCGTCCCCTCCATTCTCTCACAGGCTACTTCATTAAACCCTCACTTCAGAGTGACTGCGCTGTAGCCTTTAACCAACAGGGCCCCCAGTAGTTCTCCTTTTTTTTTTTTTTTTAATTATTATTATTATTATTATTATTTAAAGACTGGCCGCGTTCTGCTCTCAACTACGTATTTGCATTGTATACGTGCACCTTATCACCTCCAAAGGGGCAGGAGGGGAAGAAAATAAAACCAGAAATGCTCAGCAAAACCCTCCTGCCAAGTGCCATCTCCTCTGGAAACTGAGGCAGCACCTCCTGCTCTTCTCCAAACCCCCCAAACATAGTGCTCCAGGTTTCTGAGGCACTGATGAGGTACCACCAAGCCTGCAGAGGCCCTCAGGAGTGGGATGTGGTGTGGGGGAAACTGGATCTTCCGGGAAAGCAAACGAACTTGGAAAGCTGCTGGAGATGACACTGTGGTGGGGAGGGGGACGCCCGGCCAGGCCCCGCATTGAAAGCCTGCCTGCAGCTGCTGGGCACCCCGGTAGCTGCGGTTCATCTGTGCCAGCCCGGCAGCAGGCCCGAGCGGAGGTGACATCTTTCTCATGGGGCCTGGGGGGAGGAAGGGGAAAGGGGTGGGGGTGCGGCGTGATTTATTTATTTATCTCATTGGGCTGCGGTGGGGGATCTGGGAACTTTCTAGGCCACAGCACCTCTGTGGCCAGTCGCGCTACTTTAGCCTCCCCTGCAGATCCCAGTGGAGAACGGCATCGGAGTTGCCTCCGGAGAGACCCGACTGTCCTGGGGCATCTCACTGGGGCTCTGCTGGTGTTTTCCTGGTGACTCCTGACCACCTTTTATGAACAATAACCAAACAACTGAGAAACCCACGAGAGCTGTGGCAGCGTGAGACACCTACATGTATTCTGCCCATCCCAGAACATTTGCAGGCACCAGAAATCAGCACTCATAAGTAACTCATTAGAGAGTGAGTTTTGCTGAGGGATGGATTTCAGGATTGGTTCAAACAAAGCAAAAGCTGTTTCCAGACTCTTGCCAAGTCCCCAGTCAGGCTTGAAGTGAACTTTTTTAGGAGTGCTAGAACAGTTTTTTGTTTGTTTGTTTGCTTGCTTGCTTGTTTAAATGGGTCTTGGCACTTTCTGGTTTCAGCTAGGGAAACAGAGATGGGAGCACTGAAAAGATAAATCAAAAACTGTCCTTGCATCATCACTGATCTCAGCAGTACCAGATAGGACTGGAAATATCCTAGGAAAGGGCGTTGGGCAAGAGTTTTTAGACTGAGGATGTTCAGATACATGGAGAGTTGCAACACTTGGACAGCTGAGCTGGTTGAAGCCGATGTTTTTTCCTCTGTCAGGCAGCAGTGCTCACCAGGGTATTCACCCTCTGCCTGATGGCAATGCAAGGCACAACATTCCTTCCTATAAGGCCTGCTTATAATCACAGCTTGTGATTTCGGCAGACATGCCCTTCCTATGAAGCTGTCCCAAACGGTGGTGTAAGGAGCATGGGCCAGTTTCTGCCTTGAACCCTTCTGGATACCAAGGCATGAACAGTGAGCATAGAGAGAAAAGCCTCTATTTTCTTCTGTTTTGTTTTGTTTCAGCAATAGCTACATCTGGCTTTCAGACTGGCAACATCAGATCCTTTATTAGTTTATAAACATTGGAGTCCTCTGGGGAGTAGTCCAGATCCACTTACAGCCTCTGAGTGACAGAGGTGACACTTGGAGTAGGGCAGCATCCGTGAAGGAAGTTTGGCTTCCCTCTTAATAGAAAAAGGCTCGCGGGACTGCAGCAAAAGGCCAGCTAGTTACACGCTGGAAAGCATTCAGTGTCAATAGTTACTCCCTTTAGTGGAGGGAAATGGCCAGTTGGCTAGAAGGGAAAGGGGCTAATATTTTCCATCCTACTCCTGCGCTTACTTACAACAATTCGCAGTCAAATCTTTCACTTAGGCTAGCTTGAGAATAAAATCCTGGTGACGTACCATCCACCTTACAGGCCTGGCAGTGCTTCAAGTAGCTTCAACACTAAAGGTCCACTCCCCAGTTAGATAATTCTCTGAGAAATAGTTGTACTTGCCAACAGCTTCCTGCTTCTCCTGATAATAAGGTGAAAATTTCTTATTCCTGACAGCTCATAAAGTAACAATCCAGCAAATTCCCACCCAACACATGGAAGAGAACCAGCAGATGACCAGCGGGTATATTTTCAGCCAGCCTCTAGGTGGAATTTGAAGATGGGAGTGCCAGGTGTGTGTTTGAGCCCTCACTCACATGCATGTGAATAAAATACAGTTTAATCTCTTAATTAGTAGGTTTCAATGGAAACATGAAGATATTTTTAATTCAAACAGGTTTTACCAGTAAGTAGCAAGAATTACCATCTGCTTATCACAAATCTTGTTTTTTAACTATTTAATTTCTGGATTAAGCTCTAAACCTGTATGAGGGTGGGGAGAGGGATCTGGAGCAGCCTAAATTCCAACATACTCAGCCCATAGACAGAAACAAAACGTTTTTTGTTTGGGAACACCTCAACTTCAACAATACATGAGAGATTCAATGACTCTGACACTCTTTCCTGCTCAGACACCCCCATTCATGTATTTTCTGTAGAGCTTACAACAGTCCTGCCTGCCTCCTGCCTGCCTGTGAGGGGCTGTGGGAGCTGGCTACAGACTTCCCCTTATTAAAAGATGTGGGATTCCTACAAAATGCTATGGTGTGGTAATCTGATTTACTTGGCTATAGGGATGCCCACAAAGCTTCATGTAGGAAGTCAGCTTTAGAATGATGCCATTTCCTTCAGGAGGTGGGCTGTTTTCCCCATCCCCATGGGGTTCATTGGCTTCACAAAGTTACAGTATGTGAAGAAATTTCATCGGGCAAAGGCTCAAGTAAGATGGTGCGGTCCAGCTTCCCTCCTCTGTGTCCCCTGGAAGGATTAGTTTTGGGAAGATGAATTTAGGAAGCTCAATACTGACCAGCGTATAACGGCCAGAACATGTCAGTATAGCATTGTCATTACTTTTCAGGAGGGTCTATCTTTTCTGATCAATGCGAAAAGGGTCAGGGTTGCAGCTCACTATCCTCCTTGTCTTCTTTGAACAAATTAGTATCCATAGACACAATCAGGCCCTCAAATATTCACAGCTGTGGTTCAAATGAAGTCTCCTAATGAAATGCAAATTCAATAAGACAGTTACATGATCAGCATCAGCTCATTAAGGCCTGCTGAGGCTGTGTCTGCTCTTTGTTAGACTGGCACAAAGCTCCCTCCAACTTTGGAGGAATCACCCTGGGCTGGAAACTGCTGGGCTCCAGGTGAGGTTTGGCCCAGACAGTGCTATGCCGCCAGATCAGTGGCTCTGGGCTGATGGGTATCAGCTGAGGGCTGGGCTCTGAAGGAGGGCAGAGGGTTTGGATTTGCTCTCCTCCATCCTGCCATAAAATCAGCAGGGGGCCTGCTGAAGCCGCAAGGTGACACTAATGCAAACAAACACCACAAACCCCAATCTGAGGCAAAACCGAAAACAGGCTGATGCTTAAGATTTTCCCTGGAGAGGCTCTCAACTCATATTTGGGAGGTTCTTGAAGCCACTGCTATTTCCTCAGTCATGGGAGGCAGGATAAAGAGTGTCAGGCAGCTGGCTTGCTACCTTCCTGACCCCATTTTACAATGTCTGCACTTCTGTGAAAGGGTTGCCCCAGACAATGCACAAGGGATGCACAGCCCTTGCATCCAAGTATGGGGTGTTGTTTTTTTTTTTTTTTTTTTTTTTTTCCTAGCCCCATCAAATGTGGTGATGTTTGACAGGTCTGACCTGTTCAGCTGTAATGAGCCATTGGGAAAAAAAGGGACAAATGCAGTTACCTCTCACCACAAGTCCTGCTGCTGGGAGATGAACTTTGCTACTCTGCCTTTGCTTTAACAAATGCCCCTCAGTGTATCTCACTGCAAATGTGTTTCCTTTTCATTTTCAAATAGGGACGAATCCAGTATGTTAGATTAGAAATTTCCCATCGCTGACAAAGGTGGACGGGAAAAAAAAGCCATGTAAAGTTCAAGAGGAGGGCAGGGAGGAGAATGAAAACAAAATGAATGAGCAAGAGCCAGTTTCTGCTTTTCCATAAGTAGAGTTTTGCAATAATTTGTATTTTAAGATGTTTTTGTTGAGGTATATGTTTTCTTTGGTTGTTTTCTTTCCTATTTTTTTTTTCTTTCCTTTTTTTCTTTATTTTTGGGGGCAGTGGGGGATGGGGGTGATGTGGTGTGGGTGGAACCCCATACAAGTAAACTGTGTTTTTATGCTAAGGTTATTTACAAATTAGATGTATGCATTCAAGGCCAGTTACCCAGAAAGAACAGAGGAGCAAAAATGCAAGCATGCTTATTAAAAAGGGAAAAGAACCCTTTTAAGAGCCAGACTTTGTGCATTTATGTTCTGCTGTTTGACTTTCAGTGTTTTACATCTGTGTATTAAAAAGGAATTTGGGTTACATTTATCATGCATAGGAATAACAGATCAATTGCTCAGGGGCATAACAGATCTTGGAAAAGAAAATACATACAATAAATACAGTTTTGTACATGGAGTGCATTCAACACGTATTTATTGTAGTAGGTTGCAGCCTTTCGTCTCTTTCTATTAGCAGTGTGTGATGTGGCAATTGTGGTCTGGGTCATGTAAGGAGGGAACTAGTTTTGAAGGAAAAAATGAGAATGAAGATAAAACTGCTTTGAAAAAATATGCAGCCACACCAGAGGAAGCCAAACCCCAGGAGAGCAGTAGGACTGATGAGAAGGTTGACAAATATGGCCTGTGAGGACAGGTTGAAGGCACTGGAATTAGTTTAGAGAAGCCAGCCCTAAAGGGAGACCATGATAGCAGTCCTCAGATATGAGGTTAATAGAGGAGAAGTTTTTACTTAATGTATTAAGAGAGACCCGGGTTAGGAAAAACTTGCCACCAGTTGGCACAGGTGAAGATGACGCAGGGTGGTGGAGGTTCAAAGTAGAGCATGGACTGATGTCTTCTGGGGTCAAGCCTGGGCTCTTCACCCTGCCTTGGAGGTGAGAGAAGCCAGTTGGTCTCCTGGGGCTCCCTTGCCCAGCTGTGATGCAGAGTGCTTGCAGAGCACTTGGTGAGGATGAGGTGGAACATTTTGTCATTTGGGCTGTGCAGGCACATGGCACACAGAAATCCCCAGCGTGAACACGAGGACAGAAAATTAATTTCAAATCAGGCTCAGTTTTTCAGGGCCTGCCAGGTTAATTCCTCTAAGCCTCTCTGCCTGTTCTCGCCCTCCTATCTTTGACCCACACACCATCCCCTGGACAGTTGCTAAAGTCATCTGGTCCGAGAACAATGTAGCGTGGCTGTGGCAACCAACCTCCCCAGCTGCTTCAGCAAACAAACAGTTTGTACATGCTCCGACTATAGTTTCCAGTCGTGCATTGGCCAGAATGTGCTTGGAGCAGTGACTGAGTGGCTTTGGTAACAGACACAAGCATAAAAGCCAAGCAGTCCTCACGAACGATTTGTGAGGAGGGACAGAAGTGAAACGTGTTGACTGGATGGCTTGCTAAAAATAGCAACCGCGTCTCTAGCTGTCATCACATCTCTCCTCTAATCCTGCAGGCAGCGTGTGAAGGGTTACCCTAATGCCCCCGTGCCGGTTCCTCACGCCGAGCCGAGTGCCGGAGGGGCCACGAGCAGATTGCCAAGCAAAGCCAGATTTTGCTCCCCAGGCTCTTTGCAATCAGCTGCTGCTCCCAACGTTTTGTCATCAAGTCAGCCGCAGCCTTCCCTGTATTACCAAGGAACATGCTCAAGCGGCCCAAAGTGTCATGCTTTCACTGGGGGCTTTCACTAGTTACCAGCAGTTGTGTGACACCACATTAGAAGTGGCCTGGGTGCCAAGCTCTCACTGAAGACAAGCTTAGGAAATCATAAAGTACCATCCCAAAAAGGTATTAGCAAGGCAATATCGTTTGTTATGCTTTGTCATGGTGCCCGATTCCAATGCTCGATCTGCGTGGTGTGTTAGAAACTAAAATCTCCTGTTTACAACATCTCATTGAAAAAAGCTATACCAAAAACGAGATATATACATTTTCAAGTGCTTTACTGCTAACTGGACACTCATCTGAAATGTTGCTGACTACATCAGAGAAGCAGCATGTGACTTTGGTACCAGGTTTTCTTGAAATACCTGTTCTCCTAGCACTCTATTTCTTCAATTATTAAGTTTTCTCAGAATGAAATACGTCTTCCTGAACCTATTTATCTCTATTTGGCAAATGTATTCAAGGACCTCTTGTATCAATCTTGTGATAGGCAGACTTCAAAGCTTTGTTGCAAAGATGATTGGAAATGTATTTCTTGTACAGGGGGGCTGTTTTGTCCCTCAGTGGCATCAGAAGTAACCTGAACAAGACCATTAGAAAGGTTCACTGGAGCCACAGGCCTGCAAGGTCTGGAAAATGAAAGGAAAGTGGGTGCACAGTGCTTATTCTGCTGCCAATTTTCCATCCAAAATTGAAATATTGAAATATTGTTTATTGCAGAACCAGTGCCCTTCCTTCCTTCCTTCCTTCCTTCCTTCCTTCCTTCCTTCCTTCCTTCCTTCCTTCCTTCCTTCCTTCCTTCCTTCCTTCCTTCCTTCCTTCCTTCCTTCCTTCCTTCCTTCCTTCCTTCCTTCCTTCCTTCCTTCCTTCCTTCCTTCCTTCCTTCCTTCCTTCCTTCCTTCCTTCTACCTGCTGCATGCTCATGCATGGTCCTGCCAGTGGAGAGCCATTCTGCACCACAGCAGTGTTTGTTCTTGCAGCACTTTTTTTTTCCGTGTGTCTGAAACGCTGCTATCATCAACGACCACCTACCTTTTGGAAAGTGCAACCGACAGCAGAGGGAAAAAGTGAAGCAAACGTTCCCTTGAAGTAAATGTTCCCTGAATACTGGAGGGAGAAAGCCTTGTCTTGGTATTTCAACAAAATAGCCTGCATTTCATACCACAAAACTGAGTTTTTAAGGCTCCAGTGGGAAATAAAAGGGAAATGAGTATCCAGATGTTCTAGGCATCTCCAGAAGGCATGGCTGATATAGAGCTCATGGGAACAAATAGGGGAAAATCGGAGAATCCTATTAAAGTTGTTAAAATAAATATTGGTTTAATATTTTGCCTTAAAAACACCCTTTTTGTTTTTGACAACTTTCCACTGTCTTTTTTTTTTTTTTTTTCCATGTTGCTGCTGATGCTACGTCATTGGCAGTTCAGCATTCTAACAGACTCCACGGTTGGATGCTTGTTTCATTCATGGAGGTGAACAGCACTTTCGAGCAATGATGTATTTTTCACAGAGGTATGCATTCAGCTCCTGATAGGCCAATACTGTCAGTGCCAAAATCCTCCTGAACTCAGGCTTGGTCACTCATTGTGACTGGAGAGGCAAAGGGAGAGCTGAACTCCTGAACGCCCTGGTAGCATTCTTGCAGAGACCTGGCTCTCTTGTGGTCTTAGGCAGAGAGAAGCAGAAACAAGGCTGAAGTTCCCCTGCACTGCAGTGGTCTTTTAATTGCCACCCTCCCTGACTTCCTTCATTTCAGCTATCTGAAGCCATAGCCAGGAAAAATAAGGTTTTAAGTCATTGCAGCCTCAAGGGCAGCAGCCATAATAATATCAAAAAGTTATACAATCTACCATGTTTTAGATAAAGGGTGAAACTGGAAGCAGGATCAAACCTCAGGTGGGACAGAAAGGAGAAAGAGGGTGAGGAGAGCAGAGGCAAGGAAAGGAATGCTCAAGACCAGGTTGGATGGGGCTTTGGGCAACCTGATCTAGTGGGAGGTGTCCCTATCCATGGCAGGGTGTTGGAACATGATGATCTTTAAGGCCTCTTCCAACCCAGACCATTCTGTGATTGTATGAAAACAAGGTTCTGGGGACTGAAGGAAAGGAAACATTAGTATTATCCCTCGTGCAGGACAGAGGCTCCCCTGACCGCCTCTGTATGATCCTGTTGGGGATATTTAGGGGGCCTTACCTCAGTTACTTCTCAGGGGCCTGGACTGACCTCTCCACCACCCAGGGACTGGACTCCAGTGCTTGCCATACTACTTGAATCAGGAACTACCTGTGCATGGCCATTCCTCTATGGAGGGAGGTAGAGGAGCTCAGGTTGAAGCTGCTTCTTAGTGGGAGCTTATAAACAAACCTAAAAATGAGTTTAGAACCCAGGGAAACTGATCCTGTGTGCAAGTGATGTGTCCAGAAGGGCTGTGCAGGCAATCTTTGCTGTCATCTGGTTTCCCAGGACACACAGATGACAAAGGAGGAGCTGACACCACATTTACTTTTCTGAGTTCTGTCCCATGTTCTTGTTTTTATTGCTCTGCCTTTGTGTGCAGCCTTGCTGGCACTGGGCTCCCCTCGCTCCCTGCCCCGGGGGGAGAGAGGGGCATGTTTTCTTTAAACTTTCCGTCTCCTCTGTGACAGTTTCCATTAGTGGTTTGACACCCCTTTGCTTCTTCCATGAGGGCCTTGCCTTTACCCTGTCTTTAATCATGTTGTCATATGATAATAGGATCAAAAGGAGGAACACTGAGTCTTGCCCTTCTGGAGTGCTTTACGCTCACCCTAATAAACAGCTTGTGCCTGGGATTGTGCTGCAGCTGGCCTGCCTTCAGCCCCGTCCTTTCTGTGCTGTGCTCGTGCTGAACTTTAACCAGGGGGCTGCTTCTCCTCAGCAGCCTCCCAGCCCAGCAACCCTCCACTGCACTGGGCAGTCTGGGCTATCCTGGCATAAGAGGAGCAAAACCATTACAGAGCAGACAGCACACTAGAAAATGTGGTGGATTTTTCTAGCATTCAAATCTTTAGCAAAAATCCAGATTCAGCAGGCCTTGGTGAAAATGTTCAGTGCACTCATGTATGTGTATATAGCCATGGGGAAAAGGGAGTTTACCCTTGTTGCTGCCTAGCACGGGATCTCCCAGAGGACCTGGCAAAATCCTGAAGCCCTGGGAGTAGTTAACCTGCTTGCTTTTCCTCTGTGCAAGACATTTTGCAGAATTTGACTTGCACAGAAGCTGTACTTCCAAGCCTGAGCAATGACTGCTGGACCTGCAGGAATGGGCTTTCCTATGTCTTGAGTCAGGGAATGGAAGGACTGCTCAGTGAGCTGCTCCTACCTACAGTGCTGCAGCTGAGAAAGCTCAGCCAAGCCCAGGGCCTTACTGAAATAATTGCTGTCCACACACATTTTCAGAGACAGTTAAACCACTAGTCATGTCCCTCCTGGTAAAATGGGTAGTTTAAATAGGTAAAGAGCTCCTTAGTCCTGCACACTGAAACATGTTTCTTGAATCCCTAACTTCTCACAGTTTTTCTGAAGCCTCTTCATTTTATCCATCTCTCTGAAATGAGGGCACCAGAAGTGGA
The DNA here is from genome assembly GCF_964035555.1 of Netta rufina. Taxonomy (NCBI): domain Eukaryota; kingdom Metazoa; phylum Chordata; class Aves; order Anseriformes; family Anatidae; genus Netta; species Netta rufina. Next base: position 45,443,781 of record NC_140125.1, read on the forward strand.
CACAGTGCCAAATAATGTATCACTTTTGCCCTTATTCACTCAGATGTCTGAAAGTCTTTGCTGTTCTTCCACAGTCCTGAAATGGGCGTACACATTCAGTTGATTATTCAAGTCTTTCACAAAATTGTTTCTTCTCTGGATGGAAGGTCCTATCTTTTAAATGTGAGCTGTCATCCCTGTTTCTTCCTGATACCTTCAACTATAGTAGAATGAGTCTGCTTAACGATAATTTTTCTGCAGTTTCTAGCCTTTAATTTATATACATCTACATATGCATATCTGCATTTACATATACATCTATCTTTATCTGTATCTGCTTTCACTTCCTTCCTAAAACATATATACATATATATTTATTTATTTTTTTTGAGCAGTGTAGCCTTCTCTGTTGACTACAGCTTCTGGAGACAATATCCTCTGGTGGCTCCTGATTATTTAAAATTTTTTCTGTTTCAATTCATTCTCCAAGCCAGCTGGGCTCATAACCATTGTCAGTGTTGAGAAATGATCACTTTAAAGTATCAAATATCTATATTGTTGTTCTGGGTTTCATGTTGTTTGCATAAGACTAGAGTAACTAAATCACTGTTGCTTGCGTCTAAGCAATCTCTCCAGTTCCCAGTTCTCTTTTATTCATAAGGAGGAGTGAAATTCCCCTGTTCAATGAATCAATTTTTGACTTAGAAAATTGCCCCTTAAAAATTCAAAGGCTCGTTCAGAATCACTGTACTGAGAACTGTTCTCATTGGGTTCAGATTGTCCCATATAGTCATCCATTACAGATAGGTACTTTGAAAGCTGCTTTGCTTGTTCCCTGTCTGAATTGATGATCTGTCAGAGCCATCAAATAGTGCCCCTTGTGTTTATCTCTGCTCATTGGTGTGGAGAATGACATTTTGCAGAATACAGGATGCCTCTTTTCCCATTTCCTTTTTTTGCTGTTCTAGCATTTTTAGAGACGTTATAATACTCGATATTAACATTTCAATCATATGAGTCTTCCTGTAAATTTTCGATGCCACCAACAATTTTATGCTAAAATGATCAGTTTCAACTTGCCTTCTTACCACAGTTCCTGGCACAAAACTATGGACAATCTCTAAAGCAGTCATATACTCTAAAGCATGTATTTTTGCAAGATTTTCATTCCAGTTCTGCACAGGCAAGATACACTTGGAAAGAGGCCAGCACAAATGAGAATTTGCCCACATGTAACCTCCCAGCCTTTGGAGATTCATCCATCACAGCACTTACCACGAGTGATGCAGCAATGATCTCCTCCACCCACATCAACACCACAGATCTATATACTGATTTCCAGGCTGCTTTCGTGTGATGAGCCCTTAGTGGCACAGAGGGCTTTTGCTCAGCCTGCCTTTATGTGTGTTGGCTTTGCATGGTCCCTCAGATAACATCAAGCTGCCTTTTCATGCTAAAGACAGGGTCATTTAGAATCATCCAGATAATAGAAATAATGTCTGGTGTGAGCCAGAGTGATTAGAGTTGGCAGCAGCTCACTGGTCCAGTAAGAAACTAGAAGAATACTACTGATAGTCTTTGCTGAAATAAAACCAAGGGGATTAGAATGAACAGAAAACCTTGTTTTGGTTTGAGACTATGTTATCTGCTAGGAGCATTCTATATCAACATGTTCTAAAATAAATAAATGGCTCTTCACTAACAGGACATTGGGTAGAGATAAAGCATGTGTGGCACTCTATCAAATCCACAGGCAAATAGTCAAATTCCCTGGTCCATTTTTTGCTGCTCTTTGTTTGCTCTTTTCACTGCCTGGAAAGCCTGTTTCTCCAGGGACACATCCTGCACTTACAGTCATTTCAGTTCAGAAGATCCTGGAGCCACTCTGTTTCCTACTCACTTTCTGTGCTCCATGTTTCTTTCTTTCTTTCTTTCTTTCTTTCTTTCTTTCTTTCTTTCTTTCTTTCTTTCTTTCTTTCTTTCTTTCTTTCTTTCTTTCTTTCTTTCTTTCTTTCTTTCTTTCTTTCTTTCTTTCTTTCTTTCTTTCTTTCTTTCTTTTTTCTTTCTTTCTTTTCTTTCTTTCTTTTCTCTGTCTCTTTCCTTCTTTCCTTCTCTTTCCTTCTTTCTTTCCCTCTTTCCTTCCTTCTTTCCTTCTTTCCTTCTTTCTCTCTCTCTTTCTTTCTCTCTTTCTTTCTCTCTCTCTCTTTCTTTCTCTCTTTCTTTCTCTCTCTCTTTCTTTCTCTCTCTCTCTCTTTCTCTCTTTCTCTCTTTCTTCTTCTTTTTCATTGTCGTTGTTAAATTTGAACAAGTAAAAAGAAACTCATCCCCCTAAATCAATGGCTGCCTTGGAAAGAACTGAAACAGAAGGAATATCACTCAAAGTCCCCTGAGCCCCTGTGAGCTGCAGTCTGGCTGTCAGCATCCTGGCAGATTTATGAGGATGGCCATGACCGGCTTGAAAGGGCAGCGGGGGGAGAAGAAGAGATCCCAACCCATTAGTAATTCCCTGCAGGAAAGTGACAGAGCTGATGACATGCGCGGAGGACACATTGCAGGAGATGGGCTGGGGGAGACATTCCCATGCAAGAGCAATTTCAGGTCGCTTTAGGCTCTAAGATTGCTTTCCACTAATGATCTACTTCCAGGCCTCCCACCCTTTAGCTTGTGGTCTGTTTTGTCACAGTTTGGGCCAGATCTTTTACTTTTCCCCTTCTAGAAGAAAACAATCCCATGGAGGTCAGTAACTTTTGTCAATATAAGGGCTGCAAGTTGCAGATGAAGAGCCAAGCCCAGAGCCAGAGTGCTCAGAGCCTGCAGGAGGATCACGACGGATCCTCCTACAACGATGGAGGACTGAACCACTCTGAGATGCCAGAGCGGTCACCTCCACCACAGCGGGCATCCTGGCTTCAGGAAGAACTGTGAGAGTAAGGGTTGGGACAGATAAAGGAAATGCCAGCCTTTCTGAGGTGTCAAATATTTTCTTGCAGTGTTTTCAAAAGAGTTATTTGCTCTCTCTCTTCACCCCCCCCCCCCTTGAGAATCATGGCTAGAAAACGAACTGAGAAGCATAGTGTTTCTTAAGGTAGGTTTGTATCTAATGTTTTTTTCAGTGTTTATTCAGATGTCTAATGGGATGACAATGAGGACTGTTTCCACTGACAATGTGGATAGAATTGGCTAGAATTGCCTGAATATATTGTCAGATTGTCAATGCAACTCTCACACTTGGAGCCGTTGTTTACATGAGCTGTTGCCTTAACTCCAAGGAAATGGGGATGTTTGGAAGTGATGTGACTGTAGGGAGAAGCATGAAATAAAAATGGACACAAGCTAGGGAAGATGACTGCAGGATGCTGCAAGTGAGGGAAAGAATTGCATTATGTTTGCTTTATATCCCCCAGGAGGGCCAACCGTGTCCTGGGGTGCATCAAGCACGGCATCGCTAGTAGGTCAAGGGAGGTGATTGTCCCGCTCTACTCTGCGCTGGTGCGGCCTCACCTCGAGTACTGTGTGCAGTTCTGGGCACCACAGTATAAAAAGGACATGAAACTGTTGGAAAGTGTCCAGAGGAGGGCTACGAAGATGGTGAAAGGCCTGGAGGGGAAGACGTACGAGGAACGGCTGAGGTCACTGGGCCTGTTCAGCCTGGGGAAGAGGAGGCTGAGGGGAGACCTCATCACAGTCTACAACTTCCTCGTAAGGGGGTGTCGAGAGGCAGGAGACCTTTTCTCCATTAACACTAGTGACAGGACCCGCGGGAACGGGGTTAAACTGAGGCAGGGGAAATTTAGGCTGGACGTCAGGAGGGGGTTCTTCACAGAGAGGGTGGTTGCACACTGGAACAGGCTCCCCAGGGAAGTGGTCACTGCACCGAGCCTGGCTGAATTTAAGAAGAGATTGGACTGTGCACTTAGTCACATGGTCTGAACTTTTGGGTAGACCTGTGCGGTGTCAAGAGTTGGACTTGATGATCCTTAAGGGTCCCTTCCAACTCAGGATATTCTATGATTCTATGATTCTATAAATAACCAAAACTAGAAGAAAAAATTATTTTTGTGGGATACTAAGATCAATTTTGCACATCTGTAATAATTAGACCAGCTTATCAAAAAGGAGTCCTTTCTTTCAAATGAGTCCCTGGACCTTTCAAATGAGTCCTTTTGATCAATACCAAATCATACTGTTTACTGTACCCCTATTTTTCTTTTGCGGTTAAACTCAATGCTTCTGCTTTGGTGATGTGACTCATTTTTACCATCCTAATTGAAATTCTTATCCACCATTATCCATTGAGAGAGACAAGCAACAGACTACCTGTCAATCTATAACAATCATGGGCTGAGAGTGCAGAGATGTAATCTTTGTAGACTCAGATGGTAACAAGCTCTAGGTAGAAGAGCCTGTAGCAAACCCAGTGAGAGGCAGAGACGTCTGTGGAGGGGTTTTCCTTTCTTTCTGTGTGAAGCTAGACCTGGTGCTCTTTTTGCTGACTGTGGTCTTGTGGTAAGGACCCTGTTGCTTGCTGCTGTACAAGCAGAGAACAAAAAAACCACCACCACCAACGAAACAACAACAAAAACGCATCTATGCATAGATAGTTCTGGTAAGGCAAACAGAACTCCTCCTGCACTGAAATGGTGGGAGGGAAAGGTGTCAGCTTCAAAAATGCCAGGCTATCTCCAAGTCTCCCCAGGGAATGGGAGCCTCTGCACACCCTGGGTACATCCGGGATGCCCAGATACCTTTCCTCTGCATTTGTGTCATTCAGATAGTTTGGCCTCTTTTGATATATCTTCACATATCACTGCTTTGCTACAAGGTTTGATCTTCTGGAGTCTCTGCCTTGTGGTTTTAATGAGAAGAGCAAAAAGAACTCCCAGGCCAAATCCTGCAGTCATTTTCAGAAGGGAAAAGCAGGGTTATTCAGTTGGTTTTAGTGGAATTGCTTGGGGTTTTCACTTAGTGTTTGTAATTAGAGCAGGGCCTTTGTGATCTGGAGAGAAATAATTATTATCTGCTTGAGTACAATTGTCATTAGCGCACTTCTGGCTCCAAAGAGAAGTGCAGGGCTGTGTATGAGGAGGACACTCGGGTTCACAGATTCTGCTAGTCATGATTTCATTATGATTTTGTCTTTATAACACAATGGCAGAAGCCCTGGGTGAGTTGCACCAGCTGATGTTGTAAATCCAGATGCTGTGCCTGAGAGCATTGAGGATCCACTGCAGCTAGTTTTAAAACAACAGACTCACCAGGACAGTTCAGCCATGGTGCAGAGGTATAAAATTCCCACCATTTCACCATGCATTGCTTGCAAATAAGTGTGAAGAGTGAAAGGAAGTGAGAGATTGGCCAAAAGCAAGGTGGGAAGGAGCAAGGGAGCCCTGAGGTCACACAGGACCCTGCCAACCCTAGTGAGGGGTGATGCTGGTGGGACAGGTCTCCACTCTGCTCTGAAGGCGGGTGGAAAACTTAGAAAAATATGGTGGGCATTTTCCCATGCAATTAATGAGTAACAGCACCAGAAATGCCTTACCCGTCCTTCTTCCCTGGAAGGAGAAAACCAGCCAGGTCCTGTGAGGCCACGGCCTCCCTGTGTGATTGAGATGCAGCTTCCAGGCAGAGAGGTCTGAGAAGCTCTGCATGCTTTTTTTTTTTTTTTTTTTTTTTTTTTTTTCTTTAAGCCTGCAGGCAGCTCTGTTGACTGACGCTGCCTGAATGCTTTTCAGGAATGCTGACATATTTTCATGTTATCACTTTTCATGCAAGCTCTTCCCCAAGAGCCTGCTTCTCGTCTCTCGGCATCACATCGGGGGAGAAGGAAAGAGGCAAGCTGTCAAGGCACATCAGCAGTTGTCGTGTTTGTACTGGAAGGTATATGCATAATGAAGGATAATATTTCCTGACTGCAGAAGGTTGCTATATCCCAGCGTGAGATGCCTGCAAGTATATCTGGTACGGTTGTGACAAGAGGGGATTTGTCTTGGGATACACAGTCTTTTTGCATCTGGTCCCTTGTGCAAATCACAACAAGTTTGGCAGGGATTGAAAGTCTAGATCATCTGGTGACCCAAATGAATAGTTCCAGATGGACTGGGGCTCTCATCACAGTTGGTGCCCTTATTGACTGGAGGGCCAAAGCTGAATGAAAAGGCAGATTCACCATGGAGGTCTGAGTACCTTGCTCTGCTCAAGCCTTGAGGATGGAAAATTTTGATTTCTCAGCTTTATCAGTGTGCCATGCTGCACAAACAAAGGGCACTTCAAAACTCAGGTGAAAGACAATGGCATTTAAGTGAGACTGAAGGTCATTTCCACCCTGGTACCCTTCCTACCTTGCCAGTCCTTATTCAGCGCTATGCTTTGCAGGCTACCCAAGGGCTCTGAGAGCATCAATCCTCCTAAGTGATACTTAAAGCTCTTCCCCATGCACGTCACCTGCAAGAAAAGACCATGCAGTCCTCTTCTACCTTCTGAGGAAGGCAGAGCCTGTGTCAGGAGGTCCTGGATATCTGTGTCTTGCCTTGGGTCAAGGGCTAGGAGAGAGAGGTTTTCCCTTTGAGAGGCTTATCAGGACACCTGAGTTGGAAATGAAACTTGGAAATGTCTGTCAGCATATCCAGAATTTCCCTGGCAAGACACAAAACAGCAGCCCCCTGCAGTAGCCTGGCATTCCTGAGCTGTTTTTTCCCCTCTGTTTCATCAATGCGTTTTGTTAACAGGTAGAAACCTGTCCTAAGGACCGGGCCCATCGGGAAGTCCCTAACAAATGTCTGCAGGGTCTGATCCCTTCTCCTGACATCCCCCCTCCCATCTCCTTACTTGAGGAGAGGAGAGGTGCTGGGAGGGATGCGGGGCAGAAAGCTTCTGAAGTCAGACGTCCCAAATGCTGCAAAGAACTCTCGCAAGGCCTTGTTATAATCATTGCCTGTTTCCCCCATATGTCTGGCCATCCAAAAGGTTTAAGGAGTAACTGATCTGATAGCATGTATGTGCCATTGATTTGTTAAGCTGACGTTTTTTTGGTTTTTTTTTTTGTTTTTTTTTTGTAAGTCCTATTAACAATAGCGTTTGCAGAAGGAATGCAGATTAACCAGATCTAATTGTATATCATTTGCATGAAGAATGAATTAAAAAGCAGCTTTGCAACACATTGACTCAGGATGTTATTGAGCCATTGAAGTCTTATGGCTGTGAGGGTTGGAGCTATTTAATTAGTGGGGGTGGGGTGTGTGGCTGGAGAGAAAATAGCGGAAAAGAGGTGTTTTAATCAACGAAGCAGAGAAATCACAACTGTTAGAAGATGTGAGATTATTCCTTTCAGGCAAATAACCCAACCAAACAAATCAAAGTCCAACTGTATGAGAACTTTGCTGAATGAAAACCTGGTGTTTGAATTGAAGTGAGACAATCGTCTGGGAGAGTTCAATGCCTGTGTTTTCCCAGGACCAGAGCTGTGGAGCCCTGCTCAGGGCCTACCTTCAACCAGCGGCTCTGGGGGAATTTGGTTCTCTTCCTTCATGCATCCTGGACATCAGAGGGATGCTCCTGTTGTCTCCTCTGGGTCCTCAACCCAGCCATGTAGCTGGGGTTAGGGTGCAAAGGTGTTCATTGAAACAAACTTGCCAGTGGGTCTGTGGGACTGGAGCATGTGGGGCTCAGCATGGGGCTCACAAACAATTGCATGGCAGAACAACATGGGAGCTTGCTCTGGGAGAACTGGTGGCAGAAGCTTTAGAGTAAAAGGGATGAGATCCTTTACTGCTGTCCTTAGCTGGCCCCAAGGTTAGCAGGGTGATGAAAGCAAGTTATTTTCCCTCTCTAGACTATTTCAGTTTCAGCTGTAGAAGACAGACTCTGCAAGCCAGGCAGAGCAGAGGCCCTCTGCATGATGCCAAGCAAGACTCAAATCCGAAACGCTTTGTAAACAGCTCTGCATTTCATCCCAGTATTGCCTGAACCACATCAGTGAATAGCACAGGCTCTGGGCACCCGCTACCTGTGGCACAGGGGGAGATCTGAGGTCAGATAACAATGACGGTGACAGAATCATCTGCCTTCTCTTCCTTCAACAGACACTACAGAAAACTCTTTTTATGCTTTTTATGCTTGTTTTTTTTATGCTTGTCTCAATTTCTTTACCTGGCATATGATGGGTAAAAGGTGCCACATCTCTGCGCTTTATTTACCAAGTTAATTTAAGTAATAATAAAAGTAACAGCAACAACTGCACATAGTTAGGCAGAGTGTAGAACTCTTTAATGTCACAAAGCTTTAGGTAAAGTGACTGAATTCCAATTCTGGGGAAAAACAGATATTCTGTTAATAATGGTGGGTTAGTTAGTCCCCTGACATATGCTTGTGGTATAAGCTAAATTAATTGTGTGTCCACATACTAGAGCAGAACTGTTTTTCTAGAATATATTCCTGAACCCAGCATCTAATTGCGCTTTTGTAAGGCAAGATTTAAAAAAAAATTTTTTTAAAGGTAGCTCTCATCTGAAACATATCTAGAAGGCTGTGCTCTGGGATGTCAAACTGTCTTGTCATATTTAACTAAAAGGAATAATTTGCTGGAAGACACTGATGTATGTCAGCCCAAGTCCTCGAACATGAAATACTGAAACTGAAGAAGAAACATGATAAGTGGACCACATACATATTGTGGGTGGGCTGCAAACCTTTATTACAGTGCCACTATTCAAAGGGATCACAACATTTGAAATCAAACTGAAAGAGCAGAGTTGGATTTAGGGCTGTCCTGCCTGGGGAGACAATTAGTCAAATTCCATAAAACTGACACTGGTATAAATACTACTGGAAACTATTGTAGATGAAGACTTTTTTTTTTTTTTTTTTAATTCACGGCTGTATTAATTGTGTAAGTCTAAATTACATCATAACTGGCCAATCCGCAATTCAGCTACCATAGAAAATAATATTTAAGGCAATAGTAAAGTGACACAGAAGGAAAACTTCATAGAAAAAAACTTGTAGATCTACAGAAATGGACCAACGAGCAATCCATTTTGGCAATTACAAAGTTATGTTGAATAACTTTAGTACTGAAACTTATCTTCAAGAAGGTATTCTTTCCTCTTTGCGTCAGACTGTGAGCTGTGAACCAAACAATGCTTTTTTAACAGTGAACGTTAGAGGAGAGAAGCTGCATGAATGTGGGTGATTTGTAGCATGGCCTTTATTGCTGACAAGGGATGGATTTGAAAGCACTTAACCTACACTATTTCATGGAGGCCTACAGGCTGGAATCAAGCAGGGAGGGAAAAGCTTACATGTAAGGACAGTATTTCTCCTTTCTGAACTAGGCAGCTCTCTTAAATCTTGCAGCTTTTTTTTGACAGCACATGGTAATAGCTGCTTCTCAATCTTACCTTTGTTAGTAGCTTGCGTCCAGCTGGCTTGCACTGACAAGTTCCTCAGTCACTCTTGGGGAGGAGCTTTGGATTCCCAACCAAGAAATCAGGGAACTGTGAGGGAACAGGGCTTGGAAGGACCCCAAGGAGTCATAGAGCACAAATCCCTGCCCTGGGTATGGTCCAAAAGAAAGTCAGTCTAGGTAGATGGTGACCTCTCTTGTTTGAAAAACATGTAGTGCAGGACATTATAAACCTGTCCAAGTAGCCTGGTATACAACTATCACTGATTTTTCCCCTAAACATTAAGAGCAAAGTGCAAATGGAGTCAGCTTCTTCTGGTTCTGCCCCACTAGGGTTGTAGAACAACAGATTGCTACCTGCCGTAAACAGCCCTCTGCACATCAGAAGACGGTGATCTGGACAAAACAGGCTCAATTCTTTTGATAATCAGTAGGCTGTGTTTGTTAAACCTTTTATCTTCCTACCTCTAATTCATCTGGATTCCCTCCAGTTTGCCCCCACTTTCATTCTTCTGGCTGTGGCCTCCGGTAGGTGTGCCAAGCAGTAGGTGACAATTATCAGCCATGTCCCCCACTTGAGACCTGTCCTTGTTGTGCTGCCACCCTCTTCTCAGCCACTGCTTGGCTTGTGGGCAGCTGGCTTGCCCCAGCTCTCTGCCCCAGTACCGCAGCTGGGCATGCTGCAGCAACTCTTGCCCCTCAGGCGCAGTGGATGGAGCCAGCTGGTTCCTCCTCATCTGTCTCATCTTTTCTTTGCAATTCTAATTTCGGTCCTGTTAGACGTTCCAGGGTACCTTCCAGATCTGTTTTTATTTTATTTTAATATCTGATTATTTTATTTTTATTTTTTGTTGTGTTCCATATCTTGCCATTAAAGGAATTAATGGCATACCAGAACAACCCCTTGAAAAGTAGCCTTCTTTTCTCCCTTGGTGTTTCCTCTTAATTTGACAAGGACTGTTGACAATCATTTTTCTGAGCTGTGAAGAAATGGGGGAAGTCAGGCTACTGATTCTGGAGAGAAGCATTGCTTCCAGCTGCTCACAGTAGTGCAAGCATAAACAGCCAGGCAGGACAGGCAGACATGTATGATAAATACCCACCTCTTTCCCCCTGCAAACATCTTGGGGCATCCTTAGTGACATGTGCATGCAATCCAAAGCAAAGGACACAGTTCCTCTCTTATGGTAAACTAAACAAGAAATCTTAAATGCAGGCATTAGACACTCACCCTGATCATCAGAAAGGAGTAAAATCCTTTGCTATGCAAACTACAGAGCTAAATTAAGGGTTTACATTTAAATTATATATAATTTCAGTGCAATCCTTAAAGAAAACCTAGTCTAGTGCAAGAATAAATGGTGAATTTCAGTGCCAGTTGTTGTTTGTCTGCACCACTACCAGAAAAATTTCAGTGTTGATTTGCCTTAAATCTGAATGAAGCTTTGGCACTGCGGTTACTCAGGACACCTCCAGAGAAGATTATTCTTATGTATATATTAAGTATCTTCCACGCTACATGGATAACCTAACGCAGACATATATAACATAAAACACAACTATATGTGTAAGTTTTACGTTTTCTCTTGGGATAATACGCTAAGAATGCCATGGAATCCATTACATCCTCTTTAATATTTGTAGTTGGTTTTGAACCATTTTTCTGTTTGTTTGCTTATATCCTGCCTTGTAGGAAAACATCCGTTATTTCTTAAATTTAGCCTTCCCTGCTAAAGAGGTGTATATTTTGCTAAAAGGCTGTGACTACCCTATCCTTCCTGCTACATGCACTATACGATACTTCATAAACAGAAAAACATCTAAATTGAGACATGAGCAAATGAAAATATATAAACTAAGAAATTTTCAACATTTATTCCATTGCAAAACAATACAGAAAATGTATCACACCTTCAACATTGTAGAAAATTGTTTTAGATGTGAGATGCTATTAACAAATGCTCCTTTCACTTGGTCATGACAGAAACAGACAAACGAGGCTGAAATACGCAGTTAATTAAAGCAAAGGGAAATGCAGAGAAATGATTCAAGCAAACCTGAGAGGCTCCTGTACAGGACAGGCTCTTAATTCTTGGGTCATGCTTTGTACACATCAATTGAGTCTGCCTCAGCTATAACAAAAAATCCATACACCCATGTTATTTTTCATTTAGAGCTTATAATAGCAATAACGACCTTGGTATGGGACATTTTCTGGGGCTTAATGACAAACTGGGGTTAATGGTCCTTGACTGCACCTTGAGCCATCAGCTTCTATCCCCTGGTTATTAATCCCCAGGGGGAAGGTGGCACTTCCACAGGGAAACTTAGATATTATTTTAATCAATACAGGTTTACATTTACTGACAGCTGAATGTGTTACTCATAAATTCTGCTTTTACCATGTAAATAATTTTAAATATTAAGTAACAATGTTCTGAAAGATATTACGTGTCCACCTAAAGGTGCAGTGGTCTCCGTTACACTTGATTTCCATTTTTTAGTATACTTTTCTTTCTCTCCTATGTAAACAAAAGAAACAGTGCTGTAAAACCTCATGTGCAGAGTTTATTCAAAGTCTGACCTCAAACACCAAGCTAGACCTGCACTGCTCTGCCATTCTGTCTCTCCTTGACACTGCTATACCCATGTATTGCAGCATATTTGATTTGCTACATGCAACTTTCTCCTTCTGAGAACTCTGTACTATTCGGTAATCAGGACTGAGCATCCCTGAAGGAGAGTAGTGGACAACATTTATTCTTTTTCTGGAATTTCTTCCGTCTGCCACTGCATTTATTTTTTGATGAAAAAAAAAAAAAAAAAAAAGAAAGCCATCTCAAGGTTTTAAATTTGTAATGGTTAATAAAACACCCTTTCACTTTTTTTTTTCTGACATAGGAAAAAATGAAGACCACTCTTTGCTACCTTTTATGGAAAAATATGACAAAATTTTTGCAGGTTGCAAAGAGTGCTGTGTCGAGAGGTCACTGGTGCTGGTGCAGGGTGAACGTTACAGCGCTGAGCTTTATACTCCTTGTTTTATTGCAGGTGTGATAGTGGTGACAGGAAAACAGGGGTCACCAGATTCACAGCTGACCTCAGCAAAGCACTTCAGCATGGCTCCACTATCTGCCTGTGCTTTATTCATCCTGATCCCATAGCATCTGTAGCACTGGGAAGGTTGTGCTGGGGCGTTGCTGCCGATGGGGAGCAGTCAGGCACACCTCCTGTGGCCTGCAAGATGCAAATGCCACAAAAGCAACAAATGCAGTGGAGGTGTCCACATCATGGTCACATGAAGAGTCTGACTTCCTAAAACCTGTGAAGGTCCCCAGGTCTGGCTCCCCTTTACTTACAATGCCAAATTCTTGCCTGGTTTCAGTCAGCAGCTAAGATTTTCATGAGTTGAGAATGTAGTCCATTGCACCTGATTTAGATATGATATTATGACTTTGAATTCCCATAAAACATGTGTGTCTGCTCCAAACTGCTTGTTGAGATAGCATAAGCAGATTAAGAGAAAAAGCAGTTTGTAGACCACTTTTTGTACAAAAATTATGACTCAAATATTGATCATTAGGTAGAGCTGTCTTTTTATTGCCTTTGTGTATGTTCAATGATAAAAACTTGAGATTTGCTGAAAAATGGCTTTATTTTCCAGACTCACTTGCCATCATGCCATCATGCAGTTACTCAGATTTTCTAGTGAACACATTACATGGGACATGCAGCCCCTGCCTTGTTACTGACACACAAATGACAGAAAACAACTTCCTTTTTTTTGAGATCCATGTGTCAGCATCCGTCAAATTCTCAAATACTTTTAATTTTCAATTAGTGGTGATTTTTCAATTAGTCAGTGATTTTAGTGCAGGCAGAGTTCAGGGTTTCTCCAGCCTTGACCTGCAGGTTCTCTCTGAGCCCATTTGCTCCAACATGGCCCTTGCAGGCATGAAGCTGGCTCAGTGTAACCATGACAAGATTTACCCCATGTGTCTTATGAAATAGCCAAATGTGGTAACCCAGGAAAGCAGGAGGTGGGAATTTTGCCAGCAGAAAAACAGAAACTGAGGGGAACACATCAGGAACAGTGAGGAGACCTCTAACAGGAGAGCATCCCATCAGATCCATCCATGTTTCCTGGCTCTGGAGCAACTGCAAGCAAGGCTGAGCCTCTGGGCATCCCCACACTCCATTCTGGGTGTCTCCTTGGTGCCAGGATGGCTTCAGGGCGACCCTCAGCCCACTGCCAGGTGTGTGTTCACCCCTGAGCCACTCACCTGGGTGGTGATGGCACGAGGCACACCGAGATCAGTATAACCAGCACAGCCTCTCTGGGGAAAAGCAGCTTGAAATGCTCTGCCAGAACGTGCAGCCTGGCAGCTGCAAATTTCTAAAGTGGGCCATGGGTGCATATCATTGCACTGATGTTCACAGACAACATCTTGTAAAGTTAAAACCTTAATCCCGGCTTTACCTCAGCAAAGGGTCTCTAAAATGCATATTGGGTGTTGGCAGGCTTCTTCGCCATGAATGTTACAGAGTTTTAACAACATCAGCTTTCATAGCCATAGCGAGAGGGAAGTGACGACTGTGACCTTGAGGCAGCAATCACCTAGTGCCATTTGTTACCGAGTGCCTTCCTTCATTAGGAGATCCGAGGCTGCTGCACAGAGATAGGTGTTCGCAGCACTGACACTGCAAAGCTGTAATCCCTTACTGGGACACTGTGATCGTATCACAGGGCAAATGATTGCCACCATACACTCTCCATATTGGTGCATCTTGACATCTTCTATTGAGGAAATTATCTATTTAATATTTTTGATAGTTTTCATCTTTAATACCCACTATTACCTTTTGTTGGTATCTATCCATCTGTTTTCCTAAGCATTCACATTTTCTCTTTCATTATGTGTGTCAACAGTCTCCTTTCTAAAGGAGAGAGGTGAGAGTTGCTGAGCTGCTTTTTGCTTCCTTTTTAAAATTATTATTATTATTATTATTATTTATTTATTATCAAATTAATATCTGCAGAAGAGACAGGCAAAAGGCAGATTCTCATTTGCTGTATAAATAAATGTGGCTGCCAGATTCTGCCTGCCGCTGCCTTCAAGTAGTTTACACAAACAAAACCTGCTAATTTCTCTAGTGGTCAATGAATATGCAACCCTGTGAAATGCTTTTTAATAGCTCTGTATCAGGGGCAGATGAAATGTTGAATTTTCCATGTCAGATTCTGGCCTCAGTTTTGGCAAGGTGAATTCAAGGCAAGCAGGCTGACATCCGTCGCGTCTGTCCAGAATTATAGCAATTCAACTTACAGCAGGCCAAAAGCAATTTAATTTATTTCTTTTCTGAACCCTAACAAATGCTTCCTAAGTTTTATACAGCCATTCTGGAGACAGCCTTACTGCAGACCTGTGACCTTTATAAAAGCTAGCCTATATATTATTTCCCTTTGTTTTATAGATACTAGACTCCCATTATTTTATTTATTCATCACCATCACGCAGATTGTTCATCTGCATCCATCTCTGTGGCAGCAGCAACCTTGACACCCATGACAGCCAGAGGCCAAGGACTTCCTAGGATTATATATATGAGTCCCTGTGGTGATGAACCAAAGATGAATGTGCATTGGGCATTGTGAGGATGCACTCAGCACCTGGCAGTATGTGGTGCAGGGTGAGAGTGCATTTTGGAATCAGGATCGACACCTTGATTCTGGCAACACCGGAGTCTCATGCAGAGGGGCTGGGAGAGGGGGTAAAAAACATTTCAACTTTTTTTTTCTGTTTTTTACATCTAAGTCTGGGATGTTGAACTGTATTAACACAGAGCTGGAGAGCATGTGGCACATGCTTTGAAATAACACTACTAATTATCACTTTTAATTTACAGCTGCTGGCAGCATTTGTTTATTCTTGTTCAAGAGTTTCTGCTAACACCTCACCTATGCAGAAGCCTCCTTTGCAGAAAAATAAGCCTTTTCAAAGACATTTGAAAGGGATCCGATGGAAACTATGCACCCTGATCCCTTGGGTAGCTTTGCAAACCCTGCCCCTCGATGTCTGCTGGTGTCTGCAGCCACAGAGCCGATCAGCTACTACTACAATCTGCATTCAAAGGGCAGCACCCACAGCACAAAACATGATTTAGATGCCACTGAAATGCTCCACCATGTGACCCATGTGCCTGATGCTGTCCTGCACTCACCAAAGGCTGTGCCCAAGCCCCCCCCATGGCAGTGATGGATGCACTGGGGGAGCAGGGGGCTGCACTCCCCTCCCCACCTCTGCCAGCCAGCTGCACCCTGACTCAGCTCCACGTAACACGGGGTTGTCCCAGCCCTAGGGGCTCCCCTCCATCCTACATGGCCTTGGCAGACCTATTTGCAAGGCTGCCCAGGTTGAGCTGCAGATGCTGTGTGCGTGGCGCTGCCAAAGCTATCAAAGTCCTTGCCCAGCCCTCTGTCCTCAGCAAACCACAGCCCGCCTGCAATGCAATATCCATTACAATATTACCACTGGGCACACTCACAACAAGACTGAGTTTAATAGCTCCAGTCATTTGTCTTTCACAGCAAGCTGCACATCCGAAACAGGGTGATTAGAGCAGGGCCGAGCGTAACCGAGGGCCAGGGAACGGTTGCCTTATTTCAGAGGACGCCCACATAAAAGGCAGCTTTTACAATGCAACTACAGTAACATTTGCATGGCCGTGCTTAATCTGACAGTTATTTATTGCGCTGGGTTAGATAAAAACCTCCATGCAGAACGGAATCAAGGCCTGAACTCAGTATGTGCCAAAATGCACAGATGGCCCTTTTCTCAGACAAATGGGCTTGAGGAGAACAAGTGAAACCTTGAGAGATGTGCAGGAATCCAGAGCCCCTACCTGCCCTCTGGGCCGGGCACCTGCAGGCTTGCTGCCCAGAGACACAAGTGTCTTTCTGTGGTAGATGTGGAGGGGAGAGCTTGGATGAGTAGACAGGATGGGGAGCTGTAAAGGTGTCCGAAAGAAGACTGGGAGTTGCCCAGTCTGCAGCAGCAGGATGAGCCTGAGAGCCCTCAGAAAGAACTGTAGTGTCATAGCTAAATTTGAATTCAATTAATCTGTACTTTTTTTTTTTTTTTTAATTAAAGAAATTTCCCTGTGATCATTTTGAAAGCAGACATTTGAATTTTCATGTGGAAACAATGCTTTCCTTTAAGAGTTTCCATGACACTCAACGGGTTCTTCTCCAATGTCCATAGCCTAAAGAAAGCTTTGTTTGTTTTCCTTAGTTTTCTCGGAAGATGGAAACTTTTAATTTTTGCATAGCCCAAAACGATTATTTTTGAGCTGGTGTCCCAGTTAGGTGGTTGTTGAGGCTGAGATGGATCTGAGGAAGTTAAATTTGTCTAAAAAAAAAAAGTCACAGGCAAAAGGACCTGAAGCTGTGAAATGGAGGCAATGGATGTGAAAGGTGTGACAATGTGAAAAGTACAGGACAACCAGCAGGTAGAATTAGCCATGAACATTTGTCTCTTCCTTCTCTACAGGAAACTGCACGCACAAACTAATATTTGTCAAGCCCGAATGCTGATGTTAAATGGCATACCAGATATTCCTGGCAGCCCACAAGCACTCCTCAGCCCATGCTGCGAATACAACAGGCGGTTCTCCTTACTCAAAGTCCCAGGCAATGATACCTGATTGATATGTTGACAGGTCTTGTTGCCTTTCTTTCACAGAGAGAACGTTCTTGTCCCATTCATGTCCCATTCCAACGTGTTACTCACGGACACATCTGATGATTCGCTCTGCTGATCTCATGCATTGAACACAAGTGAATCTAGTGTTTAAACTCAGAGAATAAGCTTTCCACACAGACAACTGAGCTTTACATAAAACATAGTTATTCTGCCAGTATCTGACATCAAATAAACTATTTATTTATTTATTTATTTATTTGAGTTTTGGGTCAAAAACATCTGAAACAGAAGCTTTACGTTGATGTTTGCCAAACCACTATTAGCAAGCCCATGTTTGCCCCAGAGCTTCCTGGGTCTACAGGATCACACGATCACACATACAATATTTTAAGTTATGCAAGTTTAAGTTATTTCAAGTTATGCAAGTGCATAGCATGCAAGAAAATACCATGAAAGACTGAGGGTCTCTAAGCTGTGTTTCCACAGCAGAGTTTCTTTTTATTCAGAACAATAATAAAAGCCTCCCTGATTCAGCATGTTATTGCTCAAACACATAGTGTACTTCTCTTGTTAGATGGAGCAAACCACATACAGTGTCATGTCAAACCCACAGGAGAATAGTATGGTTGTCCTAGATTTATCTTGGTATTACTGCCTGAGCATTAAATGTACAGGGAAGGACAAGGCTTATATAACTCTATATTGCAACATATAGTAATGCTGTAGACTTCATACTGTATAATTAAAAAAGCCATCTGCCAAGCTCCAGTTAGCCCAAAAGGGGGAAGAAAAGAAAGAAAAAATGTTCAGCCTATTGTATTTTCAAAGACTTTACCCTTTCAAAACTGAATGTCATGAGCAGGGAATGTTTCCAGCGATCAATACTTGGATGGGAGGAAGCTTTCCAGCACTGCTGAGTTGCTTCCACAGCAGCTGTGATCAAGATGGTTTACAGGGTTTGTTGTTTTTTTACTTTTTTATTTTATTTTATGTTATTTTATGTTATTTTATTATTTTATTTTATTTTATTTTATTTTATTTTATTTTATTTTATTTTATTTTATTTATTTATTTATTTTGATTTCCTTGCTCTGTGTTATTCACTGATTTAAATATTAATTTGGATCTGATGTTCATCTTGTCTTTGCAATACATTTCACAGAATGGATTATTCTCCTGATAAAATAAACAGTGCAAGAGAATGCAGAAGGGGATATCCTGAATAACTGTTTTACTTATAGTTGACAAAAAATGTGAGGATGATAAAGTGCTCTCCTGGGAATGACAGGTCGCTCATACCCAAAGGACCATTTGGCTACCCGCTCAGTTCAGAAAAGGGGTACAGCTGGTGGGTGGATAGAGGATGGCCTGGGGTGCTGGGCCCCTGAGGCTGCTCAGCAGGGATGGGAACTCACTGATGTGTGTCCAGTACAAGGCTTAAAGGCAGCTGAAGCATCAGGTGCAACTCTGGCCAAGCCTCTGAGAGCCTCTGGAGGCTCCCAAGGCCTGGGGCACAAGCTGGCCACCCCAAACAATGTCTGGCATCCCTATGTGGCCACTGGTGGCACAGCCACCACTATGTGGTATGTTTGGGCCCACAGCTGATGCATTGCCCAGATGAGCTCCTGAACCTTGGAGGTAAGTACCGTGGGTACCAAACGCCCTCATTGTCAAGTCTTCTGCAAGGACACAAAGTGGCTTCCTGTTAGCTCCTCTTGATCTGGCGGTACTGCTGTTGTTCTGATTAGATTTCCACTCCAACGCTCTGTTTGTGTTGAGTACAAACAGTGGCACATGATGTGTGGTCCAAGGAGATCTGAGCAAAGGAGCACTGAACCAAATCTGGGATGGATTAAGGCCTGTTATGGGATGTACATTGATGTTACATTTGTGTTGCAGTGCTGTAACACTTGAATCATGATGTCGTGATATGCAAGATAAAGGCTGGGGGGCCCCTTTATAGTAAGATCTTTATGGCTCTGGCACTGCACAGTGCAAAGCTGCAGAGATGAGAGGGAACTGGGAGCGGGAAAGAAAAGCTATTAAATGAAAGCCCCTAGAATGGTGTTTAACATGAAAGACTCATCAGATTGTGTCACGTAGTTGTAAAGGAATTAGAAATGGGCTTGAACCACAGCTCCAAATCCCAAATATCTTCACTCTGAGAGCCATGCAAAGCCAGATTTCTTGCTTGAACACTGTTCTGCCAGGACACTTCCCTCCTCCTCTGTTTTGGATGCGTGGAAAGCCTGCACTCTCCAAACAGCAGTGAGGGAATCAGCATGCAGGGCTGCAAGTTGTCCTTCGGGGCTGACAGTAGGTCTGCTGAGGGAGCAGACTGTGACCACAAGGGCACGCAGAGGATGGTTTCCCGTGCCACCAGGAGCATGGATGCAGTGTGATGTATCTCCCTGTGCCATCCAGGAGGACATGGGCTCTGCCCAACATGTCCCAGTCACTAACAGCAGCTGCATGTGTGGCACTGCACCTACATTGGTCCAAACTAGGTGTAAAAAACATGCAGTTAACCTGGGTCCCAAAGTCCAAACGTGCAAGCATAATCATTTGCCAAAATTCAACAAATTGTGTTTCTGAATTTCTGTTTTAGGAAAAAAACTACAAATGAGACAGAATTTGGAAAGTTTACTGTACTGGACTGTGATTATTGTTGCTCTCAATTTCTAGCAGAGGTTATTTTCCTTGGTTTTACTCTGCCACCTACATGTATGCCCATGGTGGGACTGAAATTGTGTGGGGTTAGTGGTGTAAAATGACTGTGCCGCAGTACCTGTGGCTGCACTGCAGCACTGCAGATTAGCACAGGAGCAGCAGCACTGCAGTCACTGGTGAGCCCTGCTCAACACACGTTTGCTTTAAAGCAAAAGGGCAAAGTCCAGAAGACTTTTGTGCATCCCTGGGCCAACTGCTGATAACCAATCCAACAACGCTATTATTTGTATTTGGGCAGCACTTACAGGCCAAATCAGGGGTCAGGTCAAAGTGTGCTAATCAAGACACAGATATGGAACAAAGACAGCCCTTCCTTTCAACAGTTTGTACTCTAGAGGCTGTGTCCTGGGAGAGCAGGAGTAACTCCCAAACCCACTGACACCAGCAAAGTGGTGCCTATTTGCTGTGGCTGATGGTCTGGCTGCTGGAAATGAGACACCTCAGGAAGATGTAAAGCACCCAGCCAGGCACCAAGAGGCAGAGGTGGGCCGAGAGGATGAGGCAGCAGCACAGGGAGCAGTGCCTGGCCAATGCTGAGCGGTGCTAAACGGGCCAGGACTTTTCCTGACCCCATGAAATGCTCCAATCTCATGTTCAGGCACTTCCAGGACCTGCCCTCTTCTGAGGAGGCCCAACAGGGATCTTCTCATCCTCCACTTTACGTACTCTAGAGCTGTCATCTGTGCCAGCTTGAAGTGTTTAAGTGCAACACACACAAAATGCTACCAGACCCAAGAGCTCTTTGAGTTTTGTAATGTTTGCTGCCCCTTTGAACACGTGTAAATATCTATGTCACATAAGGTAAAGCAGAGTTGCATCCACATGGGATGCTATGACTTCTTTGCTTCTTTTTCAGGTTTTCTGGCGTCTGATCCCCTTCTTTGACAGTGTCCATCAATGTCTGAAGCATAATCACTACTTCTGAAAGCATTCAGAAAAAAATACGTCCTTCATAGGTGATCTTCCACAACAGCCTGCATCTGCCTGAGTGGTGGACATACTGCCCTGGACGGTGCGTATCTAACCAGCCCTGTTCCATGCTCTGTCTGTGCTGAGTATCTTTGTGTGCTCACAAAGACCTCACAACAGTTTATTACTGTTGTCCCACTGTCCTCTGCCATTCCCACTATCCCCACACCTTAACACCTCCAACTGCATTTCCACTGCTCTCACTAATGCTGTGCAGGCTCTTCTCTTTCTGGTTGAGTCAGTGATTCTCTACACTACTTGATGATTTTCTCTCTACTTTCCGTTCACTTTTGCCCTGCTTTCCTCCTCCCCCCATCTTACCCGAAACATTTCCTGATCCACAGCTTCACATCCCCTATTGTACTCCATCCCGTGACTCACTGCACAGGAAAGCTCCCTTGTTTGCTTGGGATGTTCTGGAGAGCAGGAGCTGAGGCTAGGGGTGTACGAGATGTTCCCAGTGGTTTGGAGAGAAATGGGATCCATACTCCCTTTCAAACTTTTCCAAATGGTGCTCTTCAAAGCAGTCTCTTGCTCCTACTACTTCTCTGTTCCTGGTCTTCTTCACTGCAGTCGGACTATCCTGCCCACTGCTCCTCTGGGAAGAGGCGTCCAGTATAACACAACTTGCTCAGGTTTAGCTTTCACCTTTTTAAACTCTTGCCTTTCTTCATCTGTAAAATACCTCCACATGGGGATTTTGCTGTTACTGTAGCTGTGAGACCCAGTGACTGTGGTGGTGGCAATGAGGAAGGGGGAGACACTTGTTTCCTTTGCTTGTGGTTAGTTATGATGCTGGTAGTGGTAGTGGGAAGTCCGGGTATAAAACCCTGGTCAGCAGTGATCTAAGACGAAAAACTGCTCTGGATCCAGAAGAATAGGGATTTAGTTGGGGGTTTCTGCAGCTCTGAGCAGCACCCTCCCTACTCCTGCTGTTGCAGACTCTTGGGAAAGATGATGCTTTTGCTCCAGGGCAGACAGAAGACAAATGTTTGAAGATGTCATGGAACAGCTCACCCCACTACTTAGTGCCTTGACTGTACCTCGCAAGAGCAGCTTTTATATGTGGTGGGAACAGCAGCCCTGATGTAGGGAGACCCCTGTGCAGCACCTAGGGACTCCGTCCCATGTTCATGGTTGAGAGGGATGCCGTACTTTCCTGGATTCAGCCTGCCCTGGTGGCCTCAAGGTTGCAGAATACTACACACCTTGTAACTTCACCCTTGGAGAGGCAGGGGTGCCCCAGACAGGGCAGGGAGAAAACGAAGAGCTTTACAAAACCAAGTAGTGACAACTCTATTCGGAAACTTGGAGGGAGGGGAAGCGTGTTTCCACATATTGCCCAACTTCCTGATTCAGGCAGTTCCTTTCGGCGAGCCCCGAGCGGATGGAAAGTTGCAGAGCTTTGTGTGTCAGCAGCCCCCAATGCCCTCCCCTCCATGACCTCTTCCCCCTCCGTACGGGATGCCAAGCCACGGGGACAGAAGGACGCTGGAGGCCGGGCTGTCCTGGGACTTTTCCAATTCATAAAAATGTGCTGCTTCTGCCTGGACACAGGAGGGGAAGGAGCTCCAGGAAGCGAAGGGAATCCCCTGGACTCAGCAAGTTCCTGCTCCTGGCGTCAGTGGCAGTGGTTCTGTTGTCTTCCATGAGTGCTGGATTAATCCTCTTGTCCCCAGCTCCAGGCTGCTTAGACACCGCACAGCTGAAATCCTGAGTGCTCAGAGCAAAACTCTGCCCTGGTAATGCAACCTCCATTACTTGTGTCACATTGCAGGCAACTGTCCCAGGTGGCCCTTGCCTTGTGTTGCCCAATGCTGGGCAAAGAATAGGAACTCAGTCCTTCCCCAAGGCTTTATGGTAGAAACATCAGAGGTTTTTTGTTTGTTTGTTTGTTTGTTTTTTAATTATTATTATTTATTTTTATGAAGAGATGAGACTGAAAGGAGTAGAGAAAAGTAATGACGTCTTTGCTGTCATGTTTGGAGGTGAAGTCCTCAGAGGTTGTCTTAATGTAGGAGATGTCCTTGAAACAACAGTGTGTAGGAGAAGGGACAGGGATTTGGCTGTAAGAGGTGAAACTGTGAAAGAAACTGTCTTTATTGCTCCAAATATATCACATTCAGCTATCAAGGAAAAAACTGCTAAGGGCACCCCAAGCTGTTCCCCCCTCCCCCCCCCGCCCAAAAAAAAATAAAGACAACTGCCTTGCACAGGAGGTAAAAGTAGATAAAGTAGATTCCAGCTATGAAGTCTTCTGTGACTGTCCCTGGCACAGTAGGTTGTGTGTGCCCTCAGGCTTTCTGCATCTACCAAGCACCACCACAAGTAGGTAGCTGTAGGCATACCACCAACAGTGCCCACCAACGCCTTGAAGGCCCCCAGTTTTCACAGGTAGCATTTCCTTGTCATCTAAAGGGTGAATAATCAACTCAAATTGGAATTAGTGCATGTGTGAGGGCTGGTATTAAGGCAGGGATGAAAAGCTGGGATAGGCAAGCAATATTTTTCTGGGATGAGAGCTGTGTCACATCCCATGGGGAGCCATCATAAATTACTGTCAGCTTGGGCGAGAGCATGTTGACAGTGCAAGCCCTCATAGGCACGTGTCTGTTTTAAATGGACTGTTCAAAAACAGCTCGCTCAGAGACAGCAGCCACCTCAGAAACTGTCCCAGAGCCATCCTGGCATGTGGAAGTATTAATAAATCTGTTTTTCAGAGGTAGTAAAGAATAGTGTTCAGGGCAAGGTCATTGTTTTTTTCTTCCGTGGAGCTCTGTCTTTTTCTGGGGAATATCTCCCCGGCTTGTGTTATGGGATGGTGTGCCTACAGCACGGAGAAACCTAAGTCATCCCACAGCGAGCCAGTACCACAGGGTGCAGGGAACGCTAGATCAGCATCCGTGCATCACAACCAGCCCCGCTGCCCCCAGATTGTCTGCAGCCCCTCCATAGCACAGCACTGTGCCCTGTGGGACACCCTCCTGGCAGCTCAGAGCTCCAGCAGACAACGTAAGCTCACCAGGGAGGTCTCTGCAGAAGGCAATGGAGCTGGTGGCTCTGAGGCTGGATCACAGAGCTGATTTTTTCTCCCTTGCTGAGTAAAGAAGCACTGAGAAAAGCTGCACATCTTTTTGTGCTGCTTGAGTAGTAGGACTGGGAAGGGAACAAAAGGTTTTCCTGAAGAAGTAAAACTAGATCATCCCAGGCTGCCAATTATACGTTGGAATTTGGTACTATTTGATCCCTGCACTTGACTTAAACATCCACTCTTTGATCATGTGAATATTCTTCAGGCAAAGCAATGGTATTCATTTTAGGTTTTTGTTGCTGTTGTTGTTGTTTTAATCAGTCTGTCAGACTCATGTGCAGATTGAATACAGATGCTTGCATGGCTTTCTGTGTGACTCTTAGAGCAGAAAGACTATTATATTTACAGCACTTTCTTCTTTTAAGGGTCGGCACTCCCAGTCTACTTGACGTCCATGGGTACAAGGCTGTCTGCGAGCGTGCCTGGTGCTCAGAAGGGCAGAGGCTGCTAAGTGGCCATGGCCAGGCACATGCTGGGCACTGACAGACACAGCTGAAGTCCCTCAGATGCATTCTGCCAAAACACTTAGCCTCCTTGCCATGGCAGTCCTGGGTCCTTCCTGAGCCGAGACCCACACTCGTGTCCATAAATACACAGCAGTGTGCCTGCGCCTGACAAGTGGCCGCAGGAAGCTGTCATCACCAAAGCTCAGTTCCCAGTGAGCTCTCATTTGTCTCCACAAGTGCAGCCACGTCTGGAGATGAAAGGCTGGTGCACATTGCAAATGGTGGGCCCTGCAAGCTGTGCTTTCCCCATTTGAAGCACACCAATGGGAAGGTAATGTGCTCTGGTGGGCAGGCTGGGAAATCTTTATCCCAGTTCCCAGAGTGATCTGCTCTGCGACCTTGCACACATCTTCTTTGTGTACCTTAACTCACGTTGGTCCACGTGTGCAAGGTCCTGTGATGCTCTTGTCCTGCTCACCAGTCCTATGGCCACCACAGTGAGAGATCCTCAGGGATGAGAAGGAGGGGCACAGTTTCCTACAGCCTATTCTGTCCCACACTCTGCTCTGGGACCAGTGAGGACCCAAACCTCACTCCATCATCACTAGTAAGATCTGTGTGAGCTTCTTTGAGCTGTAGAAGGGGAAACTGCAGCCCTGCTTGTCTTGTGTGTCTTTCTACAAGCTGGTTCCCTCTGATCTCCTGCATTGCATACTGATCCTGGAGGGCTCACAAGGCATTGCTT
This sequence comes from Netta rufina, assembly GCF_964035555.1. Classification (NCBI taxonomy): domain Eukaryota; kingdom Metazoa; phylum Chordata; class Aves; order Anseriformes; family Anatidae; genus Netta; species Netta rufina. The sequence goes on from NC_140125.1 coordinate 45,468,844, forward strand.
GTCTCCTGATCCCACAGCTGACTCACTCCGCTTTGGACTACAACACAGTTACCCAGACAATAAAGAGATGCTGTGTCCAAGGAAAACACAGACAGCAATATTTGCATGCTTTGAGCAGCTATAGATGGACTGTGCCATCCAGGAGTTGAGCACCAACATGAGAAGACTGACTTGGCTTTGCACCATTGCTTAGAGGTTCCCTTCAGGCCAGCATATCAAGTAAGCCTTGAGGAACAACTCCAGCTTCATGGGCTGTATTCTGGCAGTGATATCAGTGGTGTTGTGGCAGGGTACTTACTCCTGCACAGCCGATCTTTCTCCAGACACTCTGCAGTGGTGTTTAATACCCACACATTTCAATAGTTACCTGCCTAAATGGATAGTTACCTGGCTGGATGACTTTTCTATGACAACACATGCAGAGATATCACCACAAGAAGTAGTCCTTCCTAGGATGGAACTGTTAAAGGTGGCTGTAAACAATCCTACAAATCCATCCCAGGTTTAGAGTACCCTTTTTGCCTACTTTCTTCCTACAATGCCCCACATCCAGTGCCTGTCAGAGCACAGGCATCATTTGACATCTGAAAACACTGAGATCCATACATTTGGAGTCCAGCCTCAGCCTGCTTTGTATAACCTTGGGAAAGCTTGTCACTGCAGATACGGTCTGCTCCTGTGTAATCTTTAGTGTCTAAGAAACCAACCTTCTCAGGTGGCGTCTCCCACTGGTTGCTTGGCTATGGCTCTAAGCTACTGTACACCCACTTAATCTCAAATTAAGGACCTAGTCCAATTAGATGCAGAAAATAGTGCATATAATAAAATGAGAAACAGCAATCCTGCTACAGTGGTAGGGAGATTTGAACAGTCCCTTTACTGTCAATAGAGCCCCAGGTACTCTTTCTGACTATAGGAGAGCTCTGCCCACTTGATCGCACTCATCTCTGGCATCTGGCCCTCTTCAGATTCTTGATAGGGTGAGGAGATGCCTCCTTTCCTCTTTAATATCTCTGTAGCAAGAGTATTGTTCATTGTGAGGGTGGTAAAACAGGGCTTAGCATGTACATGAAACCATAAGGGAGTCACCATTTCACACAAGTTTAATCCCTACTCTATGACTGAATAAAGGAAAAAAATGGGTCTGGGAGGCAGATGCTTCTAAGGAGCAGCATCTGCCTTATAAATCTATAAAAGGCACACAAATGTCCTTGGAAAATGTTCCCACTGCTCCTTAATCAGAACGTATTCTTCTTTTTGAAGCCATCTGGGACAGGCATGTTGTCCATTCCACCTCAGCCAAAGCAGAATTGTCATCACTGTGGTTCAGTATGTTCCCTCTTCAGTGGCTCGTTTTGTACATGGTGATGAAGATGAATTGGAGTTGGTAAAAAAATGTGGAGCAGTCCTGTCCAGATTCTGTAGAAGGACATTATGTAGATGAATAAAAACAAATGCCTAAACATCCTTGAGTTTTAAGTGACACTCTTCTACTTATAGGATAACAGTAGTAATGCCCTATTCTACCCTTGCATGAGTTTTTAACTTTATGTCTATAAATTGGCTGTAGATAAGTTATGTTTTGTTTTATTTTACAAGCAGATTTTTTTTTTTCCATCCTGGACTACTCTGCAAGTTTACAGTGCACTGAACAATTATACTCTGAAGTAGGAGTAATGATATCACTGAATAAATGTTCAATTCTATTCATGAAAATGTTTGATACTCAGTAACCAGGTCTTTGTGTCTTCTATTGTTTGGGACAGACAAGGCAGTTGCCTGGCTTTACAGCACATTTAAAATTGTTTTAAGCTCTGTTTTCCTTCCCTTTCTTCCTTCCTTCCAGATCTGCCTAACAGAGTAGCCCCAATGCAGCAAATTTTGGGCATAGTCCCTTCACAGCAACACCTGAATGGCAGGAGAAGGGGCTTATGACTTCTACAGCAGATGGAAGCTGGTTGGGGTTGGCTGTTTTCAGGCACACATGAAGAAGACTTAGTGCATTGGGTCTGATGTTGCTAGAATGAGGTCTCAGAATTGTCCAAAACTTGGAAATTTCTACTAAGTCTCATGCCGGGAAGTGTTTATCTAGTAACAGAGCTCTTCCCAAAGACTGGGAGGGGATTTCCTTGTTCACAAGTAGTTTCTTTAGTAATTCTACAAACAATACATCTGAGTGACATGTCTGGGTATGGCATAGCAAACACTGAGGTTCACATCTCCCGTATATGCTCTGGTCTGGCCAACAACATGGCAGGGATAGTCCATGAAATGATACTGTTACCTGGAATGAGCAGAGACCCTCTGGGATGGGATAAAGTTAGCCAGTAGGAGATTTCACAAAATTGAACATTTCTTCAGAAAAGCAAAAACTGGAAAACCAAACACAGCAGGAAGTTCTCATCCAGTGACACCAACAACCAAAGGGAAAAAACAGCCCCAGTGAGAAAAACGCTGAAAAAGCATCTTCTAGCGCAGTCCTGTCTCCTCACCACATTCCTGCTCTTCTCTCAGTAACACCCCTCCACTTCAATGTCTCTTTGGATAAAATCTTCAGAAAACATTTTGAAGCCTTCTTTCAGGGTATCCCCACATCCATCCCAAACTCAAACGAGTAGACACAACCACCATCTCCCATCCGCACCCAGGAATCGGTTCCTTTTGACAAAGAGAAGTGAGCATAAATGACGCAGTCTCTCAGGGCAACATACTCTTCTCTCAGAGGCCTCATTCTCGTATATTATAGCATTGTCACTGTTTTGGAAGAACATCCAGAGGCAAGGGGAAAAGTGTGGCAGGTGTCATGCAGATGTACACAGTGATAAGTTGTATATCCTGGAGTATTTATAATTGAAGCTGACAAATAACACACAAAGGGCAGAGAGAAATGTGAAGCAGGCAGTCTCATACATAGACACATGTAGCTGTAGGAGGCCTGGCCCAAAGACATGCATCTTATCCCATGAGACATCTCAAGATATGGTGTTTCCTAACCAAGGTAAATGAAAACATGAAGCTGAACATTTGTGAGCAAGCAAAGATTGGAAAAAGTAACCCACTCCATTTGTGGACAATAGTTTCCTTACATTTGGTAATATTTTATTTTAACCAGCCTTTCCCCCCTCTGTAAATTTACTGGAACCTTAAACTCCAAAGTTTTTATTTTGTTTTGGGATATTTGCCAAAAACTACGCTATTCTGTGAACATCTCTTGACAAACTGTGTTCTGGTAACAAATGTTTTGTCAAAAAAGTATGAAGCAGCTCTGATGTTTCCAAGGCTTTTCTTCCCTGTAACAATTAACTAAATAATGCCACTTATATAAGCTGTGATATTCTTACTATATAAAATCCTGGGAAGAGATTTGATGAAGCAAAATCTTCAGTATAGACACTGGAGACTGGTACAATGCTGGAGCTTAAAAACAACAGATTTGACCTTTATCAGAAAGGTCAGGTTCAAATCCAGTTCCTGTCACGATCTCTGTGTTACCAGGTTTTTCTGTTTTCCTTCCAAAACAATAACTCATTTGCCAATACGATGGAGTCCTGCTCCACTACTGGCAAAACTGGGTGCTCCCATCCCATAATAACAATGAAATGGTGATAATTTCAATGTGATGATCTTCTTGGTGAGAAAGAAAAAGCACCCATCTGAGATCTGGAAACTTCTCCTGCAGGCAAGACCATTGTTTCATTAATGATTCCAGATAAACTATATGTGGTCATAGATCTGCTTACTGTATTTTCACCAGACTTGTCATGACCAAGCTTGCAAAGGCCAGATACTATGTGTTTAGGATGCTGGTACCTATATTCATCCCCAGGAGAGATATCTGGGGAAAAAAGATTTTCTAAGCTTCCTCTGACTTGTTACTAAGAGAGGTCTCCATCTGATTGCTAAGATTTAAAAACTGGCTTTTGTCTTTGGTTTGGTGGGATTTTGTCTGCCACATTGGATTCCACCAGCACCAAACAAACCCACATGATACAAGAGAGTTTTATAAGACTGGCTATGTCATGACAGTCAGAATTCCTCACCTGCATTTTTATTTTAGAAGGGGCATTTTATCATTTTATCATCCACTGGAGGTTTCCTACTGTGGCACTGTGCAGTCTGGTATAAAACTAATTTATCTCAACCACAAAGAATTTGTCAATCTGCCTGCTAGTGGGCAATGGTGACTGTCTGAGTGTAGGTAGTCTCAGTTGTGTCTTACAGCCTGGGGTTTCAGAGATGTGCCGCCTGGGAAGAAAAATGCTTTCTGTGTTTCTACCATAGCCAGCCATTGGAACCCATCAAAATGAGTCTAAATTTTGAATGTTCACCCTCCCAGCTTTCTGTTTCATTTATCTAACATCTGTTCTTTATGTTGAGCCACAAAAAAAATAAAAAAGGTCTTCAGCTAATGCTTTAGCTGATGGCTGTTAAAAAAAAAAAAAAAAAAAAAAAAAAAAACACAAAGACGTGCAGAGTTATAATAACTGTTGAGAGCATAAACTATGAGCTCCTTAGTCATCTTCCTTTGGGCAGCCTGGAATCCAGCCAGAGCTGTTGGTGGGATGTGGATGCTGATATAACATGTCTCTGTGAGGGTTGGGGGACTCGTGTGAGTAGTGGCCAGAGCAGGGCATCTTGCCCTTCATGGAGCCCCATGGACAAGTGCTGCTTCCTTCTGCTGCCCTGCTGTATGCTGCTGTCCCCACTCCGTGCTCCCTGCCAAGCTCCAGCCCTGGTGGGAGACAGCCTGTAGAAATGTCACTCAAACGAAAATAAATCTGCATTGCAAAAAACTGCCTGCATTGTAAACTCAAAATAAAAACCATCAGTGTCAAAAAAAAAAAAAAAAAAAAAAAAGAAGAAACAACCCCTGTCCTACACAAACACATTGCTGGATGCAAACAGCTGAATGTTAGTCAACCATTTACTGCACAAAGAGAGGCTGGTTGTAAACAAAACGGAGGGAGCTGAGACGGAGCCTTCTAACGAAGGCTATTGAAGTTTGTGCTCCCTGTAACTTGAAAGCCGCAAACGCTGAAAGAGCCATCTGTATTAAAGCATGGCTGGGATCATGTTCATTAGCTGGTTGGCTGTAAATATAGCCTCCCCCCAGCACAAAAGGTAACGCATGTCAGCTCAAACCATCACCAGCAGGTTTGTGTAAATATTTACTGGGCTGTTCAGACTGCTGTAATTTGAGGCTGTTGATGTCTCACAAACAAGTTAGAAAATGAGCTGGCAAGTTCCTGAAAACAGTGTCAAAAGGCAGCTCCGGTACAGTAGAGGGAATGTGAGCTTTGTGCTTGTTTCTCCAAGGGCTGCAGGGCTTCGCAACTGCTTCACTCTGCCTGGGTTTTGGCCTCCTTATAGTCCAAACTCAGATTTAAAGGCTTATAAATTTTTAAGCATTATTTTTTCTTTAGACTCCAGGCTAATGTTTCTCAGGGGTTTTGGATGTTGGGATGAGGACAAGATGGGCAACATTCCAATAGTTTGGCTGAGGTTAATTTATTTTTTATTCCTTCTGTCATAAAAATACATCAGGGTGTAAAGCCACCTGCAAGAGACTGTGGCATCACAGGCGGTCCCAGCAGAGCCACCTGGCTTTTGAACCATCCGAGCCCTCATGAAGAGGTCTGTAGCAGTGCCATCACCCCTCATGCAGTGTTTCTTGTTCTGTGTGTGCCTTCCCACCTGGGCGAAATCGCCAGCCCCAATGCCTGTGGCTCATGGAATAACATCAGGGGAATCTTCACGTAGATGAACACCAACTACATTCCTCTCCTCATCCCAGACCAAACTGCCTGGGTATGGGGCATGATGTCTGCTAGAGCCAGTGTCGGGAGAGCAGAGAGCAACAGCCTGTGTCTGCTACCTTAGAGAGGGCTGTGATGCAGGTCTAAGCTCTTGCTCCATGGTTGTCTGCACACTGGTCACCTGTGCAAGCTGCTGGTCTCCCAGGGTGATACACACCAGGGGCTGTACTCAGGGAGTAGTTTGGATTTGGCCACCCATACAAAGTGGGGAGTGTGAGAAGGGCTAAAAACGCCCTCAGTTCAGATGTGCTTCAGGGCTAAAGAACAGCCTCCACTCTGTTTGACGCTGTGGAGCAGGTGTAGCTACAGCAGTATCCTTTCCTCAGCCTCTTGTAGAAATCTCCATCTGTCCCCCACCCCTCTCCCCCCCCCCCCAAAAAAAAAAAAAAAAAAAGCCAAAGCCAGAGCAAATCATCCTTCCTCTACTCCTTCCATCACAGTGTTTGTGATGCCCAAGAACTGCACCAGGAGAACTGTCTGAATAGCTGTTTTGAGGCACTTTTAAAACATGGCGATCCCCAGAGTCTTCTCTTTTTCTTTTGACCCCCCAGTGAAGGCAGCAGGGACAGTTTGGGGATCAGAGGAGGTCTGTGAGTCCAGGGGACAGCAAACAGAAAAATGCTCCTTGGAATCAAAGAGCTGGAAAGATGTGTTCAGCATTTGCCATGTACGTGCAGCCCTGCTCAGTACCAGGGGCAGTGGCTGGGATCTTCCCTTGCCTTGCAGAACAGGGGAAAAGCATTGCTGTCTGAGAGTCATTGCACACCCCTGATCCTGGGGGTGTCCAGCCCAGCTCAGGGGTCACGAGGGCTGTCTCAAGTAGCAACTGAGCAGCAAGATGGCTGTGGCTTCATAGCCAGGTGTACTGTTGTTTTGTATATCCTCCCCTGGAATACAGTCTGTTGACTGCTACAGGGCCATCATCTCAGCACTTCAGATGGTACAAGTTGGTGAGATTTCATTTCCATCAGTGGAGTGTCCCTGACTTACACAACCTCATGGTTTAGTCTAGGAGACTTCACATGATAGACCTCAGTGTCTGATTCTGTGATCTCACTGTCTTATAATGTGACTTGTGCACTAAAACCAGCCCTCTGAGAAGCTGACTCTGTAATACCCATATTGTGAGTCATTTTATTTGTTTGGTGGCAGGGGACAAGTTTTGCAGACTCCATGCATCATTCAGTATTTCAGGTAATTTCCGTCTGAGGTAGGGCTCAGAAATCCCAGAAATTACTCTTCCAGCCATGAAGAGGCCTCCTTCCGGCCATCACCAATGGCTCACCTGGCTAGTGAGGAGGGCACGTAAAATGCACCCCTGCTTCTGTTGCCCATTGTGTGGATTTGGCATGGCAAACCTTATTTTATAGAAGCCAAAAGCAGAGGACTCAAGGGTTTCCTTGCTAAGTGTCTTCTGCCCTGCAGAGTTAAATAAAGTGGCTAAATCCTGCAGTCTGTGTTTTTTTTGGTTACTACAGGAAATGCTAATGCAGGTACTGCCAAGACAAGAGACTAGAACTGATCCTCTGAAGGAAGCATAAAAGCCCAGCTGCACAAAGACACTGTGTGGGTACATATCACACCAACCTCCATCTGAGAGCATTTACAGAATGGTAGAAACAGGTCATGAGCTCACTTATTGTGATGGTGTGTGTTGTAGGCACTCCTGACACCCAAACTGGAACTGGCCTGAAGGCAGAAGGAAATCACTTTGCTTAAGGGGATGCTTTGGACTGGCTGGGCAGGAGCATGAAGTCTGCTCTGTGGGTGAGCTGCCTCTATGGGTGAATGCAAAGTGGAGAAGCTTCCTCTTGGATAGCTTGCTATCCAAGACTGCAGAAGTACCAGTACCAGTACAAGTACAAATACTCCTTAAAAAAGTATTTGGTTGTGTGTGCTTCATCTTCACAGAGCCTGAGACTGAACCTATCACTTCCATGGCAGAGCGACCATGTCTCTCTTCTTTTATATTCTGTCAGTCTTTCCACAGTTTCTGAAGTTTACTTATCTTCCAGGATACCAGGCTTGGCAAGGAGTGATTTCACTGGTGCTTAATTTTCTAATCATCCACTCCCACCTGCTTAGCTGCATTTAATGGCACAACTCTTCTGAGGATACTCCTTAGAGTGCTGTTACCTTCAGTCACTCAGCTAAATTTGTCTTTGTTCCTTACGCCAAATGAAGAACCTGTTGCTCTGTGGTTTTCTACAGGGGACTGGGGAGGGTGCTTACAACCCTGATTTTTAGAGCTGTTTTCTCTCCCACCCTCCTCCAGCTCTTACATTCATTAGCAAGTACCAAGGAAAGGATGGGGGATGATGGCACTGTACTGTGATGCATCTCACCTGGCAAAAACCTTGAACCACAATGTAAATGGTGGCTTTTTCTATCTCCTCCAAAGAAAAAGTCGCTCTCCGTGAGCTGTTAAGTTTCACTTCAGAAGCAAGAATGAGGAGGTGGATGTACAGGCATCTGGATGAAAGCCAAACAGAGGGACTGCCTTTTAAAAAATGCTTAGGAAAACACGAAACAAATCAGAGATGGACCGAGTGACTCATTCCGTCCAGCTTCCTGCTCATGCAGGTTCAGTCTTTGATTGCATATTCTTGAATGTTATTTTCAAATCATTTTTAAACAACACAAAACACAGTTCTTCTACTACAGCTGCATTCCCACCTGCACCACAAAGTAGTGATGTGTGCCAGTGGGACTTCTTGGGTGCTCCTGGATGGGGTCCCTCTGCTCGTGGCTGCTGCTCCCCAGCAAGAATCAGAGCTGGAAAATGTGGCAATGGCCAAGGGCTGACAGGAGGAAGAGCACTCATGGCCTACACGGTGCATGCTGGGTGAGTGCCAGCCAAAGATGCAGGTCTTGCTCTTGAGTGCATCGGCAGTGTGCACTGGTGGGAGCACTGCACCAGCTGCGGCAGGCACAAGCAGAAGTCCTGGCTTGGTGCAGCAAGGTCCAGCAACTGGAAGAAAATGTGATTTTACTTCTCAAAAGCACACCACTGATACAGAGAGAAGCAGGGCAGAAAATGTGGAAGTACATCGTGTCATTTTCAGAGTCAGCCTTCCCTGACCTAGGCGCTCCCTGTAGCACTAATTAACCCCTGCACTAGATGAGTGTGAGATGCTACCAAGGCAGGAGAGCCGTGCTCCCAAGTGTGGCTTCTGCCTCTATACATTATCATATAGAGTGCAGAATGCAAGTGCCTCGAGCAGAAAAGATTTCCATTTCAAATAGGTAAACACTTTACTGTTGTCAAGCTAATGGAAGGCAAGCTGGAAACTACTAAATCATTCCCCTGACAGTGGTACTGAATAGGCCACTCATGCTGACAGGGTCATAAATAAAGTTGCTTTCCCAGCAAATTGGCACCTGGAGGATGCTTTCCTAGATAGTATCTCTGCCTGTGTGTTGTGGAAGCAGATTGGCATGGTGGTAAGACACATAAGCTTTAGCTCTCAAATGCCAACCCTGTGTTTGTTTGCTCTAGATATTTTCTGGCAAAGAAGAAGTGATGAGATAACAAGAAAGAAAATATGGGAAAAAGAGGGAAGGAGAATGGTAGTTTTTGAAAAATTTGAGCCAGTTACTGTATACCCACATTGAAAACTAATCAGGAAACCAATCAAAATTTGCTGGGTTGAAAGCACCACTGCACTTAGGTCATGGATGCCTGTGTGTGATCAGCAGGCAGTCACGAGTCACAGCTTCCTCTGGAGAAATACCTTGTCCCATTGCAGAGCTGAGAGCAGAAGTACTGAACTCTCCTGTCAGTGGAGAATTCCATAGGAGGCAGGGTGGGGAATAAAAGCAAAATAATTTGGATAATTTGTAAAAAAAATAAAAGGAACCAAAACTCCACACAGGAGCTGTATGAACACCCCAGCCCCTTGGTCATCTGTGTCTTCCATATGTCTTTGCATTAATCAGGCCAGAGGGCCAGGGTCCCTTAGGTTAATCCCTGGGGCATGACAAGGGACCAAGACTGGCTGCCAGGTATGCTGAGGAAGGCTCAATAAGCAGTCTACCTTCTGCAAGGTGGTTTCTCAAAATCTCTGTTCTGCAGAGCATTTTGTTTTCAGGGAAGTGACATTTCCTGGTACCAAAGCATCTTCCAGGAGACTTTCCAGCTTGCTCAAACATGGCTCAAATGTACACCCAGGGAACAGGTGCTATCAGCTCCATGGTGCAAAGCCTGGATTTAAAATCAATTCACAGCCTATTTTGCTAGAGATGGTCTTAGGAAAGCACAGGAGCAGTGGGGTGATTATCTGAGCTCAGGTCCCTGTGACAGACCACTTCTGTGGTTATAAAAAGTGTTGGCAGGCTCACCCTGCGTGGATGGATGAGCAAATTCATCTCAGAGTTTCTGATAGATGTCATTGTACAAAACAAGATGGGACAGCACTAGCAGTGCTGTTGTACCTCTGTCAGCCTCTCCAACATTGCTTCTGGTTATTATCACATTCAAACTGCCCTTTGGCTTCCAGCACAGTCTGTTTAACTCTCTTTTTCCTTTGGCTATTTCTCACACAGGGAAATGAAAGCTGCCATGGCCTTTGTGAGCAAATAACTCACCTCTGCACTGCCCTGAGTTGGCTTGGTGGTCAGGGTGCCTGCAGGTGCAGGGACCTTCCCTGCTAGGCTCTCCCGGACGCTTGCTTGGCTGTCCCATGGGGGAGCAGTTGCTGGTCAACAAGCACATTTGCAGCTAAGGATGAGCTCATGCTGCTGCACGTTGGTTTCCACCATGACCTCTGATGGACGCAAAGGCAAGGCTGAGAGGGCCATTAAGCAGCAAAGGACTGGGTGACATGCTCATCCGTTTGACCAGATCTGTTGGCCAGCTTCCATGCTGAGCATCCAGGCAGCGGTGGATGCTTTCTGGGAAGTGCTGAACTGTGCTAAACCCTCTAACATCAACCCCACGCATGGCAGCCATATGGGGATTTCCCTTCCCAGACTCTCTGGGTTATCAACAGCTGGTGGGAACCTCGTGTGGGAGCTCATGCTCTGAGTAGGTGGCAGTTGGGTGGTTCCTTGGGGTGACCTTGCTGTGTGGTTGGATGGAGGAACAACATCCCATCTCCTGGAGACTTCACGGAACTAATCCAGGCTTCAACTGTGCCCCAACAGCTAGCCTGCAGGAGGATGGAGGTGGCACATTGCTGGTGTACTCAAATTCAGCTTGGACATAAAGGTGTGTAGTTCTGTGGCAGAGCAATATGGTCCCAACGGTGACTGTGTTTCCAGACAGCCTTTTCTGTTTGTGCTGAACAGAGTGAGAGGTGATTGAGCCACTCCTTTTTGGCAGCCAGGCCCCAGGTGGGTGAGTGCACAGTGAGATATCCTGGACAGCCAGTCCAGGGCCACCATTGCCCTCTGTTGGCAAAACCCTGAGGTGTCCCCTCTTGATGCTTGCTTTGTGCTACTGCAGTGCATGTCCCATCTCTGGGCACTGGTGCCAGCCCTCACTCCATCAATCATTTTTCCTGCCCTTCCCAAAGACCAGAGCTGCTGGGCACCCAGAGAAATACATAAATATCTGCAGATGAAAATTATGATGAATCCTCCATTTCAAAGTGTGTTCTTTAGGCCTGGAGAGGAGTCTACTGCCATAGTCAACTGACTGGACACAATTCTGGGCAACCTACTCTAGCTGACTTGGCTTGATCACAGGGGCTGAACTAGATGACCTCCAGAGGTCCCTTCCCACCTCAACTGCTTTCAGGGAAGTTACCTTTGCTGGCTTGAGAGCATCCATGCCAATTTTAGCTGAGGTTTCATACGGCTATAAAATCCAGTGTTTGTGAGAAACGTTTTCCCACAAATGGATTACAGGTGTCAGACATAACAGAGAAGATGAAATATGTTTTTAAGAGGCTCTTCATGACTGTTGTATAGTTAAACATCATTTTACTGAAGGAAGGCTCTGAAGTTTACACCTTTTGTGGAGTTTATAGGGGTGGTAGTGAGGCAGTTTTTAACCATAAAGCATAAAAGACTTTGACATCAGACCGACAGTCTTTACCTCCATGTGACTCACAGAAAAACTTATTGTAACATATTTTGATCTGGAATTAGCAAATATCAAGGAAGTTTATCTAAGATAACAGTTGCCATGTCTATAATCACTCCTGCACAACTTTAAAGCAATTATTGCCGTATGTCTGTCTTGTGTTGAAGCACAGTAGAAACATGAAAGATCTTGCTCTTTGCTGCCAGCTGCTCTGAAACCACAGTATAGTGCATTCACTTACTGGGAGAACACACTAGAAAGCCTGACCATCACAAAAGCCTGTTCTTCTTGAATGGACATTAGAATCACAGAGAAATTAGGTTGTTCCAATATATTTAAATATGCGTAGCTTGTTAATCAATTAGGGTACCTTTTTGGTCAAATATCTAGGGGAACCTACAAGAAAATGGCTTACAGGGAACAGAAGACAGATAAAGGCAGAATCTTGCAGTTCATTGTGGACACGTGAAGATTATAATAGAGATTACTTTAGAAGAGTTGCATGTGCAGAAATTTTCAAATGGTTCATGGCTGTCACAGGGAACAGTTTCCACATCATAGGTAGGCTGGCACATACCAGGGATCACAAACTCCTGGTAGCACTGGTGACTGCCTCTAGTTCATCAGTTTCTGAACTGGCAGAATTGAACAGGGCCCTGGAGGAAGACATCTCAGCATGGGTAAAGGTCTGTCATGGGTCTGTGCAGTATGGAAAAGAGGAGTCTGATGGGAGACCTCATGGCTTTCTGTAACTACCTGGAAGAAGGTTGCAGTGAGGAGGGTGTTGGACATTTTTTTTTTCAGATGGCAAGTGATAAGATGCAAGGAAATAGCCTCAAGTCCCACTGTGGGAGGTTTAGATTGGTTATCAGGAAGAAATTCTTCATGGAGAGAGGTGGTCAAACATTGGAACAGGTCACCTGGAGAAGTGTCGGAGTTGCCATCCCTGGAGTCATCTTTAAGAGGAGGATGTGGAGAAAAAGGTTGGAACACCTTGTTATGATGAAAAGCAATGGGAACTTCTCCATAGCTGCCCATCCCCAGATGCCAGAAATGTTCATTCCAATCTCCTTTATGATTACAGGTGCCCTGGATTTGCTTCTAAAGCTATAACAGGTTTTGGCATGTTGAAACATGCTAGAGTTTGCAAACAGAGTTTTCCCTCTGCAGAATTTTTAGAGGGAGAGGTTAATATGGCTCAATGCCACAATTCATTGGTCTCCCAGTGTGATTCAACATAGTGTTGCTCAGCAAGAAAATGTAGCCCTTTCATGAGCACTGGCTGATGCTGTATTGCTGCTGTGTTGGAATTAGATATTAGATTTTGTCAAAGAGCAGTTTAGCATTCAAAGATTGTCCTTAGGATTTGCTGCTGCAGGGCTTGGAGCTTCTCATGGGAATTCAGAATGATGAGTGTTTTCTGTGATTGGCCTCAGAGCTCCTAGACAAGTTCATCTGGAGAGCATCAGAGATATCACAGCCTATAGAAAGTAATAGCACTGTATTGCTTAAAAGTTGCTGGCACCTATCTAGCAAAACTAACTCACTCTGACACTATTATTTAATTTGGAAAACATATCAAAGCAATCTGAACATCAGATGCAACTGTTCAAACCCCTTTCAAAATCTCCTACGGCAACTCAGGATTTATTCAGCTAAGTATAAATACGGAAGAACAGTGTTTGAGGTAAAAAGTACAGGCTATTTGCATTCTTTGCCAGTGTATGACTGTGGGGAGATCCTGTACAGATAAACTGATCTGTGCTCCAGACAGATTGCAAACAGGGTGCAAGTTTGACATCTGAATGAGATTAATGAAAACAAAAGAGCAATGCAATAGGCAATGCCAAAGAACTCTCTGATCCAAAGCTGATAGACACTCTGATGAGTGATATCCAGGTGAATTGGCAGTTCTGGCTAGAAACACAAACAAGTCTTTCAGGTTCTCCAAAGCCATGTCTGCACTGAACCATGAGATCACTTGTGAGGGTACAGCAGAGGTCCTGGGGAGGGTTTAGGAACCATGACCATATCTGTTCTGAGGCACATTGGGAAACATCCACCATGCTTATTCTTGCAACAAGTAGGCTTCCTCCATACATGACATATACTAACCAATTCTTGTTCTCCAGTAAGGCTTTCTAGAATTCTCCTGCCCTTCAGCAGGCCTACAGTCCCACACCACCAATCCACCTTGGGGCTGTGCCTACCTGCTGCCACCATCCACCAGCATGTGTTGAGCAAAGGAGTGGCAGGGCAGCTGGACAAGCAGCCCCATCTCACAGGCAGGGTGCCTATATCTAGGATGACATCCATCGTATCTTGGCTGCTCTGAGGATGAAGGACACTTCTGGAGACTGGGCCCACCGATCGAGACATGTTTGGAAGATCCAAGCCAGTGAGGAATGGGCATTGAAGAATTTTATTTTATTTTTCTGTGTTTGCCTCCTTAGAAAGCAGCTGGAGTCTAAGGCAGAGAATCTATATCTCCTGAGACACGATACGTTGATGGGAGACAAATTACTGAAAATTAGCCTAGTTGAGGACATAATCAGAAAAGGACAAGACTGACCTATCGTTTGTCTTTAACTAGTAATGTATTCGTTTTCTCTGTGCTTTTAATGTTTTCATCCCTTCTTGAGTTATCTCTGAAGCAGGCTAAGAAGCAATATGAGCGGCAATTCAAAGCAAGTAGCAAATGTCTTTCTTTAATAGCATCTTTCTAATAGGACACTAAACATGTTGTCCTGTCCTAGGGTCAGCAACAGGAACAGTCTGGTCCCAAACAAAGACATTTAGGCTTTTCTCTGCCTGGAGGTCCTTAGGGCTGCTGGTGGTGTTAGGCTACCACCAAGAGCTTTGTAAGAAATACAAAGTGTAGGATGGTCAGGGAACTGAGCCACAGGGATGCTCCTGGCAGTGAAAGGAGTTTGTCAGGGACAATTTCCTTCTCTTTTGAGTCCCTGTTGCTGCCCAATCAATAAAAATGCATGTTCATGTGAGAGTTAACAAGTGCTGCAGTCCTGAGACTGAAAATTCTGACAGCTGTAAAGCCCCACTGTAGGATGAAGATATGCTGTTGACATGGATGGATTAAAAAACAGAAAAACCGAGAGCTGTTTCCAGAGCTGAATGGTCTTTTTTTTTTTTTTTTTTTTTTTTTTTAATAACTTTAATAGGCCTTTCAGTAGCAAATGCAACCTCCAGCAAAGGCTGGCATCTCATTGTCTCAGGCATCATTCAAATACATATTATAAGGTTGCTTCATTCCAAAGAATTTACTGTCTAAATAGAAAGGCAGACAAAGCAATGCAGGAAAGAAAACTACATCTATAGAAGCAAAAAAATAGTAGAGGGTCTATTTTGTGGCCCCTTCTTCAGGCCATCCATGGTGTGGTTTTTATACACATGGCTAAACACTCCCCTGTGGTGACTAGGGAAGGGGGAACTCCATCCAAGCTGCCCGCTGGGGCAGTCCCTGGCACATGCTGTCCTCTCAACCATGCATTGACATTGTCTGGGGGAAATCAAGTCAGCATGGGCCAAAGCCATGTGAGAGAGTATGTTAACAATTAAACAGTACAGACAATTGTGGACTAGTATTTGAGTCCTTGCTCTGGCCTTGTTTTAATTACAATTTCCATGAACCAACTTTTGCCCAAGACTTTGTGGGAAACCCATTATAAAGCCTGAAATCCAACCTATATCTGCTGAGTCTTCTTCTGGTGCCTCATACATCATTCCTTTCCTCTCATTCATTAGCTTTTCATATACTTTCTATGCTGCTTTAGTGCTTAGAAACAGGTCCTGCTGAGGATGTCAGTCTGATGCGGTCAGTTACATGGAAAGCAATACCCCATGAAAGATAGTCTGTAGGACCAACAAGTTGTTTAAATTGTCAGCCAGTTTTGCCATTATAGGAAAAGGGAAGAAGCTTTTATGGAGTAAGACAGCATGTTAAGTTAATATGTTCACTGACCTATGATTTCAATCATTTGTACATGCTCTTCTTGGCCCTCAGCTTGTATATAACTGCTCATCTTGTATTTACAGACCATCTGGAGCTACAATTTAAAAATACAGTTTAGAATTATTTATCTGTAAACTGAAAAGTTGTCCCTAGTGTAGCTGAGATTGCATTTGTTTTTAGTGTTTTCTCCCAAATAAACACAAAGAGCATACATACACACACATCCCAAGTTAAAGATGTAAGAAAGAGTGAAGTTTACTGAATAAAAAGCACTGAGAATGTTTTACCAAAGCTATCATGCTTCATAAAACTAAATATTATACATGGAATCAAGGGACTCAGGAAATGGATAAGAAAAAAAATCCATGTGAAAATGAACATTTAGGATTTACTGTAGCCCATAGTATCTGCAAGCCCCATTGATATTCATCCACCTGTATCAAAAAGAATAGTGAAAACAGTTGGCAGCTCAACCTTCAGTTTAACTCTTAAGTCATGTAAAAATCTACTGGGTCATGAACACAGGACTCTCACATTGCCAAAAATGGCCTATGTATCTTGGAAGTCCTCAGTAAGAATTTCCATGGACAATGAAGGTAGTCTTTCAAAAGACCAAATCACAACTAATTGAGGAAAACAAGATTTGTTTCCCTTAACGCTCTTCCATGGTATTCTACAACTGCTGCAAGGCTATGCCTTCCAACCTTGTTTTTGGAGACTACCAGCGCTACCAGCTTAAATCCTCTTTCAGTGCCAAAAATCCCTCCCTAATGCATGATCCATGATGTGTATTGTTGGGGCCACCCTATGACCAATGATATGGCAGGAATTTCTATCACAACATTTTGTATTCTTGTCTAGGGTTTCTGGATCATCAACCATGTGGTTGTAATTTCTATGTATCCAGGCTGTTGAAGGTCTTCTTGTCTGAGGCGGTTCCCAAAAGAAACAGGGATTATTGCATGAAGTGAACTCACCAAGCATGATGTTTCCATAGCTTCTCTTCCATAGCTTTGGAAGCTTCCATAGCTCCTTTCTTCCATAATTTCTTTCTTCCTTATTTTCTTTGCATAGGTTTTATTTTTTTCTTCCATAGCTTTGGAGGAGTTGTTGACATTAGATACGTCTACCTGAAACACAGAGACCCCACTGCTAGGCTCATCTACCCACACCATGGAATGAATAATAAGACCTATCATGTTCAGGAGCTCAATAGGCAAGTGTATTGGTAATAAAGTAAGATAATTCTCTCAGGAGTTAAAGGAAGTCAAGCAACCATGTAAATACTGAAATAACTAGTAATTTCAGAGTAGTAGTCCAGGTATCTTTATCAAAACGTAGGAAAAAAAATGATATAAAAGGAGGAACTGCTGAATGTCAAAGAGTGAAGTAGTGGAAAGGCTAGTTACAAAGTCAAGTTTTTAGTTTCCAACTTTCATTCACAGACATTAAAGAGGAATTTTTTGAAACACAGAATACAAACACCTTTCTCTTTGAGACAAGTGTCACAGGCCAGACTTAAATATGCAGTTGTCTACCCACCCTGAGGATAGGTAACAGTAATTCCGAAGTTCAGGACAACCTAGTCCAGAAAGCAACATCCTCAGCAGGTTCTCTACCATGCAGAACACACCTGGCAATCTTGCCTTTGGAGAGAGCTATGTATTCTCCTTGCAGTCTAGGAAACTTCAAGGCAAGCTAAACTCAAAGCACTTGAGAAAGTTACTGTTGTGGTTTTGAGGTAATACAGAAAGGGAGTGATATTTCATTTCCTGCATTCATGAACTATGACTCTTCCTTGTCTTTGGACAGGATATGAAAGGGAGCAGAAAAGGATCCTTGTCCCCTCCCGTGTTACATGTGTGAGCAACGTCTACTGAATGATGACTCTTGACTGTTCCCTGGAAGGTTAGTAGTGACATGCTCATTCCCTGTTTATGGGGCATTAATAGACAGGAGACTTCGCAAACATTTTGATACATGAAATCTGCATTTTGCTCAAGAAACTGAAATAAAAGCACTGGTAACTACTAAAACAAACTACTTTATGGGGCATTAATAGACAGGAGACTTCGCAAACATTTTGATACATGAAATCTGCATTTTGCTCAAGAAACTGAAATAAAAGCACTGGTAACTACTAAAACAAACTACTTATTTCAGTACATTTATTATTGCTTATGCAATATATATATATATACAAGTTCTGAACAGAAACAGGACAGAATACAGGGGTAAAGAAGAAAGCAAATTATAAGATTTCTCCAAGAACATATGTGAAATCTCTTGTTGAAGCAGGGTTGTCCCATGCCCTGTCCAGTAGCCATGTCCCTCAGAGAAAGAGTCACCTTCTATTAGCTTTCTGTGTCATCAGAGGAGGCATTCCAAGTGTCTAGGACAACCTGGTGCAGGGGAGTAACAGAGGACCTGGGGAATTAATTTACTGAAGCAGACAGGCTCCCCCTTGTGAAATGCAGTGATAAGACCTCTTTGGTCCCCTCAGCAACTAGATAGTAAACATTCTCATCTGTTCCCTGGATAAATTAATAAGGTACCCAACTGTAGTAAGCAACTGCTTCCAACTCTGGAAGCATACTGAATTTTCTGAACTTGTTAAGTTCATTTGTTTCCAAAATCCACCCCATATTATCTTAATTTGCTTCTAGTTTATTAACTAGAATCTAGCCTGTTATTTTTTTTTTAAGTTCTGAACTGCAGAACAGCATCTCTCAGACACGGTCTCTAGCCAATATTACTGGCTGTTACTCCTGCTGCTGCTGTTTCATCTACACAGACTTCTCCAAAACAGAAATCATTTAATCAGCATTCAAAAAAGACATTAAAGAAGTGCATGTATAATTTTTCCTCCCTTTGTGTAAGACTCAACAGTGGGGGTTACTCAAGGGAGATTCTTAAAATAAGGTCATTATTCAACTTCCACAGACTGCTCTTTTCTTCCATCTGGAAGTTAATTTTCTAATGTATTAATTGTTCATTGTAGAAATAGTGAGCAAACTGAAAATCAGTGAAATTGTTTCTCTAGAAAGCAGTAATATCACACATGAAATTAATTAAATTATCTTAATCTAGATATGTGACTTGGAAAACACTTCTTTTCCCTTTGCTGTTAGATGGAAAATAATTTCCTCCATGCAATAATTTCAGTCAAGGCAAGGATGCTTAGATGGTGTTCCATGAATGAACACAAAAGAGCACAAGTTGGACTCGTGGTGCCCAGAGACACAATCCCAGCTCATATGGGGAAGAACTTCATGTTGGAAAAGCATCTGCCTGTTAAGATGCTGCAGAGTCTGGTTCAGGGTACTTTAAAGGGGATCAAACAGCTTTGGGGCATCTGCAGTTGTTGGGTGACCATTATTCATTTGAGGAACTGTTTCCCAAAATTCCGGAGTGCTCAGCCTCTGGCTGAGACCAACTGCTTGCTGGGGAGCTGATAAGGGAAAAACTGCCTTTCTTCTGGCAAGCTAAAAGCATGGATACAGTGGTAGATATAGTACATTGCTTGGTCTGAGAAAGACCCACTACATGAAACCAGCACTTCCATGTCTGCCGGGATTTATATTTATCAGGAAGGCTGCTCTGCTGCTCTGCTAACCACTATGTGCCTTTGCATGGTGCCGTTTGTGCAGGTGAAACATGGAAGAGGACTGGAAAAGGCTTGTAACATGTCCCTAGGCAGTCTGTTGCCTGCAACCTCAAGCGAGCCCTCTACTAGTAAAAATGAACCATTGTGAGGCACTTCTGCCCTTCAGCTCTCCGTGGGAGTTAACATGAGTACTGTGCTCTTGCAGCGTATGCTTCGGGGTCAGCTCTCCTCACCAAACATCCTTCCTCTCCCCCTTGGAGGACCACAGGAGGCATACCCACTGACCTCTGTCACCAATTCACCTGTGTCCAGCTGGCATCATCCAGGAATGCTGTAACAATATAATTTAGAAACTGTTTGGGGGTCATAGGCTGAGGAATTTTAAAATATTCTCTGAAGTGGTTTGTTCCATGTGTTGTCCCAGTCATTCTCTTGTGGAATCAAGCAATGAGCAGCAAGAAATGAGTCTATTTTTCTTCCCTGCTCCTTTTTGTATGTTGAGCTAAATTAGATCTCTGTGCTGAGACTGGGCTATAAAAGGGGCTCCAATGCAGGCAGGGCAGGTGATTCAAAACAAAAGGCCTTGATTGAAGTGGTTACAATACACAGAACCACTAATGTTATTCTGGGCCATTCAGTGTGGTTTATAGCATTGTACAACAACAAACAAAGATGAAACTCACAGTGCTTAGTGACTCAAGATTTTTTTTTTCCCAATTTATTTTCTCTCAGTCATTTAAAGAATTTATTTTAAAGGTTTGGAACGTTTCTGTGAGTTGTTTTTTCCTAGACCATTTTCCTGTCCCCAAAGCCCTTTTTATCAAAGATATCTTTGTAAATAACCTCTTTCTCTTTCTGTGCGCTTGGTTGTCCTGCCAAATTAGCTGTGCTGCCATGGAGACGTGGCATCAGCAATCCTTGTTCTTTTTCTGTAGGATTTCACTAGGCCCTTGTCTCAGGCCTTGACTGAATTAGAAAAAAATAATGAGATATTGAATGTAAATGTTATACTCTTAACATTGTTGGTAATGGTGTTGTAAGCGTTGTAATATTTTATAGGGCAATTTGTCTTAGTTTTTCCCTGAATACATGTATCCGTTGTTTTTTTAGTTTATCCCATAATTTAAGCATGGTATCAATACATTTATTTAGCAAATAAGCTCGTTAGAGAGATAGTAATCTGTATATGTCTAAACAATGAAGAAGATAGATGAACCTTTAGAAATTAAGTCTCTTCCTTATTTATTTTTCTTTTTTGGTCTCCATAGAATATGCCATGGGAATTAGCAATATAATAATCACAGCCTTTTTTTTTTTCTTCAAAAAAAGGACAAAGAAATATCTCTGTTCTACCTATGGTTAGAAATGACACTCTTTCAAGACTTGCTGCATGTACAAGATGAAATACACTGTACTACTATGTACATATTTCTTGGTTCCTATGGACTGACAATCCTACAGAAGATGTTATTTCATCAGGGTAAGGACACAGTTATTGCTTCAGAAAAACTGTAGATTGCCATTTCCTGATGGAAAAGACAACCCAAAACCACCTCTGCCAAAAATTTCCCAACAAGCTTCAGGTGGGAAATTTGTGGGGAGGAGCCAGGCATTTTAGCAGGTTTATATTGCAAGTTTGGAAGAGTTTCCTCAAGATAAGACTTTTTGGGGTGAGACAGAGCAAATACAGAGGAAGTGATTCCTGTTCACACATTGCACTGAAAGGCAGATGCACTTCCCAGTCCCAAGTTACCCAAAGATCTTTGTTAAATTAAGTACTTTCTCATCTGCATCCATATGCCAGTGACAGGACTAATAAGGAGCAATGAACATCATCGTGGGAGCTGACAAGTACTTAAGCAGGAGTGGAGTTAGATAATGAGATTTTTTCTCAGGTGTTTTCACTCCCCTAAGGGAGTCTCAGGGGAAATTTTGAATGAATTAATGTGAAAAAAAGGCAGAGCTACATTTTGAAATTTCAAATTTCCAGGAATATTTTTTCACATCGCAGTGTCAGCTTCCCCTTCCTCCTCAAAATATGCCAGATTGCTGGCTTTTTACCAGAAACAAGCAATAGAAATAATAATAAAAAAAAAATCCCTAAGCAACTTCACCTCTTCCCCTGTCCCCCCAGCTGACACTGTATTTGAAAAATAGCGCAACGTTCACATTGAAGCCTTTGAGTTTGCACAATCACTTCCCCTTATGGAGATGTCATCTTATGGTATTGACCCCTTTCACAGCAGCTGGAAATTCCCCCTGTGCAGATACCTGTACAACCCCTTCACTGCAACCCTGCCAACTGAGACAAGCTGAATTTGTTTTGCAAATCATCATTCTCATTGCTAACGAGAACAATATAAAGAGTCCAGAAGAGTGAAAGTTAAGAAAGTCCCTCTGAATTTACTTCCTTGAGTGTCCCTTACAACATGCTGTATGAGAAAGGGTGATCTCTAAAGCAAGTGTAATATCTTGCTGAAGTTTCTTGTCTGAGCGGCACAACTTACAGATGGGCATTCCATTAACTGTTTTGGGGCAATACTTGAAACGGTGCCTAAAATGGTTCCTCAAAGGCCTAGAAGAACATTTGTCTTTAAATATCTGACAGACTTACAGGTACTGATTGAACATTGGTGCAAAGCTGAGTTATGTTAGCTGAAGTCAGTGGTCTAGCACTAATATGATGATATGAATTTTAAAGCCATGAGCTGACAGAATATTTCTAACACTGGAGAGAGTTTTCTGCTCCAAGATTGACTTTGCTGTTCACTAAGCTTCTCCATACATCCACAGGATCAAGAATCCCTGTGCCTTTTACGTAACTTTAACCACAGATGATTCAAACTTGACATTTGGGGCTGGTATTTTTTTCTCCATGTAGACACAGACTGAGCTCTGAGTTACGTTCAGCTTTGGAGGAAGGGTGTGTGTTGGTCTTTCTGCTGCTCAGTAGCAACATCTGCTGGCTATTGAGGACCAGCTGTATTGTGAAGGAAGTCCAGTAAAACACATCTGGCTGGAGAACAGTTGAACATGCTTGTCTACACAGAGATCTTGAGCAACATGTTGTTGAGAGAAAATTAGGTGCTAGAAGTAATTATGGACCACATGTTGGTTGACCTGGGGTAGACCACTTTGGAGTACAAAGGAGTTCAAGACTGCTGAACTTGTGGTCCTCCTCTGGCTGAGACCACAAGGAGAATAAAACATTCACCATTATTTGTTCTTCACAGATACATCCCTTGGTGGAGTGAGAGCTTGCCAAAGTTTAGCAGTGACAAACTGCTAAAAGTGAAGTAGTTTAATTCTAGAGAGAAGGGTTTGTGAGGCAGAGGGAAAGCTCTGTCTGTGTTTTTAGCTTCTAGGACTGACTTCCTCACATTCTAGCCTGATGGGAGTAGGTTATTCCAGGATAAATGGTACATTGCATTGCCATCCTCTTACTTGAACAGATTTTCTTGCACTCACGTCTCAGCAATGACACAACAAATGTTATACAACTGCCCAGGCTCCATCACCACAATAGTTATGTCCCTCTGGCTTATGACTCCATCGTTTTAGGAAACCCTTTTAATTTCAAGTGGTTTTTGCCTCTAAAATGGCAACAGAGGGAAGCATACTGATGTCCTTACAGAAAACAGAAAACAGACACAGAAAAACTAAACTGAGGATTCATGTTGAAACATTATAGAACATCTGGAGGTGTTCAAGATAAAAATGAATATTTAAGGCTTCATTGCAGCTATGATGTTGGCAATCTTATACCATGTGTATAAGGCAATCCTAGATCATGTTAAGTCAAAAGGTGTTGACTGTCACTGTTAGTAGGACACAGTAGTACCTATTCTGGTATTACATGGGCCAGTGGAAGAAGCAAGAACTGCCTTTCTTAAGAAGCTGAAACAGTTACAAATACCGTCTTTCATACATGAAAATAAGAGACACCATCATGAAAAACAAAGGCAATCTTTTCAGCGACATTTTAATAAATACTATGCCACTCAGTATGGTTTGCATTAGTCTTTCAAAAGGTTCTGGAGCTGTTGAATCCAAAATATTTATAGAAGCAATTATTTATTTATTTATTTATTTATTTATTTAAAATGGTGATTTTCTTACATTTGTATGTTAAGAGAGAATTTTGGAGTTCAAATGAATTCTTGTTGTGCACAGTTGAAGTTAACTTCAATATGTAGCTAAACCTCAGCAAAATCAATGTTTCGCAGGTTACTGTAACATATCTAAAACTTGTTTACACAAGGGAAATATTTCATTGCTGCTTTTGAGGTAAGAATAATTACAATAAATAGCACAGAATTAAGGAAGCTGAGTTAAAGAGAATTTGAAGACAAAATACATGTATTGGATTATTTTCTAATATTTTTCCTCTGAATTGTGCACACACATTTTGCTAAATCCTCAGTATGCAGTATTTCCTCAGATCCAAATAAACTCCACCGCATTCTGCAATTCTCAGCTCTCTAACACTGTTTAAAATGGTCTGAAATGCTGGCATTCTTTCAAAGAAAAAAAATTGAATCAAGGTAAGACCATTTTGTCTCTTGAAATTGAAAGGTCAAATCAGACTGGTTGTTACTGAGTAAAGTCCCTTTCCTGTTCTGCTTTGGCGTTGCATTTTTTTAGGAGAGAATTACATTAATGACCACAGACATTGCCAGCAATGCTTGTTTGTAACTTGTCTTTTGATGAAAGCAGTATATTATAAACAGCTTCACAGTTTGTTCTAATTTAAGAATTTATTAAAAAAATAAACTTTAGCATAGTGTAGAAGATCCCTACAGATCATTCAGTCATTCTTTATAATTTTCATTATATATTATCCTTATAGAGCTTGAAATTTCCAACTGGAGAGTCTACTGTAAAAAAACAACTTTTAATAGTTTGACAATATGTTAGGATTCTTTCACTATACAGCTAAGCATCTTAGACTTGAGGGACTCAGAACTTACATGAATTCAAGATGGACAAAATGAAATGTCCCATATAATTGTGATTTTTTCTAGCAGAAGAAGAAAACTAAAATAACTGTTAATGACTAAAAAAATCAAGTGATGCATTATCTTTTGCTTTTTTAAAAAATATATTTTTATTTTATTTTATTAGCTACAAGCTGAATGATTAGGTGTACTGAGATACTTGGGATTTTATTTGGGAACAAATTTCCATCATCTTTTTTTTCATTAATACAGCCCTGAGGTCTGCCTCAACTTCTCAGCTGAAGATGCTAAGCTGTGTATAACAAATATCAAATAACCTTAATATAAAAAAAAAAAAACAAACAAACCACAAACAACAGAGGAAAGAAATACAGTCTTGTAACCAAGTCCATAATTGCTTTCTCAGTGAAAGAGGAACTAACATATTGTTGGTGACACAAAATAATCTATTTTGCATAGATTTGCCAAGATGTGTCATTTAACTGTGGATCAAACTTGGAAACCAACAATATTTAATTTCCTGTCATTAAAGGTCTGCACAACAGACACGTGTAAACCGGAAGTGATATAGTTCTGCAGCTTTTGCAGCTTCTGCCTAGGTTTTTATTTATTTCAACCTTACTTACAACCTGATGCTATTTTAAGAGTTTTGCTCTTACAAATAAAATTAAAATTGTTATTTGGGTCTTCTTCTTAATAGTCCACCTCAAGAAAATGGCAAATTCTACACAAACTTCAGCAAACTTTGTGGCAAATATTGCTGACATGAAATGTAAATTTGTTGCTTATCCTAGAGCGGATCCCTGCTGGATCTTGGTTTCCTAAAATTGTAGTTCTTGAAGAGATATACCTAACCACTGAAAATATAGAATTAATACATAAATTCAAGCTATGATCATGATTTTCATCTGTCCTGTCCCCACCTCTAGTTGCCCATAGATATAATTTGAAATTTTGGTAGCATCTAGCCCAAGGTGAGCTTAAAAAATAAAATCACCTTTCGACATCAAAATGTTAAGTCTGTAGGATAATCCTAGACACAGCTCTTTAATACATACAACTCTTAATAGAATTTTATAAAAAAAAAAAAATAGGACTTTTTACATTTGCAACAATGTACACAGTGGCTGTTTGGAGGACGTAAAACTCCATCTCAGAAAAATAAAAGGTACTGGGAAGAGTCTTCAGAAAAAGAAACAAATAAACAAACAAAACAATCAAACAAGCAAACAAACAAAAATGCTTAACTTCAGAATAAACTAATTATTACTCACGGAACTACACTTTCTTTTCTAGTTTGTTGCCTCCCTTAGCCCAGGCTTTTCAGTGTTCCAGCAGTAGTTTCACTGCAAGATCCAGTGGGGTTTCCACTTATTTTGGGGAACTCTCCCCTCCTTCATTCTCTTTGTTAGACAAGGACCTGTTAGAGCAGACTTGCCCCTACTGCCAAGAAAGCCCACACCTCTGCCCAGCTTCTGTCCCAGATATATGAAACCGTTGTTCTCTTGAAATCCTCCTGTCTTCCCAGCACCTCCAATACAGGACAGTAGTTTGGCACAGTTACCTATGGGTGGATGCATCCTCTTTACTTCATTGAGCAGTTCAATGAACTTGGATAAACGTGGGTAAAGCTCATGTTTAGAAACCCTTACTAGACACGAGGAGTTAGTCCACTTGCTTCAGGACCCTGGTCTGAAGGAACCTCCCACTAAGCATTTGCAATAAAACATACTGCTACTCCTGCATGGGTTGTTACATATCCACCAGTGTCTCTTTTCAGATGTTTCCTTGCTTACATCCCATTTTCTTACTTGACATGCAGAAATACAAAACCAGACAGCTAGGGTAAAACCATATTTAATGGTTAAAGTCTTAAATACAAACCTACATTCATGATTTTCATTTCAGATGTGTAATTTAGTGCAGTCTAAGGACAACACAAAAGAAAAAATACATTTTTCCTCCCTGCTTTGTGGTAAGGTTTTTGTTACAAGACTGTGACTTTAGGCTAAAATCTACATTGAAAAATGAGGTTTAATCAATGGTTATATTGTTTAATGTTGCCTTGTAAAGGCTGGATTGATTGATTCACCCTTCTTGTGACTGGTATAACAAATCCAAGAAACAAAGGCTGGTCCCTTCTAATTGTGGGCAGGTGGAATGCTACATGCAAACCTTTTTCTGCCTCCAACAAGCCTGGAGTTCAGGTTCTTTCTCCCATCTTCAACACAGAGTGAGCAAGGAAAGGAAACACCTTTACTTTTCTTCTCCCTCTGTTACATGGCTGGCTGGAATGGGCACAACCCATCGCTGAAACAGCTTTGTCTCAATAATTCAAGGCAAAACAAAATACCCACAAGTTAAAACTCTTCAAAATTAATGTCCAAGCATATTTTTCACTGTACTGTCTGGGACAAGTTCCCAATGTAAATTTAACAGCAGAATCCTTTGCTGCCAAATTAAGCCCTCACGCAAATATGTTTTTACTTTAGAAAAGTTCAAGCAAGGCTGAGAGGGAGGGTGGAGGGATTTTGAAAGAATCTCAGCCAGGTTGCATACAAAAGGAAGGAGGAGCTGAGTATTTTGAACATAAGTTTGGTGGGGGAAAAGTCCAACACTTCATTTAGTTAAACAATCAGCAAATTAGAGCTCAAGCAAGTCTGAGAGCTGGTTAATGACTCCAGTATGAGCCTTTTGGAGTAGAGTCTTGTGTGGCTCAAACCAGATCCCTCATTTGGTAGGGATGTACAAAATGCCAGTGTGAAATCTAACATGCCATTGAAATACTGAGTTCTGCTTTCTGCCACTTTCTTGGTCTCTCTTGGGCATATTTTCTCCTCGTGCAATCATGCTCAAGAGATGGTCTGATGCTTTAAAACTGGATGTCTGGAGTGGGTCAGTGAAGACCACAAGATTTTTATGCGTGACTAAGAGAAGTTCATGGCAGGGTAGATCCTGCAGATCCTCCAGCAGTGCCTTGGAATAAAACATCTTCTTTCACAGCCACATTATTGCTAGATAAAACACCTACCTCTGCAACTCCTCAGATTTATTCTTCTGTTCTTTAAAATGCCTTTACCTGTATTCAGTGGTTTGCATTGTTGCTGCAGGCAGTTCATTTTTCCACTCTTTTGCCAATTACAGTGTCTGACACTGAAGCAAGGAAGTGTACATTCATAGCCATATTTCTGCTACTGCAAAGTAAGTGCAATTTACTCACTAGGATTTCTGATAATTATAAACTTTTAGAATTAAATAAATTCTGTTAATCACCTTGGGTTG
This sequence comes from Netta rufina, assembly GCF_964035555.1. Lineage (NCBI taxonomy): Eukaryota > Metazoa > Chordata > Aves > Anseriformes > Anatidae > Netta > Netta rufina. Next base: position 45,496,505 of record NC_140125.1, read on the forward strand.
ATGAGCTTCTGTGTTTGGTCATTTGTCTGATGAAAGGCACCAGACACATAGGCACATATGCCTATCTCAGGGATATCAAATTCTGCTTTTGCTGTCCTTTGCTGTTGGATGAAGGTTTGGGAAAAGGAAACTAGCATATGATTTAATTCTACAGATAAATGTAAACAACACAAATAGTATTCTGAGCACTGTTCATTTTGGAAGGGGAATGGGAAGAAGAATGCTGTTGGAAAGGCAGATGGGAAAAAGAGATAGATTGCAGGTTCACAGAGGTTGTAATGCTGTTTTATGGCTGCTTTTAATATGTACTTTGAAAATTGCTTTGCTGGCCATCTCTTGGACTAGATTCATGAATGATTTGCTCCAGTTCCATCCACCGGTCTACATTTTGGCTCCAGAACCCGTTGTGTTCCAGACGCAGAGGCTTTGGTGTGAATGTACTTACCTTCCCTCTTTGCAATGCCTTCTCCAGCCAGCACTGGGGTCTTCAATTGCTGTCCATGGCAGATGGATATGCCCACAGCTCCCCCTAGCCATGCCAGCCCTCTTTGAGTGAAGACAACATATGGATGATGAACTCTGCTGTGCCACGAGCCGAGGCTGGGGTTTCCTGGGAAAGGAGAACCTACCTCTGACCTTCAGGCTGCTCCCTCCTTGGGGGATGATGGCTTCCACAGAGGTGGCTGCAATTCACAGCTGTCATGGCAGCCTGTTCCCCTCAGTAGTTTTCAGAGGATGCCCTTCATTTTCCAGCAATAATTTGTCCTGATGGCCACTGTCTAGACGGTCATAAAATCATTTGCTTTGTGGCACATCCATCTTCTCTTTGATAGTGAGGATTGAGTTTCTCTCCCACTGCAGCCGATAGAACAGAAATATATAAAGTATACTTAACCACATAACAAACATTCCATCTGTGTCCATCCATACAAGCTTAAGTACACTTTTCCTCAGTGGTTTCCACCAAGCCCATGACAAATATTTTAACACTGGCACAGGATCTGATGTAAGGGCATTTAATCTGATTCCCATCACGAATGTTTTATTTCACTCAGTTTTGTAACATCAATCCTTCTTGTACCAGTATGGATTATTCCTCCCTCCTTTGAATTTACAGTGTGAAGATGAGAGTCACCAGTGTCTTACACATGCTAGACAGGAAGCATAATTGGTTTACTATTTGATATTTTTATTAAGTACTTACTAGGTCTTAGTGATGTTTCTGCTTTTTGTATCCCTTCAATAACTGCTTTTTCTGAATGTTCAGCCTGTATTTAACACAATTTAGATTAATTTCTGTTATGCATTTCACATATTTCCAACTCCTTTGGTTTACATCCCTTCTCCCTCCCTCCCCAGTGGTGTTTGCTCACCACAATTTGAATATAATCTGCAGACATAATGTGCAGTTTATCTCATCCAGTCCCAGTGGTACCCTGCTGGAACCACTCCCAGCTCAGGACATCATCATTTCTGAGTACCTGCTTTTTAATTCATTTATAGCCAATTCCTATCTTTTGTTGTTTTTATATAGGTTAAGCTTTAGCCAGCTTTTCTGACTAATTTTATGAGGCAAGTCATCAAATGGCCCAACATAATACATCCCCTCCACTGCATTCCTCCTGTTGTAGTTAGATTTTAAAGCTATCACCTCTGCCAAGTATAATTGGATTTCTGGAAACCTACTCAGAGAAGAGCATGATCTGGGATGAGCCTTGAATAAAGTGCCAGCAATTCTTACATGCTAATACCTGTTCTGGCGAGTCACTTAACTTCCTTACCTCCTTCCCTTAGATATGAAGAAAGAAGGATTAAACTGTAAAAGGAGAATTACTGTGTTCTTTTAATTCTCAGAAGTGCTAAGAATTGATTAACATTTAAGAAACATGCAACACTTATTTTACTTCCCCAGTTTTTGTCAGTGTCAAGGCCCTTAATCTAGTGAATGCACTCATGCTTAAATTCCAGTCTCTTATAGTGCTGAAGGTTTCAGATCCCAGTCCTTTCAACATTCTCATCATAATCCATAGCATTTCAGTGACAGTTAAAATAAACAGTGTTTTAAGATTATCACCAGCCTCATTACTTTACTCTTTCTTTTCCTTTAAAACCAGATCTGACTCCCATTGCAAATTCTTTTTGTAGTTCAAGATCTCTTTAACACAATTACCCATAATTCAGTGTCAGTTCATCAGGTTTCTTTAAAAGTTTGGAAGCATTTCATCTTAGCTGACCAATTTATTTTTTTTTTCCAGGTGTTCTTACAACAGTTTTTCTCCATGGCTGCCAACATAATTATGTACCCCAAAGCTGCTGAGATGACAAAACAGCAGGGCACTGCAGTCCATGAGGTTTCTGGAGTGTCTTGCTGACAACTTCCTGCAACAAATGATTGAGGAGCTGACAAGGGGAGGTGGACCTCTTCTTTAAAAATAAGGAAGAACTGGATAAGAATGTGAAGGTTTGGGGCAGCCCTGGCTACAGTAACCGTGAGATGATGGAATTCAGAATCCTGAGGGGAGGGAGAAGGACGAAAAACAGGATCACCACACTGGGCTTCAGCAGAACAGATTTTGGTCTCTTCAGAGATCAGCTTTGAAGAATCCCATGGGAAACATCCCTGGAGAGAAGAGGGTTCCAGGAAGGCTGGTTCATTTTCAAGGATTATCTCCTTCAGGCTCAGGAATGATTTACACGAATTTGCAGGAAATCAAGCAAATGGGGCAGGAGGCCTGCATGAACAAGGAGCTCCTGAAAAAATGGACACTAAAAGGAAGAGTGTAAAAGGTAGAAGGTATAAAGAGACACAATCTGAGAGTGTATGAATGAGGTTAGAAAAGCCAAAGTCCATCCCATGTGAGGGATGAAAAGGGCAGGCTTCTGCAGATACGTCAGCAGCAAAAGGAAGATACCAGTGTCATTGCTAAGCCAATCTTGATTATCTTTGAAATGTCATGGTGTCTGGGCAAGGTTCCTGAATCCATTTCTGGACTTCCCAGCACAAGAAATACATGGGCATACTGGAATAGACACGATGAAGATCCACAAAGATGATCAAGGAAATGAAGCATCTCTCCTGTGAGGACAGGCTGAGAGGGCTGGATCTGCTCAGCCTGGAGAAAAAAAGGCTCAAGGAAGATCTCATAAATATGTGTACATGTAGATACCTGATGGCCTGGAGTAAAGATAGAGCCAGGTCATTTTCATTGGTGTCCAGTGAGAGGACGAGTGGCCGTGATCGCAAACTGAAGCACAGAAAACCCTATTTAAATGTAAGAAAAAAAAATATAGATAGTATGCTCAAACACTAGCACAGGTTACCCATACAATCTGTGGAGTCTCTTGCCTTGGAGATATTCAAAACCTGACTGGGTACATTCATGGGCAACCTGCCAAGTCTGCCCCTGTTTTGATCAAGGAGTTGGACAAGATGATCTCCAGAGGTTCACTCCCTCCTCATGTATTTTGTGTGATTCTGTGTGAAATTAGTCTGTAGGCTTCATCCACATAAGCTTCTGCAAAGTGACTAGAGCAGTCTCTTACTTAGGAACCACTCCTGTATCTTTTACAACCACTTGCCTCTTGGTCTGAGCTTGTCAGCTCAGTCTTCCCTATGCTAAACGTGGATGTTCACAGAGCTTTGTCCCCCAGTAAATCTTTGGCTTCAGTAAGTCATTCTTGATAGCCTTAGAGGAAAGAGATTTTCCTAGGATTTTAGGGCATGGAGGACTGCTGACAGATTTCTAGTTTGCTCTTGTCATTCACAGAAAAAAAAAAAAAAAAAAAAAAAAAAGGACCAATTCATGCAAACATTTTGATTGATTTGAATTAATTATGTTCCTTATGTCAGTCTCTATCACCCCAAGGGACCCCTACAGAGTGTGCTGCTTCTGCTGCTTTCTGTCTCCTCTAATGTTTGACATGACTTTGGAAGGTTAGCAAGGAAACACAGGATCCCCTGCCTTCCGTATACTGTATCCTATTCTCAGCTGAACAAACTGATGTAGTGGAATAAATGACCCAGTTAGTGCCAGCAATGAGGCTGATGCTTCAGCTGCACCATACTGTGACAGACAAGCTGAAAAACTTATGAAGGATGATGTTGAAGCTCCTGCAGCTGGCATTTGTGAGAGGTTTGCAGTTAAGGAGATAGGCATAAAGGACACCAGCATCTGGGTACAGCAGCCTCTCAGTGGGAGCCTCACTGTGGTAAAGCAGGTTAAATGCCACAAGTCTGCAGCTGTGAGCTTTTGCATTGCAAGCTGAGACCTGCCATGCCTTCACACATCCCTTCTGGGGCCAGGAAGCTCAATAAATCCTTTGTGATCTTCCCCTAGCACTCTGCTTTGGAAGTGAGATTAAAGACTGTAACTGTGAAGTAATGGGGCTGCCAAGACCCATCATTTGTAACTAGATAGTTGATGGTCACCAGGATGTGCATACCAGGTGGACAGAAGGCAGGTTTTACTTTTCTGATGTTCTCCAAACCACTCAAGGAATTACCTTAGGATATGAGAGACCTATAAGGGATTTTCAGCTGTTACCATATACTGTTAATCAGGCTGGTGCAACAGCTCCACATGAATGCAGCACAACTCAGAGTGAATCTGAACACCACAGAAATGACATCCGTCCCTCCAACCCCCTACCTTCCATTACATCCTATGACATGAATTCACCCTTCTGTTTCCTGCTGGAGCTAGTGGTTTCACAACCACTGGGATGAAAGACAGGAGAGGGGAAAAAACAGCTCCTTTTGTGTTAGCGGCTGCTGCCCATTTCCTTCAGTGGTTTTCAGATGTGTGCTGATGCTTGTTTGGCATGTGGGATGCTTTCCACTCCCTCATATTGTTTAACTTGAGGGCTTAGCCTTAGCTTTGGAAATAACTTTTGAAATGTACTGATATGTTTTATGAAGCATATCAGTATTGTACATCTAAAATATGCCTACAAGGGATCTTAGACTGCTTTCCTGTGACAGGGTGTTGAGACAGAGAACAGCCACAGACTCACTGCAGCACAGTCAGATATGCTGTTGGGAGGCAAGAGCAGGGCAGGATGCCCCTCCAAGTGGCAAAGAGGAACTTGCATACCTGCATTACAGCGGAATGATACATCTCTGTGGTAGTCTGAATGAGTAATTGCAACTTTGACAGCGAGAAGTAAATAACCCCCCTGAAGAATTATGCATGGTTTGCAGGAACCATCACTTCCTCTTGAGTAAGACGCAGTCCCCACGTTCTGTTGAGGCATGTCAGGATTAAGTAAACCACACAGGTGGGCTTGGCACTTGTTTCATTTATTCATTCATTCTTTCCGTGATATCGCTAAACAACAGTACTAAGGCCATTTAAGAGGACTGAAGGCTGTGCCCATCCCAACTGCAGTCAGAGAGAGGAGCAAAGGATGCAAAGCCAAGTCCTCATGGGTGAAATAAAAATGTGAGGAGTATCTGGAGCCATGTCTCTACTGGTGCCCTATTCCCATGCTCCGTGAGGCCAGTGACACAGCCTTTCTTCTCATCTTGCTGCTGGTGGTGATGAGCATCAGTGAGATATTCTGGGAAGGAGCTGCAGGTCCTTTGCAGCAGGTAGCAAGTTGCTCAATATTTTAAGTTTTCAGGTACTTTTCAGGTGTGTATGTCTTTGGGCATGCTCAAAGCAGAAGTCTAAATTAGCTTTATCTGCTAAAACAGTGCCATCCACACAACATCCACACAACAACAAGGCACAACTGTCTGAGTGGCTTTTGTGGCTTCGGCAGCAGTGGGGTTACAGGGGGAGAAGAGGGAAGGGAAGCCAAAAGAATTCAGGTGACCCTGTGTTTCCAGGCTGCCATCAGATCATACTGATCCAAAAGCCCATACCCCTGCACAGAGTACACACTCACTCCCTGACACATACAAGTAACTGTACCTCCAGTTCCCCATCCCATCCCATCCCATCCCATGCATGCTGCCTGTGTCTGGCCCTGAAGACATGACAGCAAATGGAGGCTAGCTGGTATTCTTATGTTCAGTGCTCATCATACACCCCTAGGTTTTATTTTATTTATGATACCCAAACTTTGGTTTCAATATGTTGAAATTAACTCCCTTCTGTGCACTGCTGTTGCAAGCTGTAGTGCCCACAAATACTGATGACCTTCTCTGCACAGCAGCACAGCTGGGGAAACAAGGAGCACAAAAATCCGAGATGAACCTTTCTGAAATATCCAGTGTTTTGATGCCTGATTTAAGACAACTAGGATTCATCTGGAAAAGTGTGCAGAGCTGTATTGTCTGCAACACAACCAGGCACCACCCTAGACACTGCAGGTGCTGCAGTGCAACTCACCTCCTCCTGGAGGAAGTGTCTAAAATATGTCAGATGAGTCACTCCTTAGAAATGCATGTTTCTCTCCTTTGACTGTAAAAGGAGTGACTTATGGAGGAAGGTGGGATGTCTGAAGTGAGGTGATGTGAGTCTTTCTCATGATGGCAGAGCATAGCGTGGTGTTCTGAATGTGCAGCTGCACCTCTCACCTAGCTGTGAGTTCCCTGAAGTCCTGCCTAAACGTTCAGGTTTTTGTGTCAAAGAACAAGAAGCAGTCAGTGAGTGACCCTGTGGATATTTGGGTGTCAAGGCTGTCAGCAGGGCAGCAGTCTTCCTGATGTCATAGTTCTCTAATTGCACATCTCCCACCCTCACAACATAAAATGCTGTGAATGAGCCCTTCTTTTTTCCCTTTGCCTTGTGGGCTAGGACAAGGCCATGTGGGCTACTGGCTTACTGTAGAGGAGGCCCAAACTGATCCTTTTTTTTTTTTTTTTTTTTTTTTTTTTTTCAGAGGCATGCCATGTATGCGCAGTACTACAGCTGGAGTAGATGCTCCTACATGTTATCTGAGTGCACCTGTTTCCATGCTCCTGCACAAGCCCCTCAGAAGAGCGTGTGGAGTTTACTTTTGTTTGTGCCCCCTGCACGCCCCACCAACGGGCTTTGGAGAAGGTCTGTCTCTGGTGATGGCCTCAGGGACCATTGCAGCTTGCAGCAGTGAGAGGCAGTGGGAAGGAGCTGCCATCTGCTAACACTCTGAGGATAAACAGACTGTTTTTCCATTACCGCACTGTTTGTGTTGCGGAAGTACCAGAAGACACATTTCCAGTCTACGGCCCTCTATGTTTACTCACTGTGAAGGGGCTAGAACGGGGAGCAAAGGCAGTGTGACCTGGTGATCTGAAGTGTTAACTGCTGCCATTAATGTCCACCTTCTCAGCTGGCAGCAGGAGGTGTGAACCCCAGGAAACCCTGTAAGGGCCCCAGAGTTACCAGAGGAATGCCCCAGCTCCTGCAGCATTTCACAACAGGCCAGATTCTCTGGTAGACCCTTTGCTTAGCTCTTAACTCCCAGATGAATGCAAATGCCAATGTTTATAGCCCGTCTTGTTGCAGGACATTTTTCCTCATAAACAGCCTCCATAGCCTCTTTGCCTTGGTATTCTCCTCCCATGCTTTTTATCCACCTCCTGATACCATTGCCTCCTGCCCAGTCCTTCACTTGCCTCTAACCCGTTAAAAGCAGGAGAGACCCTTGCCAACAAGCCTGCGTCCCCCCCGCCCCCCCCACCCTGTGCCCCCTCCCCTGCCTGCGCACTGAACACTGCCGGCTCCACAGGCTTCATTGTCAGGGACAGCCTGGGACCACACACACGCTGAGCGAGGCCTGCGGCCCCTCTCCTCCTTCTGCTTCCCTGCGAGTGGCCATGGAGACCGAGGGAGAGGCTGCGATGGCACCGGGCAGGACCCACGTTTTGTAGAGCTCCAGCTTTTCATGTGTGACAGCTGACTGCAGTAAAAAATAAATAAATAAAAAATAATGCTCTTTAAGCTACATACCAAATCCTGGAGGATAATAGAGCTCCCCAAGCCAGTTAATAAGCCTTTATTATTGTTATTCAATTTGCTGTATTAAATTGTTGCTTTTAGTGCATACCTTTGAAGTAGGAGAGGGAAAGAAAGTGTTTACAATGTAAGTAACTACTGGGAATGGCAAAATAAATGTCACAAAACGCCCAGTAACAAGCAGTTTCTCCCAAAATACAACCTTCTTTTTCAGCACGGAGGCTTATAAATCAAGGCAGGAATTTTTTAGCTTTTACTTATTGTTGAGTTGGTATCCCTTAGGTGGCTGAGACAGCTCTGAGGAATTTAGAGGAAGTCAGAGAATTAAAATGTGTAGTGATAAATTAACTTTGTTTTCCCAACATGGAAAATCAAACATCAAAGTGTGCATTAATATAATTTTCCAATCGTTAAATTACTAAAGGTTTGAGGTCAATTTGCTTTGGTTTCTCTGGTCTTTAAATGAGACATTGTTTTGACTTTGAGCTCCTTGGTCTTCCAAAAAACCCCACCCCAAGCTGGAAGTCCTGAAGGAGGGAGAGTCTCTGGAAACACTCTTTGTGGTGCTTCCTTCTATTTTGGAAGAAATGGCATAAGGACAACCTTTCCCTCCATGTCCTTGGGCAGTTCTTTGCAATGAAAAGTAGTACAGTGTCAAGGGAGTGTAAGGTGGAAGACACAGGTAGCCAGACAAGAAAACAAACAAACAAAGAAAAAAACAACCCCAAACCTCCTAGTTATTGTGAGAAGCAGTACAAATAGTTGATCTACAACTTCCTCCAGATCCTGAAGTATGGAAAAGGAAACTGCCACTAATTATTCTAATCAAAAATGTCTCCACTGAAGACAAGCTCTGGTGCAACTAGAGGTACAGCTACAGCTGTGTTGTGTCTGAACCCAGCTAGAGAGGTTTCATGGCACTTTTAAGGATCAGATTCTGCCACAATTATTCTGTTTTTGGAGTCACCAGTCCTTGCCTTATGACCACGAAAGGTGGTTTTATCTCATACGCAGCTGAGTTCACAGGGGAGGGAATGACATCTCTTTTCACGCTATTTTGTGTTTACAGCTACCACAGATACTGTACAAATCTTCATTGCTGCCAGCACGTGTTATGGGTGAGTTCAGACTCTTAGGCTTACCTACAACATAAGAGTGTTGCAGAAGAGCAGAAGGAGGTCCTTGACCAAGCATAGTGGGAGCTGATATTTTTACATGGCTGTGAATTTAGATAACATTGCAGTAGCACATAGTATGAGCATCTTGGCTTGTAACAGCAGGACGAGCTGGCTTGTTGCCCTCCTGGCTAAGCATCCCTCCCTCTCACCCAGGCAGCTTTCCTGCTTTTGGTTCTGGAGAAAACTCAGTCAGAACTAACTTGGGGATTGTGGCACTTAGTTCAGTGGTGAAAATATACCAGCTTTCCGTTCAGATATCAGAGAAAATGTATGTATTGTTAAAGAAACTAATGAAATCTCTCACTTGCTTTTTGTCTATGTCAGGATTCTGCTTTTAATTGGTAATTCTTGGTTCTCTGTCACTTGATTATTAATAATGAACTGCATGTATTTACTTGGCAGGCTCAATTAATCTTATTAAAACAAGGTTTGGATATGAACAATCATTATAGTCCATCTAAATACCAATTTATCATTAAAAACATATTCATTTTAGATTAGCACTAAGTTGGTGGGACCAAACCGTGCAAATCCCCAATTACGCAGATAAATGAACTCATACATGTAGTCTCAATTAATTCAGTGGGACTACTCATATGAGTAAAGATTGATCAAATGAGTAAGAGCTGAAGGATCTGTCCCTTAGGGAAATATATTTATGACTTTGTTGTTAATTCTCATGACTTATGTTTTCAATAAGCAAATGGTATTAATTCAGCTCACAATAGCTTCTTAATTAACCTCCGTACATCAGAGGCATATTCAGGAATCTTAATTTAAAGCATTACTATCTAAGCATGTCATCATCCGTCCCGTTCCTCAGGGTAACAATTGACTTTGTACACATGGCAAATGCTAATGGTGGGTTGACACAGTTCAAAGAAGAACTTCACATAATGAGAGTGGGAAAGACTTGTGGATGGTCTACATGGCGATATTGTATCAAACTGGTTAATTTTCCTTAAAATATTTTGTTTCCACACAGAAAAATTATTAAAGCAAGTGATTTGGCACCACAAACAGCAATAAATAATTCTCCCCATGACAGCAGTATCTCTGGTTTTAGAGAGTTTGTCAGCTTCAAGATTTGCTTAGCCCATTTCTGCTACTCTGCCATCAGCCCAGACAGCCTTGCCATCTGTTGTCTTTGCTGTATGCCATCCCACCTTTTAGACTCAGGGAGGGTGTCTTGATCACCCTCAGATCACAACTGCCCTGAGCACTGGCAGCCTCCCTTCACCCTCCCCAACAGAGCCCTGAGTAAAGGTGGTTTCAGGGGGCCCAACTGCCACCAAATGTAAAAACACACAAAGAGAGGGCAGCCTTGGAGCTGCTAAATCAAAGGAAGAGTAGGACTTCAATAGCTCCCCTGCTCTCTGCTTGCAGTACAACGAGCTAGGACATTATTTCTGCTCTCTAGCACTGTCTGGGTTATAGGAGATTTTCACAATGCTTAACCGACTAGCTGGTAAATATCCATCAATGTATCTTACCTGATTGATGTCCAAGACCATGTATAGGCCAGGGAGCCCAACCAGGAGTGATTAATGACAGCAACAAAAATATTCTTATGATTTACACAGTTACCCTAGAAAAGCAATTGATCGGTATCCCTATGTAATTGGCAAAATAATCTGGAAAAAAAAAAATAGATGCAGCTCAGTAAACACAAAGAGTAGTGATTGTTATTTGAAAAAACTCATCTGCAAAAATACAAGCTCAGAGACAATTCATTAGACAACATCTGCATAGCAAAAGATGGTGTACAGTATACTGCAAGCAAAAATGATTCTGTTATATCACACTTGTGTAACAAAAGATAAATTTATAGGAAATAGATGAGTATCACATTTGAGACACACTTCCTATGTATCCAGTATCTATCTAGGTCCTGACTGGTACAGAGTCAAGTTTTGTGGACTGGACTTCAAGAAAGATGTGAACCCTCTAAAGATAGTTTAGAAAAAGGCAAGGAGAATCATCACAGGTTTTGAAAAATGCCATCTAGCAGAAAAGGTCAGGCAAACTGAAGGGACAATCAAGTAAACTTGACAAGTTGCAAATATAAATGAGACTGCCATAGATGGAATATATAGTTTGTTGTTTTTTTTTTTTTTTTTTTATAGTGCAAAGGACAATAAAGGATAAGGATGAAATACAGGAAATAGACTGGGATTCAAAGTTTGGAAAAAGAATCTAGCTGTAAGGACAGAGTCTCTTCAAGCTAGTATAAAGGTAGAGAAAAATGTCAATTTGAAAATATTGATTTGGGCCCCTCGCTACAAGAAGGACATCGAGGTGCTTGAGCGGGTGCAGAGAAGGGCGACGAAGCTGGTGAGGGGCCTGGAGAACAAGTCCTACGAGGAGCGGCTGAGGGAGCTGGGCTTGTTCAGCCTGGAGAAGAGGAGGCTCAGGGGTGACCTTATCGCTCTTTTTAGGTACCTCAAGGGAGGCTGTAGCGAGGTGGGGGTTGGCCTGTTCTCCCACATGCCTGGTGACAGGACGAGGGGAAATGGGCTTAAGTTGAGCCAGGGGAGTTTTAGGTTAGATGTTAGGAAGAACTTCTTCACTGAAAGGGTTGTGGGGCACTGGAACAGGCTGCCCAGGGAAGTGGTGGAGTCACCATCCCTGGAAGTCTTCAAAAGACGTTTAGATGTAGAGCTTAGGGATATGGTTTAGTGGAGGGCAGTTAGCGTTAGGTTGGAGGTTGGACTCGATGACCTCGAGGTCTCTTCCAACCTAGAAAATTCTGTGATTCTGTGATTCTGTGATTCATGACACTTTGAGTAGCTGCACCTACTCATGCACATAGTCAATGCAATGTAATATTCATGGTTTTAGGAGAAGAACAGGAAATAGGATTTTGTTTCCACCAGGAGATGAAATGAAAGGACATTATAGTGTAGATGCTTGTCATTATTGGTTTCAATTTTATCAAGCAAATTTGGCACAAATGAGAATCAAAATGAAAAGTAACTATATAGTTTGAAATAATAACCTCAACACCTAGGGAATATTCAAAGATTCTCTCTTTCTTTATGAAAGTACTTACAAAAGTTCATTTTAAATATGAAGGAAAAAAAAAAAAAAAAAAAGGAGCCAGAAATAAATGCTGAATTTGGCATTTTTATTGTAAAATGCAATTTGCAAATTGCTTTGTGTTGATAACTGCATAAATCATCCCTTCAAAGAACAGAACCACCCTCATGTGTCTGGGATACAAACCAACCCCTTCCCCCCCTCCGCGAGACCCAACTTCCCAGCCATCCGCTCCTGTGTTAAATTTGAAGCTGCTGTGGAATAAGTTTCCTCTTGTTCCTTTCTGGCTGGCTGTCCCATGGTGCGCTAGGTGCCATATAGAGAAGACATCCAGAATACTTGTCCTGTTCATGTGTGAGTTGAAACTGAGACAGGACTGAGCAAAAGGTGGCTACAAACAACACTTTGGGATCAGAGCTTTCCAGGGAGTCAGGCGGGGCAGAACACTGTTATGAGATCCCAGAGGTACTCTTGGGCATTATGTTTGCTTGCTCTATTAAATGTGTGATTTGAGAGGCAGATGGAGAGACAAATGCTTGCCTACCTTGGTGTTACTTATACAGGGATGTACTGCAGCTCAGGAGCAGAAATTATGCCACATGATTTATGTTATTTATCAACCTTATGAATTGCAAATATATTCAAATTGCAATTGACAGCTTGTAAACAATCTGCAAACCAAGAATTAGCCTCTCCAGGGCATCGCATCTCTTTCTGAGTAACATATAAATATGAATATTTTACAATCTGGGTGAAACAATTCGTGAGCAGTCGAAACAGTAACATGCATGAAAACCATCAAATAATACTGTATTTATTTATGCTAATTATATGTTTGTCTTTCTTACCAAACACTTTTTCCTGTCTTTTCTGGTTGTCTTCTCTGAGAAGAAAAAAGAAAAAAAATATAAAAAACAGTTGGCCTTAAATGCCTCTTCAGGCCAGAGAAGAGAGCTCTGCCTACATGCAAATGACAATGTCAAAAAAGACAAACCTCCAACAAAGACAGATTAGAAAGTGAGCTGTAATGACAAATAGAAACAATGCTTGGGGAAAAAAAATAATAAAAAAAAATCCCAAGCTCCCATCATACCAAACAATTACTGAGCATTATTGTATTTATTTGCATACAAGCTGTGCCCACTGAGCTAATAGAAATGTTCAGAAAATGCCAGTAGAATCTGGTAGGGGGCAGACCCAGGGCCTTGAGAGTGTCCTCACTCCCATCACCACCTAATTAACTGATCCCCTCCTCGAACAAACATGCACACATGCACACGCTCAGTCAGCAGCCTTGTGTGCAAATGAGAGGAGCAGAAGGAGATTTAGACAGCTCTTTCTCTCTTAGCCATATTTACTCAGGAAAGAGGAAGGCTGGAGCTGCTGGCCAGCCTGTTCAGGCTCATGGTGCCCAAGTGAGAATATTCCTGGGTTAAAGGGAGATTGTGTTAGACCTTCTGGGAACACACATTTCTGACCACATAAGGCTTCAGCATAAAGAACATGCTGGAGGATAGAACTTCAAAGGAGGTGGTTAATGGAAGGAATACTTTTCAGGCACTACAAATGAGACTCCATGAAGCAGAGTAATTACATCAGCTTCTGAGACATAGTCCTGGTGTGCCCTCATCTGCCACTCCCATCAAAGGGCTGTGAGGACACCCTGGTAGCCTGTGCATGCTGGAGAGGTCCATGTTCAGCTTTGGACATTTGGATGGAGAATATGCCAGAGAGAAATAACTCTCTGCAGTGCTCCATGGTGGTAACACAAGCCATCTGGCAACAGCTGCTTCTGATAAGCATCCTGAGTCACAACACAAAGCAAATACATGGCATGTGGATGCACCACACATTTTATGATACCTCTTAGGTCAGACCTGGGTGCAGGCTCAGAGCAGCCCCTAGTGCTGGGTTGAACCTGTTGCTCTTGAGGCAGAAGAGGGCTCAGCTGAGTATTCTGTAAAGCACAGGCTCTGCATGGAGATAGAAATTCCCCCAGCAGGTTTTTAACCAGTACAGTTACTCAATCTTGATATCCCCAAAGAGAAAAATATCCCTGTTCCCCCCAGGCTTTTTGTCAAATAGAGCTTCCTGAGGGTTTGTTGGCCAGGAAGACGCTGCATGTGCTACATCTGTAAGGGCATTGCAACAAAAAAAGGCGCCACTTCATGATAGAAAACCTGTCTATATTTTGTATAAAATTGTCCTTTTTTATCTCCACACTGGTCATCTGTCTCTGGAGAACAGGCCATGTCTTGTTTAATAGGGTTTCCCATCAGATGTAACCCACCTTCACCCTAGCAAATACATGAAGAGGAATAGCAATACGTGGCCTGACCCACCAAGATGAATGCTCTCCAGCCATTCCTTGACCAATTATATGAGGTGACTGCAACCACAGACCCACACACAATTTCCTGAAAGAAAATTGTGGGGAGCTGGAGGTTGGCCTCTTCTCACAGGTGATAGGACTAGAGGAAATGGCCTCAAGTTGTGCCAAGAGAGGTTAGTTTGGAAATGAGGAGACATTTCTTCTCAGAAAGAGCGGTCAGGTATTGGAATGGGTTGCCCACGGAGGTGGTGGAGTCACTGTCCCTGGGAGTGTTCAAGGAAAGGTTGGACCTGGTGCTTAGGGACATGGTTTAGTGGGTGACATTGGTGGTAGGGTGATGGCTGGACCAGATGATCTTGGAGGTCTTTTCCAACCCTAATGATTCTGTGAATCTGTGATTCTATGGTGCTGCTCTCCCCTGTCCTGGGAAACTTGACAGTGCCCTTCACTCAAAACCAGTTCCCAACAACACAGGTACAGCATCGTGCTGCAGGCAGTGTCCGTGTTGTTGGGGGTCAGGGAGAGGCCGGCTTTCCCTTCACGTGTCCGATGAGTGCATGGAGTTTGGCAGCAGTGACCATGGGCGGGGGAGCTTAGGAAAGGCGAGGCATGGCGTGCCCGACATCCTTGCTGCTGGGCACTGCACCTGGAAATGGAGATCAAGTCCTCCGCAGGAAGTCTTTCCCCTGTTATTTCACATTGCTCAGCAACATGTGAAGGACACTGCTAGCCACAGCAAGAGCTGTTGGTGGGGTGGGGAATTTGCAGGTCAGGCAAAGGAAGGGAGCTGATTGTCATCTGACCTGATCCCAGTCTGGAAATAGTCTTCTAATTTATTCCTCTTCACTATCTGCTTGACCAGGATTGCCTAATGCTAAACACTTACGGAATGTTGTGTGTTTCCCTTAATTTCAGATGTTTAATGAGAAAATGAGCTAAGCTACCAAAAATGCAATATAGTCAGGTATGTACCTGGACTGATATGGATAAATTAGTGACCTGTATTACACATTGTGGTGCCATATGGCAGAAGACTGCTGGCAGCTGTTCCCTGTCTTCCTGAAGACTTGGTCATGGATTCAAGCTACCATTTAGTTCAGCGCCATAGTTTGGCTCTGCCATGAAAATATTGCAGACCAGATTTTTGGGGCAAAGTCCTTACATGAAGAGTTGTATGACACTGTGGATATCCCTGTGGGTTTTGGACCATACCAATGGGCTGAAGCATGGGCTTCATGCATGGACGGGTGTCATGGGCTTCATTAGGGCTATGGAGCTGCAAGGTGTTACTCTTAACAGGTCTTAGGACTTCAAGGTTGCAGTTCTGCTTCTACCACATGAGAGTACCTTAGATAGGTTGTTCCTTGCTCAGTCCCGTAGGATTTATTTTCTTCCATTGTGTGTTTTAAGCATTTTGATTGCAAACTAGAAGCACTGGCATGATGTGTGGTATCCTAACAGCCACAGTTCCCATGTGCTACTGCAGAAGAAATAACAATGTCAGTAGGACACTCTACAACACTTATGGAGCAGCTGTGCAAGGAGAAAAGGGCCGCTGTGACTCTGCTCTGTGTTTCCCCTCAGCTGCAGAGCACCCTAAAGTTGCAGTTCATGTGCTCCCCTGACCATAGGTGCTGTGACAACCCACAAGGCAACTGCAAGGGGTGGAGGGAGAGGGGAGTGGGTAGCAAGAGTAGACTTATTGGGGATGTCTGTACTGTCTGCCTTCTTTCTCCATCTGAACTGACGTTATTTGAGTGGATGAGACAGAAGCTAATCCTTTCTCCTTTTAGATGAGGGTTGCATAAACCCTGAAACTGCAAAATGTAATTTCTGCAGAAGGAAATTGAATTCAGGGATCTGAATCTCAGTCCATTAGGGTAACAGGCACAAGCTGGAAGAGTCCGGATACTTTTTTATTTCTTTGTACGATTCAAGCACATTCCTTTTGGACGGCTGGGAACCCAAACCCCAGCCCTTAGAGAGGTTCAGACATGAAGACCCGGCTCCAGGAGTGTCTCCTCAGCCCCAGCCCGAGAGCAGGCACCACCAGACATAACAACTCCCATCCCTGCTGCTCGCCCTGCGGCGCCTTTCACTGGGGAGAGCACTTATTCACAAAGATTATTCCTACATGTTGGGGTTTGGACTTGTTAATAGACAGCCTGTGCATGTATTTATTATGTTTTCTTATTTATTTTCTGAGATGGGTGTGTTGAACTCAGACCAATGCTAAAGGTCTGGGCTGACCTCTCCCCGCGATCAGGGTCTGTCTTCTTGTGCGATCCCTGCCTGCCAAGGCACAAGGCAGGGCTCCTCACCAGCTGAGAGGCAGCTCTGCAGGCCCATTGTTAGATGTGAGGACCCCTCTGTTGAATTGGGGATGGGACAACATTCACAGCAAAGGAGTATACGAGGCAATAATTTTTTTTTTTGTGGAAGATGCCAAATTAAAGCTGAGGCATTTAGAAAACCACAAGAATACTCCAAGGCCATGAACATTATTCCTCCTATACAACAAGAAAAACAGAAGATTCAACAGACCATAAAATGAAGGGGAAAATCATGTTTTTCTTGCCTCAGGAGAGTTTGAAAATTCAGTGCTGCTGCTGCTGCTACCAACACCATTAAGGATTTTTCATTGATGTCAGTCTGGGGGCAAAGCTTAGGTGAATGACAGCTCAAGGGCATTTAACCCTCCAAGTGCTTCACAAACATTAATTAATAGAGCTGGGCAAATAATTTGCAGCAGATTATCCAATGAATTCAGTGCCTGTCTCTGCTTGCAGAGAGCTAGTTTGTGCCCTGGTTTTGCTCTGCTGAGCAGAAAAATAAAAGTCTCCTTCCTCAGCAGTGCTCAACCTAAATGGTACCTGGGGTATGGTGAGGAAGGCAGACCCCTCTGTCCACATATTTTTACTGTGCAAGTGAACAAGATGAGGGCAAAGGTTTTGCTCTGCTCTCTTCTCTCCTGGGGTCAAGATGGGAAGTGCAGTAAAATATTGATATGAAATGAATATGAAAAATATTTCATGGTCACATGAAATTGACATTCCTGCTCTGTATGGAAAGACTAGCATCGTCCCCTGGGTGACAGCAATGCCAGTCCTGTTAGTTGCACCTTCTGCTGATGTACTCAAACCATCTCTGCGCTGCCACGAGGGAAATGAGCTCACTTGGTGAAAGCACTGTGCAGCTGCAGGTGGGTCTGTTGAAATTTCGTGGCAGCATTTCTCTGTCTGCTGGGGAACACCCTGTCTCCAAGTAAAAAATAATGATACATACTAAGCAAGTATAATGAACACAAAAAACTAATAAATAAGCACAAGTGGTTAAAAAATGCAAAATGTTGTTAGTCATTCCTGATCTGAAATCCTGTGAAAACAACAACAAAAATTGCAATTGTTTTCTGCAGATATTTATATACATTCATGCATTTGTAAACGTGCTTGTGTGTGTGTACAAATATGTGTGTGTCCCATGGTAATTTGGGCACAAGTTACTGCTGCTCTACTGGAACAAAATTTAGTGGAGAGATGAAGATAACAAAGATGACTGTGACAGTAAAATTCATCAATGTTTCAGAACACAGTACAGCCCAGGGGGGCACCCAGTATCTGACTCCTTTAAGTGATTTGATGGAGAGAAAAGCTGCAGTATGAGCTCAGCATTCAGCAGACTTCATAGAAGCCATGAGGGTGAGTGGGATTGGGAGAAAGGCTTTAACCTGTCCTTGAGCACTGGAGAAGTTGGTGTGCAGCTGATATCTTCCTAGCCATCAGTTTTAAACAACCATGAGAAACAGATCTGTAGGAAAACAGTTTTCATAAAGGAGGTGTTGCTGGTTATGAACACAATTTTAAGCTTGAATTAGTGAAGAAAGAGATCAGCTAATATATTGGTAAATTAAGATTTTTAAATTATCTGGTGCTGCTGCACTTTATCTTACAGTCTTTAAGGTATTGTCTGAAGTAAACTCAGGGCCACTTGTAGTTGTCTGTGAGCACCTGAATTGGACAGGTATGAAATAGGTATGAAAGAGGTATGAAAGAGGTATGAATCAGATAGGTATATTGAAAAACTGATTGTAAAAAGAGGGGGGAAAAAAAGAAGATTTAGGAATTAGAGACCAATCACGTTACACTTCTGAAAAGGTGCAGATAATTAATTAATCAATTAATTGATAATCAATTAATTATCAATTAAATAAAAATGTAAAAATGTAGGATATCTTTTGAGTTTCTCAGTCTGCTGTGCAATGGGCTTTCCTTTGGCTCGAACATACAGATTACATCATCTCACATTCTAGATGGCACTAAAAGAAGTGGACAAGATATATTTTCTGACTGAGAAACTCAAAAGATAGTTGTAGTCTTTTTCATGAGAAGAACAATAATGAAAAACCATCTGCAAACCAAAAAAGAACTTTGTTCTCTGGGTCAGTTAGCATCTTCCATTTCCACTGAGCTCAATCAATGATAGGATGCGTATGCTAAGAAAATGAAAAACTAGTGATGGAAGATCAGGCCCTTGAAAAGAACATCTGAGTTGAACAGTAAGTGGATTTAATCATCAGAAGTAAAAACATTATTTGTTACCATGTAAAACAGCCTTCATGCTGAAAAATCAGTATCAGTCTGGATTAACTAGAGGGGCATTACAGCTTGAAATGATAGACTGATGGGATTTACAGAGGACTATAGTGATGTCTGTAGCTAGTAACTAGCATCTACCTTGGTTAAAAGAAAAAAAAAATCCACAAAAATGATGCTGGCTTGTAAGCTTCCAATATAACGTGCAAGGACCTCTAGGGAATTGAGTGTGGCTGCCAAGGGGTCAGAGAAAATTGTAATGTAGAACTGAGAAAGAACAATAAACCTGGCCTTATTACAGATGATAAAGCCTTTGTCCTCAAGGACTTTAAATAAGCTGGAGATAAGCAGGCCAGGGTGGCATGGGAAGGGCCTTGGGAAAGGCATGGGGCAGGGGGCAGGGGGCACAGGGCAGGCCTTTCTCCATGGTGACCGACTGGTCCCACAGCCCAAGATGAGCACTTCCATCCCCTGCCTCACGGCCCTAATGGTCTCCCTTCTTCTTCCCCTGCATTCAGATGAAAAGCTAGTATGGTCAGAAAGGCTGGTGAACAGGACAGTGCTCCAATCCCACTAGGACTGGAAAGCTCACCAGGTACTTTCACTAAACAGGTTTGTTTGCATTGCAATTTTGAGTTCAGGCCTCACATCTGGCAGTGGGGAGGTGAAATTTCTATCAGCCAGGGAATGGCATCCCACATTCTGGCCAGATGTGGGGGCACCTCTGTGCCCAGATGTGGGGGACAGATGGCAGCGAGCCCACACAACCATGCCAGGGAAACAGCCGTGCTCCGGCATCCTCTCCCCAGCAATTTCCTGCAGAACCTGTTAACCCAGGAGGACCCTGTCTGACTAAATCCGGGCTTGGGTTAAATCAATAGTTCTTGAGTAGAGACTTCCATGCTTGATTTCATAAACATGCCCATTCATATTCCTGTACTGTGCTTGGGAGTGAGATATTTAATGCACTTCCAGAACAACGTCCTCTTTCTTATCTTGTTCCTGATTGCAGGCTGATGAGTGAGTGGAAATAAAATTTAACAGGGGAAAACTTAGGTACAAATCCAGAAAGCACAACCATCTTATTGTTACTTTATTAGGCCATCTTCCCAAGTGATGTCCTTGCTAACTTGTGAAGTGGTTAGACCTGGACTGGTCTTGGATATATAAATGTACATCAGTCAGAGGAACAGACAGAATGATCGGCTCTTATTTTGCTAACATCCGTGATATGAGGATGGTGGCAAGAAATCTCCTAAAATCTTAGTTGTGGAATTGCAGTTTGGGCTTCACATGGAACCAGAATGATCCGGGAGTACAGTTTACAGGTATTTATATACCTAAGACATTTGAAAAAAAAAGAGATCAAAGGGGAAAAAATGAATTTTTGGGGGGGACTGTGGCAGGGTCAGCTTGAGTCTCAATGAGAGCAAATTGACTGCCTCGTTATTTTGCAGGGCAGAAACAGAAAGGACCACCTCACTGCAGCAGTTACCAGTAGTGTTGAGCTAGGCTGGGTAGGACTTTCTCTTTTTGCTGCCTTCAGGAACTAGTGAGGACACTTGTGTACGTAGACCCAGGCGCATGGATTTCCTCACTGATAACAGGGGCATCCTGCTGCGTAAGCGCTGCCGGATCAGGGCTCTGGGCGGCTCCTCCCGCAGGCGACTCCCATGATTAATGAGTTATTTTCAGCGAGCAATCTACTGTGAGCAGTTCACTCTGATTAAAATAACAATAATATTAAATAACAGAGTTATAACCTTATCCTGCCGCTTCTGTCTGAAGCTGGTGATGCAGGCACTGCAGCAGAACTATCATGTGTGCAGGAGGGCAGCTGTCAGCAGAGTGAAGTACGGTGCAGCCCATAGCCACCCTGCTTCAGATGCACAGAGGGGCATAGGACGTTGTGCTGCAGCAGGGAGGGAGGAAAAGCATTGCTGAGGCAGCTTGCTGAGCTGGACATGTAAGTAGGTCACTTCCTTTCTGGCAGATTATAAAAGTGCTGCAGGAAGCCTGCAGTGTCTGCGGGTGTGAGGTGGAGGGAGAAGCCGGGGTGGGAGAGGACAGCTGAAAATGCATGCATGAAAAAGAAGAAGGAAGAACCATAATAATTGTGTAAAACCTCTATGGGTTAAAAAATGATGAAATCATCTCAAATTGAGGCCAGAAAGCAAGCACCTGTCAGCTGTGCTGAACTATACGTTATCTTCTTCAGCTTTGAAGCCTCGTGCACAACTTGGCATCCTAAAGCCTCTGAATACCAAGGGTCAACTCATGGGAGGTGACGGCAACAAATTCACACAGAGACCTGCAGGAAGCAGACAAAGGAAGAAATTATCCAAAGATTGGACTTCTTGGGGGCAGGGGAATCTGAATGGTATTGGTAAAGCATGGCATGTGTGTGCACATAGAAAGGGCAAGCCCAGCTAGAGGTCACAGCAGGCTGCCTCTGCAGTTTTAGCTCTGTGGAGGGCGTGTGGCTGGCTGCATGGCCATGTCCACCTCAGCCAGCATCCTGCCGCCGAGCGGAGGTGATGCCGGATGCTGCAGAGGAAGGGGACGCCCTCCCCTCTCACCTTGGGTGGTGGATGTGGATGATTGCACAATCCTCTGCTGGGCTCTCGGGGAGGCCAGGCGGTGACTTCAGCCTGTGATGAATTTACAGAGAGATGTAGTGTCTGGGCTGCAAGCAGGGCACTTGCGCTGGCTGGCCCCAGCTGCTGGCAGCTCCAGGCTCTGTGCCCAGGTTTGTAACGCCTTGCACTGGAAGCTGAAGGGCAAGCAGGGGGGAGGAAGAGGAGGAGAAATGCTGGCATGATTGGAAGAATGAGAGGCAGTCCCTTATGAGCTCTGTCCCACAGTGGCAGGTCATTTTCTCCTGTTTCTGCTTTGTCATTTTTTGCTGTTGTCTTAAAAGTGTAGAAAATACTGAACTGGGCAGCATGTTTTCCAGTGTAATCTTCATCTCCTTTTCTCTTTCTGAGTAAGTAATCAATCAATATGTAGCATCTTTTCTACTTACCTGTGACAGTTATTTGATTTTGGCCCGAACAGCATAACGTGAAACACGAGCTAAGTACTTGGCAACCAGGGCTGCACCCAGAGCAGTTTATCATTTACTCACAGCATGTTACACATTGTAAAAGGATGGAACTGAGCCCCGGGTTAATGTTTAAACAGATGTTAACTCCACCCTGGCAGCACGTGAATACCACCTCTTGAACAGATCGGCAGGTGCACTGCGTTTCTGAACAGCTCCGGCATTTCCAGTGCAGTTTATGAATATCCAGGAGGGCAGGGAGAATATGTTCTCCTGTGCAATGTGTAGGGTAATACACCACTCCCAAAGAGCAGTTCAAAACTAAATGTTAATGCTAGGAGTACACCTGACAGGAATAATCCTTCTCATTCTTATAGAAGTTTTGTATTAGTACAGTATGTAATAGAGAGTTCTCTTACAGAAATACTACCCTGTTCAACAGCATCAACCCAGCTGACCAGCACCAACCCAACCTGACAAGGACTTTTACTTTTGGCCTGGTTTACTTTTTGTAAGGTGGCTTCTCTCCTCTGGGATTATGGCCAGAAGTGGAAAATAAAAGTTTTGTGTGAGAGGTTGTTCTCCAGGTATTTTTTAAGTCCTGAGCAGAATCAGGATGTGCTGATGATCCTGTAAGACAGCTTGGGCTCATGTGATTTCTGGTACAAACTCACAGAATTAAGAGATCTTTGAATGATTCAGTAAAGCCCTGTTGGAAACATCACACTTGGGTGCTTAACCTCTGAGAACACAAGCCTCTCTTCATTCACTCAGTGATCGCTACACTGGCACATTTTCTCTCAGCAAGTGCATCACAGCAAGGGCTATTCCCACTATGAAAACTCTGGTCTTTCCTGGGCACCCTTCCAGAGTGGATCCCACGCTGGGCCTTTCAATAAATGAGTATACATTCGTTTATCAGGTCAGATCTATATTCCCTTTTACTTCTTGGTGTGCTGGAAAAATATTCTTTAGCCTTGTTGCTTCCCTTTCTCTGTCTATTTTGGTGTTTATATGATTTTGCTAACCCTGAGTAATCTCTGTTGGTAAGCAGAATAGTAGATGGAGCTGTGCCTCTATTCTTTATTTCTGGTGTCAGGAGGATATCAGAAGTGAGAGTGGGTTTTAGCTAAAATTATTTTGCTTTTCATCTGAGTAGAAACAGAGGCTGGGAAACTTAATACAGTAAATACAGCACTGGATCAAGGCTGTTTCAGACCAGCTGACATCCCATTTTCCATTTGTAAAATGCATGTAATATTCTTCTGCTGTTTCCCAGAAATTTAGTGGAGGAGAAGAAGATTTATTAAGAATTAACATATACAAAGCTGAAAGAAGGTATCTATTCTGCTCAGGCTGCAATAGCACAGAAGGTCGTAAGGTCTAAATTAGGGGTAGAGAAAAAAATCTACTACAATGTCAGCTGAAGTGTGGAAGTCCTCAGCTCATTCTGGATTTGAAGGAAATGCCCACAGAGCTTTACCTTGGCTAAACCATGCACAGTAAACCATGCTGAAGATCGGGATGTCCTTAGGCATGGTGTGAAGATGCTTCAAACAGCCATGCAGGTGAAGCAGGGGTAGTTTGCTTTGTGAATGTCTTTGGGTGCAGAGGGAAGCCCTGGCAGGGAGCGGTGCCGTGGGGACCAGCGTGTCAGGGTAGACACCTTGACCTTCCCTTTCCCTGGGCTTCCCAAGGTGCAGAAGCTGCTGGACACAGAACGCACAAGTTTTAAATTGTCACATCAGGATGGGTGAGGGGAGGAGCAGCAACTTTCCCACCTCCATGAGACTGCAAGATGTATATTTGGTTATCTACTACATGAGGGCTGCCTGGGGGCACTGGGTCACATAATGATGGGGAAGGGCTGGTGCTGAGGGGAGTGAGGAGGAGGAGGAAGAGAAGGAGGAGGAGGAGGAGGACAGCCACAGGCCAGGTGTGTGGCAGGGGATGCAGCAGTGGCAGCGAATGGTTGGGCTGGCTGGGGGCAGATTTTAACAGGTGCTCTGTGAACCAGTTGAGCTTTTCACAGCTGGCCCAACCGGCTGTGCCAAATGCCTCCAGCACAGCCCTGAAACCAGCCAGCTTTTATTACTGAGGCGTGCGAAAAGTTCTGCAGCTCCAGCTTGTTGGAACGCAATGAGCAGGTTTAGGCGTCTTACATCTGGGAGGTAGAGGCTTTGCAAAGATGCAGATCTCCTCCCTCACCCTGTGCAGGGTGCTGGGGCAAGCCCTGTGCAGCAGAGCCACAGCTCTCCCCCCTGGTGTGATGCCTCTTTATTGGTGCCAGCTGAGCCCTGAAATCTCTGCTTGGGAGAGATGAAACATGCACTTGTATATTGAGACCGGATGGCTCTAGGGCACAGCCGCACTTGGCTCTGTTTATTTCATTATCTTTCATTTATTCTTTGGTGTTCACCCTACCAGAAATATAATAATAATCAGACAGATAGATTAAACAAACCAGAATCTCTGCCTAAAGATTCAATAAAATTTGAGCTTAACCATTTAATAAGATCAAACAAACAAAAAACACTCTTAATTAATTTTCCTTTCATTCTTCCTTTCTATTTAATTTAATTAGAAGTAAATTCTGGGTCCAGAAGGAGAGCTATCAAAATCCTTTGGGAAAGACATCCAATTGCAGCCCAACCAGAAAGAAGTTTGTGCTGGATCGTGTTTGGGGGCTTCTGTTTTTGTTGCTCGCAGCCCATTTTCATGGTTGCAGAGAGATGTCAGCCTCTGAGTGCTTACAGCAGCAGAATTCCTCAAGCTTCCAAAGTTTTTCTATTGCTGTTGGTTTGTTTTTGTTTGAAAATACTGTACATAACCCAAAATCCAACAAAATGAAACAATGAAAACAGGAGTGACCGAATGACTCGTCCAAAAAGGAGCTAGAAGCCTCCTCTGAGCCCTGTCACATCCTGGTGTGCCAGACCAGTGGGGGATTTTGCACCCAAGCCAGCCAAATGAGTGTGTGTAGTGGGTCTTCATCCCTGCAGGAGCATCCATGGCATCTCAGCCACCCAGACACCCCAGCCTGCCCTTCCCAGCACAACTGCTGTCCTTCAGGAAGGCAGCACTCAGAGGATGAAGCAGTGAGACAAGATGGGGATAATGCAAGACCTTCTTGCCCCCATCCTCCACAATCTTGTTGTTATAGCTGTTATAATTAATTCAAATAAAGACCTTAACTGCTCCAAGCTGCATTCACATTTTCCATCACTGAAGCTCTACAGGCCAGTGAAAGGCATTTCTAGGAAAGCGATACCCTGAGATATCTTTAGGCAATAAATTATCCTTTCCCCACTCCTCCTCCCCACTCATTTCATTTAAAAGTGAAGGGTGCTGAGTTTTATTAGGCCCCCTCTTGTCATCACAGGCCATGATTTGCAGTTTCAGGGCCAGACTTCTCTTCCCTGTTTTCCCCCACCCGCCACCAGATCGAGTTACATGAGACAGAGAGGTCTGCCAGGTCATGGCCCTGGTCGCTGTCACCTACTTCCCATTTCCTGCAAAACCCATACGTGGGAACATTTTCCCTTCATCTTTCAGAATAAATGGCCGGAGGGTTAGTCCACGCTGGCAAACAAAGGCGCTTGCTGTATTTGTGTGTGCGATGCTGATGGACGTGGCTGCACCTATGAGCGAGATAGGAAGAAAATCTGAAAGGGAAAGGAGGGGAAGTGGTTAAGGCTGAGTGTCTGGAAAACACATTTCCCACCCTTGTACCACTTGTCACCGCCTTTCAAGCAAGCCATCACCCTGACAGCAGCGCACCGCTGCTCGGCAGCATCCCCCTTGCTGCCCGCCGTCCACGATGAGCGTGCCCAGCTGCCACGCCGGGGTCTGCCAATTATTAAGCTCAAAGCGAAGAAAAACAAACACTGCCACAAGCATCGGTGACAGAAAGGGAGCATAGCACATGCTTGCCTAAACCACAAATGGTGTGAGACCCATGGGGACCCAGGTGGGTGCTTAGGGAGCAACATCGCCACACTCCCAACCCAGGGTGAGCACAGCGATGCCAGTGGAGGCATCAGCCAGGGTCCCCAGAGTTCTTCCCCAAACAGACACTGTCGCTCCAGGAACACTGGTGAGTGGCAAAAAAGCCATCTGGGCTGGTCAGGAAAATCTGAACTCACAGGAGCTCTTTCTCCCAAGTGACATACGCAGCAAGTTATGAATTACAGTCACTGCAGTGCCATCATCAACAGTATCATTGCAGCCTCGGTGTTGGAAAATAAAGACAGTTCCCCTCAGGGGAGTGAGAGAGCCAAATCATTTTCTTTCTTCTCTTGCATTAATCCCTGGTGAGCTGCCTGTCTTCTGTGCTAACATAGCCCACAGCCAGAGCTGAAATAGAGGGCTGACTTTATCAGACTCTGCAGGTTGGTTTGCTCTCCTTTATGGAATCAGTAACAGGAAGGAATTTTCTTTCTTATCTAGGAAGTGAACCTAAAATTGCTTTTCCTCAGGCTTCTGGTTTAGCTGAATGGTATTTACCATTAAAAAACAGCAATCGTTAACTGCAGCAGAGTGGGGCCCCTTTCCCTGGGAGGGCAGTGGAGATGGCTGTCCTAGCATCTGGAGTGAGGGGACAGGAAGCACAGCAGTCTTTCCCTGACGAGTTATCAGCAGCACAACAGAGGTGTGAAATGGAAATCTAACCATGTGAAAGGGTCCCTCTCTCCTGAAGCAATATGAACAAATAGTGATACAAGATTTTTTTGTGAAAGTATGCTTCCAAGCTGAATATCCAAACAGAAATTTGACCACACAAATTTTCAGACGCCTTAAGTATATCAGATATAAAAAAGTGTAATGCAAATGAGGAGAGACAAGAGAGACCAGCTCTGAGGTATTCAGATGGGACAAGGAATGAGACAAGGCAAAATCAAGGAAGGTGGCTAGAAGGGAGCTGTGTAGAGCTTCAAAGAGAAAGACAAAAGAGACCTGACCTTACCCTGGGATGCCAGTGAGAGTGGCCAGGGATTCACATGGGGAGTGATGTGTTTGAGAAGGGAGAGATAGTGTTGTAAGAGACAGCCTGTGTGGAGTCCTTCTGGGGTGGACAGGAGAAAATGGCAAAGAGCAAAGTGAGAGTTAATCAATGTCTGGGCAAGGGACTTAGCAGAAAGCACGGGAAGAAAAACAAAGAAAGTGTTGGAAAGGAAGAAAATAACATTTGAGAGAAACAAGCCAGAGTGATGAAAAGGGAGGAGAGAAAAGAATTGAATCTGGCAGTGGGGATGCATATGGAGATGACATCAAAGTTAAAAACTGTGAAAGAGGTAAGGGGAGCATTGCAAAGGAAAATGTTCAATGCCTGTCATTCTGGCTGCACATAGCCAGATGGAAGCATGAAGGGACAGGCAGGAATATTAAGAAGAATGCAAAAGGAGAAACCAAGACAGAGAGGTAAGTTGGTCAAGACAGGGTTGCTTCTGCAGTCCAAGGTGTGACTGAAGTCACCTGGGTATAGAAGGCAGAGAAAAAAAAAGGGGAATAAAAGCCAAGTTAACAACAAGCTCAAAAGTCAGAAGCAAAGATGGTGTCTCCTGAGAAGCAGCAAGGGAAAGAGGAGATCCTAGAGAAAGAAAAGAGCTCAGGAGGCAAAACCATTGAGTTCTCACATGAAATACAGAGATAAATGGTCAAAAAGTCCTTTTTTTTTTTCTTTTTCTTTTTTTTTTTTTTTTTCCACAGACAAATCTGCTGCACAGTAGCAGAGCAGTCTCTCCTTACTATGTACACACTCCACAAACCAAGAGGTTTGGTTTTAATCACAGACCATTGGGGTGCTGCTCCAGCATTAACTGCAGGAGAAAAAAGAAAAAATAATGCAACTAGTGAGAAGAATGACTGCTTGGAATAGCACAAGTTAGCAATATATCCCAGCAGAATGGGCAAACTGCTGTCCTTCTCATGTTGGATGTGAAAAGGGAGATGAAAATGTGTCTGACCCCTGCCTTGTAGAACAGTGTCTCTGCCATCAGGGATAGACATACCTGCAAGGTGCCTCAGCTATCAAACTCCTGCAGTTGCAGGCAATAAAACAAAGCAGGAAAAAGGCAAAGGCAGCCCAAACTGACACTGAAGGTTCACAGTAGTGCTTCAGGTTGTGTGGCAGGGCTTTGTATAACTTGTTAGCACACAAACCTAACAGTAGAATACATGCAGTGAGTCACTTGCACATGTCTGACCAAGCATCACGCAGTCTCTGCAGGAGGCTTTGCTTGGACCCTCTCTGATTAAGAGCTGCTGCCAGGTACAGCATGTTCCTCCTTATGGCGTAGAGGCAGGAGAAGGACACAATGCCTTCACCCTTCTCCCCTCTTCTCTGGGGTCTCAGTTCCTTCTCCATGCACCTGGATACGACTGTGAGGGACTGCTGAGGAGTAGAAGCAGAGGCTGGCTGAGAGTGTAAAGAGGCTTGGTCTGGAAGGTCAGGGCAGAGCAACAGAGTCTCAAGGGCCATCATATGTGGGTTATGATGGCTGCTTCTTATACCGAAATGACTGCTTCTTATACCGAAACTAACTAATGCAACAGGTGGAAGAGATCTTTGTGTAGTCTGCAAAGCAAGAGTAACTATGCAGGATGTTCAGGGGCATTTAGCTGCCTACTGGACAGTGCTCAAGAGGCTTCAAAGGCACTGGGAAATGTCTTTGTGAATTACCACCACCATGGAAGTGATGTGCAGACATTGTGGGGAGAAGTCGTGTCTGCTTCAGGAGGCATTACACACAGGGGTAGTACCACATTTGTGACACTAGTACAGGTGGTGGCTTTCTCTTGATCTTTTCCGTGGCAATGAAAAAAGAGTTTTTGCCTTCTGATACATGTACAGGACTACTGTCTACTTGCAATGAGAGGTATGGCTCTCTGCAAGCTTTACTAGGCTGTCCATGGGAGGATTAATTCCAGGTTTATGTTCCCTTTTTTTTTGCAGCAGTTTTTCTACTCCAACTGTATGAAGCATTTGAAGTGAGTCTGATTTGCCTGGCAGTCCCAAGGGGAATGAGGGGAAGCCTCAAGGAGAGGCAGAAAATTGAAGATTTAATGACTTATAGATGCTCTACTCGGCCCTCTGCTTGCTGCTAAGATTAAAAGCTTGACCTGCTTCCAATGTATCTCATGGCTGGATTTTTGTTTCATTTGAACAGAGCTACCGTGGGCCCGTAAGACCTGACACTCAATTTCTTCTGCCAGGAAATGCACTGTAGGGAGTAAGGATTCATGAGTCAAACCTCTCCATGGGTCAAAGGGTGAGCAAATGGGGACAAAATAGTTTTAAAAGTAGACTTCAGAGTGACACATGAAACATTAAAATCTGATTGAAAACCATGTACAGCTGTGAATCTGCTTCCTCTTCTGCATAAGTGCACACTCCTGAGTTTCCAAAAAGTAGGGCATTTGGGGAATGAGTTCAGGCTGGGTATGTTAAATCTTAAATTATCAGCAGGCATATTTCTAAACAAATTGACTGAGAATCCCTGCTAGGCTGGGGCAACACAGACACCTGTTTTCCTTCTTATAATGAATTTCTTGTGTATTAACTTGCATTTTATTCTTTCCATTGTCCCATGAATGGCAAAGACATTCTCTGAGAGAAATAGTTTAAAATTTCTGGGTGAGCATTCAGTTGTTTATATGAAACACCAACACAACTGAAGCTTGTGAAGTTTCTGGTCTCAAAATGAATAATTCTCTGACAGAGCACTCCCAGATCTACTCTGTTTTTGGGACCGCTTATGGATATCCTCCTACCTCATTCCAGGGCCTCTTATTGTGGCTTTAACTTTCACATTAGGAACACAGTCTTTCCATTTACATTTTGTCAAGTAAGTGAGGTTTAAATTCCTCTGCACATAATTACCTCTAAAATGAAAGACACATTTATAAAATTACAGCATAGCAAACTTTGTGAAAGTTTGTAAATATATATGTGTTTAGAAACCTGTCATGTAGACTTCTAAAATCCCTTTCCTGAAGATTCTTGCTCCTCCTAAAATTACTTTTTTTTTTTTTTAATTTTTATTTATTTTTTTAACAGCAAATAAGGGCAAAGCTTAGCCACAAGGATAAAGTTTTCATAGAATCATAGAATCATTTAGGCTGGAAAAGTCTTGCTTGATGTAAGTTTGCACCCTAAATCAACCTGGGTTCATAAACTTCTGAAACATACAATGAACCTGTACCAAGTTCCTATTGTTACCTGATACTGGCAAAATTAAGCCTTTCTTCACTGTGAAAAGCAGTCCAAGGTTTAATTTTTAAGCTAACAAGGCAGCAATAGGCAGCAAAGTTGATGGTATTACATAGAAGCTGAGCCCCATGTCCACAATTCAAAA
The DNA here is from genome assembly GCF_964035555.1 of Netta rufina. NCBI lineage: Eukaryota > Metazoa > Chordata > Aves > Anseriformes > Anatidae > Netta > Netta rufina. The sequence goes on from NC_140125.1 coordinate 45,526,929, forward strand.
TGTGCCATGCCATTTATCTCTGAAGCAGTAAAGTGTTTCTGCTTCCTTGGTACATTGGGAGCACCTAAATAATATCACTGAGATAATAAATAGGTTTAAAGTTACACGTGGTTAAGGTATCTGCTGCATCAAGGTTTAACTAAGTATGCTAGTTGATGAAATCCAACCATGGATAAACACTTTGGCATCTCTTATCTGCTGTGTTGGCATTATAACTCTTAATTTCCTTCACAGATATATGAAGAGAGAGATATGAAAGAAATAGATTTTTTTGCCTATTTCCAGTTACCATGAATATGATGACTGTCTGTATTTCATCTAGAGAAGCCCACAGATAAATTTTTTCATCTTTCCCTCTATAATGTCCTTACCCCAGCACTGAAGATCAAATAGCCCTAGTCTCTCATGAGGCCTTTTGGTTACCCGACCCAACCAGATGCAGGAGTCTTCTCCGTTTACTCACAGTGCTAAGAAGTGCTCAGCAGGGGTTGGTCTGCCCCAGCTCTTTGCTCTCTGCAGCCGAGCACAAGTGGCTGGGGTCAGGGCATGAACAAGGATTTGATGTTAGGTGATGTGCAGGGCTGTGCTTGTAGCTGTGAGAGGAAGGCAGGGTACAGCTGGGTACCCATACGTACATGCTGTGAAGGCAAAAGTTAAAGAACTATAAAAATTATTCATTTCCATGCAGGCTTTTAAGAAATCAGTCAGGCATTTCAAGCAGAGAGCAGGAAAGGTTTTTCGGTACTACTGTCTAAAGCCGTGAAAATGGGACATTTTTTCCCATCAGTGCTGCAATAATCCAACATGCAAGGCAGGGTTAAATTTTCTCTTTCATCACATGCCTGTCACTCCAAGTGTTGCTAATGTCTGAAATCAAATCTGAGTGCCTCCCCAGCTCACTTGGTGTTCTGGGCCTCTCGTTTCTCTTTGGGTCCCCAACCCCTGAACAAATCATCACATTAAATATGTATCATTTAAGTTGGCCTGTGGGAGAGGCAGTAACTGTATCATGTACTAATGGCCATATTTTTGGTGGTTAAACTCCCAGGGCTCTATATGAGCTCTATCTTGGGCTCTGGCATGTTGCCCGAGTTCAGAACCATAATGAGCAGATTTGCACCTGATTCTATAGAGTATTATTACTCATTTGCTGCTTTTATTTCCTCTCCTTAATATCCTCTGCCCTTCTCCTTTTACTTCAGGATGCTCAAAGGCTCCAGGGAAACCTGCTAACCTCCATGTTATGACTCCAGTGTGTGCATGTACACACAAAGTGGGACCTGTACACACAAAGTGGGACCAATCTTTCTGCGACAAAAAAAGACCAGGGACAGCAATATTTTCACAGAATCACAGAATCACAGAATTTCTAGGTTGGAAGAGACCTCAAGATCATCGAGTCCAACCTCTACCTAACGCTAACAATCCCCACTAAACCATATCCCTAAGCTCTACGTCTAAATGTCTTTTAAAGACTTACAGGGATGGTGACTCCACCACTTCCCTGGGCAGCCTGTTCCAGTGCCTCACAACCCTTTCAGTGAAGAAGTTCTTCCTAACATCTAACCTAAAACTCCGCTGGCGCAACTTTAGCCCATTCCCCCTCGTCCTGTCACCAGGCACGTGGGAGAACAGACCAACCCCCACCTCACTACAGCCTCCTTTAAGGTATCTGTAGAGAGCAATAAGGTCACCCCTGAGCCTCCTCTTCTCCAGGCTGAACAAGCCCAGCTCCCTCAGCCGCTCCTTGTAGGACTTGTTCTCCAGGCCCCTCACCAGCTTCGTCGCCCTTCTCTGGACCTGGTTTTTGGGTTTTTCCTGCAGGAAACAGGATCCACAAAGACCTGGATGTGCTTCAGTGGCATTTTGATGATAGCCTAGAGGTAGAATACAGATAAAGCAACCTTTTCCATCCTTGGGACTGTTCTCAGCGGGGTTTATTTGTGCCATAAGATCCTAGGGATGACACAGATAAATATTTGGTTAAGAGGAAACAAACCAAGCAGACAGAGGGAGGAGTAGAGTGAACAGGCACAAAGTGGTCTAAAGTGTGCCCAACATGATGGGAGCACAGATCCCAGGGAACTCCATCCTATGGTTTTGGAATAGAATACGTCCTGTTTGTTTCCTTATAGTAACATTTCCTACTGCTATGCTCTATGGGCACAGTTGAATAAGAGAAAGATACAAGTTCAGCTTCTTTGTTCCTCACAAGTCTTGGAGGATTTAACCCCAGTGGAGATAGAAAGGATTTTTGCAGGAAGAACCTTGGATATTGGAAGTCTGTGCCATGAAGAGGCATTTTAAATCTTAAAATGTAGCACCCAAAGTAAATAAAGGGTCAGACCTTAGAAAAGTTATAGAGTTATGTGAAATAAATTGCTACCTAATTCTTAATCCCATTTCAATGACTTGCTATCTCTTGAAATTTTTATTGAAATGCCTGTTTTTTTGTGTTTTGTTGTTGTTGTTGTTGTTGTTGTTGTTGTTGTTGAATTCTCTGAAATTGGAGAAGCCACTTGAAAGAAAACCTAAAAACATAAAACCTATAATAAATTAATGATATATATATATTTTACAGTTTTGTCCATTTAATTGGAGAAGCTAGGATTAATAGACTAAGGCCAGTGCTCATAGCACTCAATGCAGAGCATCCATGGTAAATCTAAATCAATAAGTATGGATTATTTCTAAGAGTTTTCATTATCATGATAAATTAATCCAAAATATAAAAGAAGATTGAAGAAACTGGAGCTGGAATATTTCAACAAGCAAAGGGCAGGCCCATTCTGATCTTGCTCATCACAAATTAGTAAAAAGGAAGAAAGAATTAGGGGAAGATACTGACAGGAAGGAAGTTAAGAAGCCAAAAGCAAAGAGCTAGGACATCGCACACTTGTATTATTTATAGAGGGGAAGATTTATGAATCATAATCTGGGACTGCAGCAGACCATTTACAGACAAAATTAAACAAAGGTTATTTCTTTCCAAGGGAACTGCCAATCCAATGCCAACTACTGAAAATGCTGAAAACCAAAATGATAAATGGGACATGAAAGAGGGACGTTTCCTGTCCCTTTAGTCTACAGCTCCACAAAAATAAAGAAAGAATAAACTGTACCTTCCAAAACATATCCAGAATGTTCACTGGTTTTATCTGGATCTAGGCACAGAGACAAAAGGGAAAAATCAATCTTAAACATAACCTCATCACCACACCTCTTAAACAGCAACCACCTACAAAAACATTTTGACTACTTTTCTAGTTTTCTTGTTCTGATTTCAAACTGCATAGGCCAAGATCACTGGCAGACTACGGAGTTCTCATTCCCTGACTTACCACTTCCTGTGCCTACCTCCAACTTCCTCTGACACAGGGGAATCTTCTCTTTGATTCAGGTTAATATATATGGAGATGGAAATAACTTTTTTTTTTTTCCTTTTTAAATTCCAGTTGGGTGTCAGGAACTATAGAAGCTCTAGTGAGATGTGGTTGCTTGTGAACATATAATGTAGATATAATGAAATACACTAGAAAATGCTGACAATTAGGGCAGCATTGTCCTATGTTGGTGCTAATGTTTATCATTTCAAGACCTTAGGCAATAGGAAATGTACTTAGACATTGAAGTCAATGGGCGGTTGAAGTGCTCATCACATTAGTATAAGAGACCATTTACAAATAATCCTGACCAGAGATAAAGACTTAGGCCTCTGTATTTGAACATGCTAGCCTTGGTCATGAGCTGAAGTGTGTTATACCTTCCATTTTAGCACAACAAGACTCCGTGGCTAGCACTGGCTGCAAGAGCCAGCAATTATCTATGACTATTATTCTGTAATTCTGTGTCCTTATGAAAAATTCATTTTACAAAAGAGCAGAAGAAATCAGCTATTTTTGTTTGGCAGAGCAATGGCTGAGAGGGGATGGAAGTGCTGGCTGTAAATACATCATGAAGCAGTAAACCTGAGGGAGGGGAAAAGAACTATTTAAACTAAAAGGTAACTTTGGCACATGTACAAACAAGTGCTAACTGGCCATGAAAAAAAAATAGGAAAAGTAGAAGTAGGTTGCCAATGATACAAACAATGAGAGAAGGAAGGACCTTTCCAATAGAAGAAACACAAGCACAATACCAGAGTACATTTAAGACAGGGTTTAAACATTTCCTGAAAGGTAATAAGAGGTTTGCCTGTTGTTGTCACTAAGTGGTGAGGCCTGGGATCACTTCCATGTCAGAATGATATTCCTGTGAATGACATCTCCTGTCTCCTTGTATCCTGTTTTATGTCAACAAAGACTCCAAAGACCACTGGTAAAAAGCAAAGCAAGAAAGATGGCACATTACATCTCAGCCAGGTTTCTTTCCTGGAAATTCAGGGAACCAAGAGTTTAGCCAGTGCTACAGAATGTACATGTACAGTGACCTTGGTCCCACTTTTGATACCACAGGTCTGGAGTAAAGTGTTCAGAAAGTCTCTTTTTATGTTTTTAATAGTCAATGCATCCCTATTTTCTAAAGAAAAACACCCCATATTTCATATAAATGAAGAGGCAAGCCATTGCAAGCACATTTTATTATCATGAAGACAGACACACATTCCGACCGCTAAATGACTAATCTTTTGTTAATTAAGCTGCTACTAATTATTAAACTGAACACCTTACTGCTATTTACAAGGGTTTGTAGGACCACAGGAGAGCTCTGATCCCTTGACTGGCAGACTAACACAACTTACTCTTTGAAGATTATTTTCTCTCAGGGATGTCACATTGATGAATGTTCTTTTTCCTGACTTGATTATTTTCCTGTCAAGGCAAAAGATCCTTAATCACACACATTTGTTTGTTTTATATAAAGAAAACAGTGACAACTTTTACTGTCTACAGTGAAATCACACCAGGTGAATATGAAAGATCATTTAAAATTAGTTTTTCTGTTGAGATTTAAGTGATACATCCCTCAATCAGCTGCAGACAATGCCACTCCATTCCTTCCAAAAGGATAGACCTGCCTGCTGTACTCATAAAATTAGATCCCAAAGTGAGAAAATAGAACTTAATTCATAAGGCTATTTTCTAGCTTTTTCCAAAGCTGCCACAAACTTGACAAACTACCAAGCCTCAAACATCTCATGCACCACCATTTACTTTACCATCAGTCTTACAGCTGAAAAGTTCATTCATTTTCCCACCAAGAAGTCCCACAAACCACTTATCGCTGGCAGAGCACAGAAGGTATTAGCCCCCATGGAGCACATTCCCCACCACTTGAATTTTCTACCATGAAAATTTTCTCTTCAACTTTTATGTGATGTTGTCACTTTGCCTCATCTCTGTCTCTTGGCCAACTGACAAGACAGTTTTGCATTGAACAATGCACAGCCCAAGTTTCCATGCCTTGAAGAAGCAGCTCTCCACCAACAAAGTCTTGCGGACACAGTCATCTGCTGCATCACTTGGGTATTGTGCCTTGCCACTTGGCTCAGGAAACAAGTAGCAGAGGTCCCAGTGTCACTATGACTGTGAAGAAGGCTCTTTTCTCTGTCCTTGTGAGCAGGTGTTGATTAACCTCATTTCCTGGGTGCAGTGTATGCAGACAGCCTTTGTGTCCTGGGAAGTGATCCATGCACAACTGCCTCACTTCCCAGGACCGTTATCATCAACTCTTCCTCTTTGCTGATCCTTTGGAAAGGGGATAATTTTTTCCCAGGCTGTTCATTACTGTGAACAAGAGAAGGGGGAGTAGGAACAGCAGCCCCAGTTTGACAAATGAGCCTTAGTAACAGATTAAACAAATGGTAAAAATTACCTGCACTACAAACTCTTCTGACTCCCTCTCCCTTCAACTCACCACAACTGCTTTCTTTCCCACCTGCATCTACCTAATAGGTTGACAGAGATCTTCTTGGCATCCTTAATTAGCAGGAACACATTAAAGGAGAGGAAGGATGACCACAGCACACACAATTAGTCAGTGAATATAATTGTAATTCAGGACACATCACTGACTAATTGATTCTCAAGTCCAGCATTGCCCAGGCACCAGTAAGCATGCCTGGCATGGAAGCACTCTGTCTCCAGTAATCACTCTAACACCAAAACCTGTGTCACAATGACTTGCATCAACAAAAACATCCAGGGCATTCGGAATTGAGTCAATTGTTAACTTACTCCAGACAATGGACCCGGGAAAATAAAAGATGCAGAGTCGGTGTAGACCTTCTAACTCCCAGTTGGAGCTGAGGAGGCAGCTGTTTTTTTAGCCTAATCAGACAGTTTAGGAGCACAGGACTGCCCAAGTCCCTCCTTGACTCCATCAGGCATTTTTGAAAGATCCCCTGTTGTTCTTGTAGGGATATATTCACATCTGGGAGCTTGAATGCAAAAGGTAGTGCCTCTACATCTGCAACTATTGAAGGTGCAGGTCACTATAGGATGGAGAACAGACTTCTGTCCTCACCTAGCATGGTCATTCCTATGATCTGATGCTGGAGCTTATACAGATATCTGCCTTGCTGCTCAGCCTCCCCCATCATGTCTCTTCCTGCAACCAGCCAGCTGGAAACAGAATCTAGCACTATCTATTGTATCTTTTGCTTGGCCTCACTGACTTCTCATCTTTTTCTAAACTTCATCTGAAAATGGGACATTTTCTCTCCTGATGTTTTTGCAAGGAAGTGGTCAGATCAGTGGTTTTTTTTTGTTTGTTTGTTTGTTTTTTGTTTGTTTTGTTTTGTTTTTGTTTTGGTTTGGTTTTGTTTTTTGTTTTTGTTTTGTTTTGGTTTTGTTTTGTTTTTGTTTTTTTTCTATTTCTGATTAGAATGGCCAAGTTCTGCCCTGGTGTTAAGCTGGTGCATCTTTTAATCTCTCTGCAAACTAACATGATCCTTTCAGCAAGTGCCTTGTTTGAGGGCAAATCCCTGGGATGAAAACTATCCCAGTTCTGCAACGGGGATCTGGACTCCAACATATTAATTTTCCAATGTGCAGGAGTGTCCTCCTGGGACAATCAGAGATCTTGCTGTATAGGGTGTGATCCAAAATGTGGCCCAGTGAGGAGTGCTTGACCTCTGGAAGAGTTTAGGTTATACCTGCATCTCATTTCTGAGCAATCATGTTAGAGACCATCTAACAATGCCTTAACCTGTCTCTCATCGCTTCTCTCATATCACTAATCATATCAAACACGGAAAAGCTGAAGCTACGGAATTGCTCTCCTTAGCACACCTCCATGCCTGTTATTTTTTGCCAACAAAAAGGTACTGCATCAGCAGATGAAAGTACCTGAATTTCTAAATTAAATTACTGTCATTATCCATTTCCTAATTTTCCATTACAGGAAAGGAGATTAGCTTGAATCACTCTCGGCACTTCACAGGAACGCTTCTATTTTAAATCATCTGCATGAAGTACAGATTTGGAGAATGAGGACTGAAAAGTTTATCTTGCAGTCAGCCAAACATACAAGAGAGAACTCAAAGTTAAAGAAGACACTGAGAGCTTGGGTAGTGTCCTTTTTACTGAACTGTTATATTTCCATTGAAATGTTTGGAAGATCCTTATGGGCCAGTGCTGTGCTACTGCTTCACAGCAAATAGGGTCTCCTTCTATCATATCATTACTGCCATGATAATTTCTGTATGTAATAAACAGTTACAGAATTTCAGTGCTACCTAATTAGTATGTTGTGAAGGACTTAAGTGCTAGGTGCTAATCTTTATTCCTAAAACTTTGAATTGCGTCAGGTTACACACTCCAATCTTTGTCTGTAATGGTACAACATAAACACCTGCATGTCTAACATTGATTCTTTGCCTGGAAAGTAGAAGACTGAAATCCCTTAAAAGTGGGATTGTTTGAGTCAGTGTCTGTGAAGCCCAAATGACTTAACTTATTTTTACTCCAAAACATAAAGTAAGATTTCGGTAGATCACCTACTCCTTACCTTCCTTGATAAAGGCCTGATTTTTCATTTTAAGAGCCAGCAAATAGTACATTTCAATGAGAACTTGCTAACGGAACATTGCTGCTTACAGAGGACTCATTTTTTGTGCAGACAGATGATGAAATCATCGGTGTTGTTTGCTATTAGCAATGCAAATAACAGCATGTGGCTAAGTCACCACTAACCCGACACTGTTTCAGTAAAGCTATAGTCAAATCTGTCACGAGTGTCTACCTGCATGTGATGCTACGGTTCGCCTCTATTGCCCTAGGGCTTTCGGTCCTATCAGATGCTGTTGGGTTCATCACCGTGACCATGGTTGGGGCATTTTAGCCTATGCAACCTTCAGTCTTTCCAGCCTGCAGCAGTCCAGAGGAGAGACTGCTTTTCTCAGGCATGCCCTTTTGTCCACTTACATCTGGAGTATAATGCTAATTTAGCATAATAGGCCAACTGCTCAGCTGTGTAAATCACTTTAGCTCCCCTTGAGTCATTGGCTGTACCAATTAACTCCAAAGGGAAGTCTGGTCCAAAGTACCAGAGAGCTTGCTTTTGTCTTATTGTTGAGGCTGTGAGAACAATACTACTTTCTGGTTCTTGTACTGAACTGTGACCCTCTCTCCAGCTCAGGCTAAGGTATACTCTTTGAACACAGCTATATTATCTCCTCCTTGTCAATGCACCTAATTAAACTGTGCAGCAGTTTTTGGTTCTCGTTAGGGACCCCGTAAGATGATGGCAGTACAAGGCTTGTTTGAAGAGGTGTTCAACAGGAGTACACAACTGACTCTGAAGTGCTGCATTTAGGCTCTGGGCACATGACCCCCAAACTATACAGCACTTTGTTGATGTAATTATGTGCTCAAGTACTTTCAGACTAAAAGTATGAGGTTTGGTGCTGTCCTGTGTATATGCTACAGAGAGCCAGGTACATTTGCTGTATCTGGTCTGAGATCTCTAAGGCTCTTCTGAGGTCTGCCCTTAGTAAAATTTTCCAGGTAAAGGAATTGCCTTGAAAAGGGTCAAGTTTCCAAAGAAGTAAGGAAAGTAGCACAGAGTCAGTGTTTATTGAAAAGCCAGGTAATACTACTCTGAAGTTTTATCAGAAGAAACATACTTTTTTTACTTTTTTTTTTTTTTTTTCTTCAGGATTAAGCTGACAAAAACACATTTATTTCATTTAATTTGCATAAATTACACTCAGTCTTTTCTAACTGTGAGGCTTAAATAAAAGCTTCCCTGCAAAATTCCCAAAACATTGCTGTTAGCTTTGAAATTTTGTGAGAATAGCCTTTTTGTTTTTCCTGGCATTTTGGTGCTCTTTCTTCAAGTCAAAAGCAGAAGAAGCAGAAGTACAGAAGACTCAAAATGAGAGGGAGAATTACAGCAAAATGGGAGTAGAATGAGAGCCTTCTAAAAGGCTTGATTTGGTGTGAGCTTGGTGATAAAACAGGCAGAACTAGCTAGGTCTTCACAGAACCCTAACAGGGTCCAGGTCCAGACTGGTTCATACCCCGTCAGCAAGGGTGGCGGACAGGGTTCAGCTCTGCCTATTTGCAGAGATGTTGTAGAGTCTACCTCCTCCTGCACAGAGAGAGCATCTGTTAGCAGTTCTGGTGAGATCTGAGCTGTAGGGAGTTAACTCACAGGCCACCTTTGAATTTGATCCTGTGGACTAACACAGCAGCATCCTTCAAACCTCTAGTAACTCTTTGATGAAAATGTTTTAAAACAAGATATCAGAACAAAAGTATGGTTAAAAACAAAGTGGTTTGTGGAGAGTTTTGTCTAGCCTTGCAGAGCAAGAAGCTCTAAGCAAATATTTACAGTCTGCTCATTAGGAGTTTAGATACAAACCCCACCATACTAATATCAGCACTCGAGAATTAGTCACTCTTCCCTTTCCCATTATGCAACAGATTCAAGAGAAGAATTTTCTTTGAGGTTTGCTGCAGGGAAGGTATATTTAACCATGGAGGGTAACCTGGCCAGGAATGCAGAGGTATCACCAAGGAGACCCCTGCTCACTGGTATCCTGATCTGCGCTATGCAGACAGTCTGATTCCTTCAGGGTAGGTACCTGGCTGTGGTGGGATGTCCACAAACCCCATTGAGATGCCTTGGTTCCCTTTTTATGGCATTACCTCTCGAAGGGATTGAATTGTGAGAGCAATTTGGCAGCAAAAATAATCAGCCAGAGGCCTTTAGCTTGGTCCACGTCTCTGTTTTCTGTTTCATCTGAGCTTGTATTGCAGTTCTGAATATGTGCTCCCCACTACACATCACCTGCTGCAGACTTTTCATGTGTTCACCATGTGCACATTGGGAAATATAGCTCAACAATAGAAAAAGCTCTGAAACATGGCTGTGAAAATAGTTGCCTTTTTACTTTTCCTTGCAGTGTTACTTATATTCATCTTTAACAAGGCAAAAAGCTTCTGCAGGAATCCCTCCATTACAGGAAAAGCGCAAAGAGGAATGAGTTTGAAACACAGTCTGAGCAGGTGCACTTTGTCCTCCAAAATGGTATTTCCCCTCTTCCCGAGCAACTTTTTCCTCTGATGTGGCTGGCAAACCTTTTAAATAGCATAGCTGAAAAGTGAGGATGTGTTTTGAAGCAGGAGGATTTGGGGCAGCCATGAGTTAAGAATTAGTTAATATTAATTAAAGTAAACAACACTATTAGTTTTACCTTTCCAAAATGTGATAATAAAACAATAATGTAAGTCACCAATTCCTGGCCTTTCTCCAGTATTCTGAAGTTTTGTTATGATTTACTGGACACAACAATGTCAGGCAAATCTATTATCTTTCAGATGGCTGTTTATCTCAAGCCTGGTCTCCAGACCTAGCTTTTTTTTCAAGGCATGCAGCTTTATCTTGAATTCACAGAGATTGACCTGTCTGACTCCTGCTAGAATATGCTATGGTTACTTTCCAAGCTACACACAAATATATACATACATAGCAAAAAAAGAAGTATATAGCAATGCCAGAATTTTAGTTACATGTAGTATTGGGGCAAGTCTTGATTTTGTTTTATTTTTAATGCCTCTGTTGGCATGAAACCAGCAGTATGAAATAGCATGCCTACATCAAAATATTGGCAGATATATTGGCTGATAACATTTTAATCTCGGATTCCACCAACATAAACTTCAATGTGGATCTCCTTCCCCTCTTCCCCTCTCATTACTTATCACAAGTTCCACTTCTGCTATTTTTTTTTTTTTTAAATCTGGAATTAGAACCTATTGCAGTCAATGAAATGAGACATCTGTAAATTTAGCTTCAGGGTCCAATATATTAAAGGTGGTATAATTGCAGTGTACAAAGGTGGATAATTACAGTGTGTGGATCCAGGCCTGGTTGAGATCTATGTTCAGATGTCTAGCTGAAGAGGACTCATAGCTAGGTCTGAAAATACTTATTGGAGGCTATCTCACTCTGTCTTTCTGTCAGATCTGACGGCTCAGTTTGTGTGCTTTTTCCTTCCCATATAAGAGGCCTGATAAATCCTTTCTGTCCTACACAAGTTGTTATTTCATCAAGCAGTTAATCACAGCATTGGCTATTCACTAACAAACAAACCAACAAAAAATATACAAACAGACAAAAATATTCAATCAAGCTATAGCATGGGAGCTCACCATTTTGGAATACTGTTCTATAAAGAAAGAGTGTTTTGCATTCTGTGGTATAATTACTTAGATATAAGCATTTACACAACTGAAAACAAACAAACAAACAAACAAAAAATCTTGTATTACGTAGGAGAGCAGTGACAATACTGGGTTCGTGTTATTCTTGGAAGCCCAGAATATGAAGAGGGTTTTTTTGATACATGTTAAGTATTGATCTAATCTACCAAAGGGCTCTTGTTGCTTCTTGGAGCTCAGAGGAACCTTTTCTGCTTCCAGAACCAGAACTGCAGCATCAAATGAGTACTGGAGGGCAATAACCTACCTGACTTCTCCCTGCTTCTTTGCAATACCTCAGCAAATTTCTGTCTAAAGATGTGGCCCCATCTTTCTTCTCCTTTGATACAATCCATAGCACATATGCAAAAAGTGAGCTACTGCAAAATTAAAATTACATTTTCACCTCCCAACAAGACACTGGGAAATGAGGAAAAGTCTTTGGCCATGACAACCTAATTCTCTCATTCTTGACAGAAAATATGGAGCAGGACACTGAAAGTAGAATTTCTACTTTGGATTTAGATTTAATACACTGTAACTGAGAGAGAAATTGTCCTGGGAGGGTCTTTGCTGTCTTGGTGCTACACGCACATGCAGAACCATGCCAAGTATGAACTTTGAATGTCCATGGAAATTTTTTCTTAGCCTCACAGCTGATTTCTCCACAGAGAGGTGAAGTAAACACAACTGTTAATGAGCTCTCAACTTGCTCCTCCAAGAAAAATGTAAGACCATGCTCGGTAGCGTGAGGGACGGAGAGTTATTGGGATGGATACTTCCCACAGATACACAGGCAAACAGCTGTGGGAGCACTGTCCAGGAGCCGACCATAGGTACATCTGTTGCTGGTGTTGCTCTGCTTAAGCACATCTGTCTGTCCCCAGCTGCACATTTTATTTTATTTCTTCTTTAAAGTCATCATCTTTTTAGTAGCAGTAGCTCTAGAGGCATTTATTTGTGATCCAAGTGAAATCCCAGGAGACTCACCCTTTTGGTCTGCTTCTAAGACTCTGGGAGCAGGAATCTTGACAGAGGGCCATGGCTGACTGTCTTTTTGTACTCAGCATTTTAGCAGTAGGGAAAACAAACTTGTCACACTTGCCTTGGGTGGTTTCTGGGGACCAACACCAAGCATTGCCTGTAGAAATGGAAAGAAGCCAAAATGCTGTTCTTACACACCTTACTCTAGCATACAATTAATGGATTCTAAATGTAAAACAGATTAATGCAAATATTTGTCTGACAATTAAGCTGAAGTTAAAAGTTTCTCTCTATTGTCATTAGAATGATCATTTTCTCTAGCTTACGGTGAAGTCTCTGTAACCAATCTAACAGTTCCCTGGCTTGCCTGTTAAATGGCTGTCAGACTACCCAGGACTGGATATCATCCTACCATGAGCCTTTGCAAGGCAGTTACCCAGATTAATAGCCATGTCTAGCTTTGAATGCAGTGCTCCTGACCACAAGGCTTGGGGGACATTCCTACTTCTGCTCCTTGAAGGACATTAAAATCTGGGCACAAAAAAATATCCCTGGCTGAACTGCGTTTGGTATATCTTAGTCTATTTATTTATTTTTTTTAAACCGTGATTCTCTAAACAAATCAACATCATCTGGGAATGGCTGCAAACACCAACATTTTTTAATTATATGTACACATAATAGTGAAAAAAGATTTGTCAGTGATCCTCCCATTGGCACATCTTTGCTCAAAAGAAACGTCTGTCTTTTAACCATACCCCTCTAAGCCTTTCTTTTATGAGGCATCCTGTTATGCAAGACCTTGGCTGCAATCCAAACCATATTGGGCCCCTTTTAAGCATCCCTTTTACAACCTATCCTTTACAGTAACACACCAGTCCCTTGTTTCCCAACAACAACTTTCTGTACAGAAAGCTTTCAGCCCAAAAGAAGCCTTTAGACCCAGCAGTTGTGTGATTTTCACCATAAATAATAGCTCTTATTAATCAGCGGCATTAATCTATGGAGGCATTATTCCAAAAACTAGCAGCTTTTCAGAAGTTGCTGAGAATGTTACAAGAAAGTAGCACCTAGAAAATCCTTTGGATTTAACTAGCGTTGTATTTCTTTTGGGTTGTAATTTTCTGTTCTGTTAGCATACTATCTCTCAGTTGTCACTTCAGTTGACCTAGACGATGCAGTGTATATATTAACCATCCACTGATCTTCAGAGAAATCCTCCTGAACTAATCACTGAGCCAGTTATGGGCTTATTTCACAATGACACAAGAACTAAGAATGTGGAGACCCCAATATCCTTTTACACACCTCCTCATGCTGCCATCTGGTTAACAAGCCAATACCAAGGGAAGTAATTCATCTGTTTATAGGTCTTCATGGAGAAAGCAAAGAGAATGAGTTTTTGATTGAAATTAAAAAAAAAAAAAAAAAAAAAAAAAAGTTTATTTAGGGTACTGAAAAAAGATAAGGGATACTTAGGCATCATCCAACACTCAAATCTCTTGCTGTACAAGGAAATGCAAAATGCAATCTAATTAAGAAACATTTCTGTCCTGTAACCAGAATAACATGTGTTCCTTACAGTGTGGCCCAGCACCTCTAAACAATGTGGATGAGTTTTAAAGTCTTAAAATTTTGATTTTCCAAGCCTTTAATTTTGCAAGGAGAAAGCAATAACAGGTACATATGAATGCTTTCCTAGGAAATCACACGTGCTGTCTTGCAAATTATGACTCAAGCACAGCAAAGGAAGAGAGGGTATTTTGTCAGGGAGGGCAAAATATCAGTGGATGTTTTCATTATCATTAAACATAAAGGTCAAATGAGCAGATATTTTGCCTGGGCTGGTAAATTTTTAGACTACTTTGAAAGCTGTATTACAGTACCTAGTATACAGATTGCTTATCATACCATACTTCCACAGTCCCCAGTTGGAATTTGGAGGAATCTGTGTTTGAAAGACTGGGAAATAAACCATAATGGGTTATTAGAAGCAAATGGGTTACATGTTCCCAATTTTGTGACACAAAAAATTCAAATCCTTTGGTCAGACTTTTTTTTTTTTTAAAATGGTGTTGGTGTAATTCAGAGATGATGGGTTACACAGGAAAGGAGAATCAGAATCCAAACATGATGTTCCTGCTGCATACAGCCTGGTTGGGGTCATTAACTCTGCTTTTGGGGTAGCCTCACAAGGGTGAGACTCACAGCTCTGTGTAAGGAGGAAAAGTAAGCACTGCTTGTACCTGCATTGCAGTACTTCAGGACCTCTTATGGCACTCTCCAGACTTGTTCTCCAGCCTCTCCAACAACGTGTAGTTTCATTAATTTGTGAGCTTAGCCTGGTTTGGCTAAAGTATTTGGGACCTGTTTTTGAGTTAGATTATTAATACATTTTTGGAACAGAGTGGGAAAGAGAGCAGGGAAAGTGCATTTTTTCCTATTAGTTCTTCACCTGAGGCTATCATTGCACAAACATGATTGGAAAGAACAAGAATAAGTGAATACATGACTTCAGCAGGGCTTTAATTCCTCTGCTGTCAGGTATTAATTTAAGCCACAACTAAAACAATGGGCTGTTGGACGCCATTGATTCAACCAAAGTACTAGTGCACATGACTTTTCCACTGGAATGCTTTCAAGGTCTTTTTCCTCTTCCTATCCTAGCTCTAAAACCTTTATGCAAACGGTCTTAGTCACAATTAGATTACATCAAAGAATGTTTGTCTTGGTTTCAAGCCTGCTTGGGTTAAAATCAAGATAAATTGCAAATTGGCTAAAACCACCAACAAACACCCACTTTTTCTGGTCATTACAGATGAGGAATGTACAGTGCATTTAGGTCTTGTATTTCCACCGCCCTATCCTGTCCTTAGTCAGCAATTTGTTAGGTAATTGGAAAACAAAGTTCAATAGACACTCTGATAGTGGGTGGGGTTTTTTCTTTCCCCTTTTGGCTTTTGTGCGTCATAGAATACCTACAAAGGCATCAAGTCACAACTGGACACATGTAAAAGTCGTCACATGTGAAACATAAAGAAAGGAAATAATGCTGGTGCATAATGCTCGAAGACAAGTAAAGTTTAATATGACAAATGACAAGGGAAGGCAACCCTGTTCTGCCTCCTTCTCTTCCTCCATGGTCACAAACTAGGAAAATAAGCAGGTACCGAACAAGCTTGTTCTTGTCCCTTTGCTAAAGGGAAACTGCTGCCCTCAAAATTGTCTGCAGACTGGAAAGGAATTGGGCCACTTAAGCAGACACTAAACTGGAGATACCTCTGCAGGGACACACCACAATGTGGACAGCAATCACCAAATGGGAGCCTCTGAATCCTGGTGAGAGCAGCGTTGAACACCCTTCAAATGGCCAACCAGGGATGTGAGGAATAATACTACATTAATGCAACTGTTTTTGCAGGCTATGGACGAAGATAGGTAGTGAAGTCAGGAGCCAGGACTGACTTTGCACCCAGTAGACTTGAAATGAAAAGTCACTGTTGGTGTAAATTATTCATTCCTGGAGGCTGAAGAGAGCTGTGCAATCTCACCATGTTAGGGCTGTGCTATTCAACTCTTGAACCATGCCAATTTTGCTATGTAAGTTTTAAATCTGTGTAGCTCAGTAGACACCAGCAAAGTTATTCTGGACTTATACCACTACTTTTTAATAGAGGTGGCCAGAAAAAATAAATACGATCCATGAAAAAAAGTTGAAAGTACAAAAATACTCTTGGCTAGATATTCACCACAAGGAATATTTACTCCTTGACATTTATGTTGGCCAGTCAGCCCAAAATAGACTGTTTTCCCAGAAAACAATTTCACAAAGGTACATTTTTGGAGACATTTTTTCCAGACTCTTTCCCTTAAGTATTCCTGCCAGAGCTCAAGGTGGCTGCCATGACTGCTAGCACTGTGCTGACATTTCTGTCATTCAATCATAAGCTGGCAAAAAGGCTGCATAGAAAATTTAAACAGCTGGAAGTTCAGGATGTCAGACAGTAGTTTCAGCTGTGAGCTGCTGCACGCAGCAGATTAATAAGCTCCTCTGGAATGCAGAACAACCATAATTATCACTTACTCCAAGCTGAATGAGAAAAGCGTGGCTGATGGTCAACTTTCTAGGTAGGAAGAAATCTTGGAGACCTTCACATCAGATCTATGTCCTTAATTCCAGCAGTTCCCCTGGGTTTTATTTTTTCACTCACTTTCATCCTTTTAATAGGAGCAATATTAGATCCTTCTCAATCAGAACAGAGGCATAAAAACTGGGCCTGAAGATGGGGTGAAAATTACAGTTTTAAACATGAAATTAGGAAAGCAGGACCAGATATCAGCAGGTAAGTATGTTATGAAGCTTTCATCTTACAGGAATGGTAACTCATAAGCTAAAGGTCACTTTGGACCTTTTATAGCTTTCTTTTTGTAAGAGTTTCTAGTTCTCATGGTGAAGTGATGCTAAGTTCAGCAAGGTAGAAAACGGTTTACACTGCTTCCAGAAGTAGCCTTTCCAGTAACTGCACCAATATTGGTATAAAGCATGGCCCAGTCTGGAACAGTAACAAGAACTGCAAATTGAAATGTTCATCTCTATGGCTACTGAAGCTGTCATCAGAGACAAACGAAAAATTCAGTGACGTCAAAAATACCCCCAAACACTTTTTGAATTAATCCATGACATGCAATTCCTCTGGATTGACTAGGCATATGAGTAGGTTACAATCCTTATTGTCCCATTTAGCCCTTCTGTTCAGTGTGCCCTGGGGTCTTGGCCACCTCCAGCTGTGCAGAGTGCACATTTCAAATGAAACATGACCAAGAAGGACAGCTAGCTCTCAAAGCTCAACCACAAAAGAGTCATTAGGTGGTCTTGGTGTGGCACCCAGACTGGGAAACTGACTCCCAGGTGTGAAAACACAAAGGTAGTCTAGAGTATAATGGATTTGGCTACTTGGGATGATATAGAAGTTAGGTACAAGCTGACAGGCAACTGATCCCTGTGCATTTTTTTAGGATGGAAGAAAAGATGTTTAAACTAATTCAATGGCTTTCTGAGACTTTGAAGGTCTTGGTGATTTACCAACTCATATAGCTGTTTTCTTCAACAGTTTGAAATCCTAGAAAAAACAAGTATCTCTCTAAAAATACAGTTGACATTAAAGAAAATAATTGTTGCTGTTATGTTGAGTACTATTTCTAAGGAGGTTATTAAATGCTTCTTCTCTGATGTTTTGAGAATTAAGTGGAAATCAAGATTCTCAAAAAGCATGGGTGGCTCGGGGTGCATCGTGTCTATGTGTCAAATTGGTGTCTGATTTCAGGCCTGATTTTCAGAAATGTTGAAAAATGGCTGTCTGAAAAACAAGCCATATAACACTGTTGAAAATACCAGTCAGAGTTCAAGATCCAAACATAGTTACAACTTTCAGGAATGATTAAGTCAGTGGTCTGTTTTTTATCCTTTACAATTATCATGATGACTAATGAGGTTGAGATCTGGTTCCAGATTTTCTGAAAGTGTGGGACAGTTTAGATCTGACATGTCCTAAGGCCATGTACCCATTTAAATTACTTACTTGACTGAAAAATCTGGATTAAAGTAACATACTAACTTAAAAAAAAAAAAAAAAAAAAAACAAAAAGGAGCATCAGCACACTACTGCAGGCTATGTGCATATACAACTGTTAACCAGCAAAATGTTTTCAGGCTCACACACAAGACAACTGGAAGGGCTCATTACTATCATTTAGTATGAATGCCTAAAGAGTTCTCCAGAGTGAAAATTTTTCACTCATTAATTTCTGTATAAGATCTGTAGCTTCTGTTGCACAAACATTTACTGAAAGAAGCAATGCTGTAGTGGATTGAGATTTCAGGGGAAGGATTTTTGGTGGAAGTTAAAATCAAGCTCAGTGTATGCAACTACATTCAAGTTGAAACATGGAGCCCAGTCAGTGAGCTACTGGGACAGTCCAGAGCAAAGAGCAGTGATTCGGAGTTGTGTTTGAAGATGCCATCAGAGAACACTGCATTATCTGCTTTCATAAAGAAACAGTAATCTTTCTTAAATCTAGCAAATAGTGTTCACTGCTGGAAGTAGAGTGAACTCTCTCACTATGTGTTTGCAGGGCTTCCAGCTCATCTATGTCTTGCTAGTGCTATCTGCATGCTGTTTAACCCAAGTACAGCCCAGGAAGGGGAAGAGAAGGATCTAAGCACTTTCCCTCTCACCTCTATGCTGCATCCAGCAACAGTGGCCAAAGAGGCAGCTACCGTTAATACTACACCCAACAGTCTGGTCAGAAAGGCAGAGGTAACAGGGAAATGCCAGTCAGTAGTCTCTAGGAAGGCATCCAAGATTGAATTCCTGTCAGACACAGGGTGATTTTATAATTTCTTGCAGGTTGCCAGGGGTTTTGTTTTTCTTTTTTTTTTTTTTTTCCTTTTTCTTTTTTTTTCCTTTTTTTTTTTTTTTTCTTCCTTTTTTTTTTTTTTCCAGGCAGTGAGCACATTCCTAAGAGTGATTTTTTGTACCTCTCCCTCATTTCCCTGCCTGTTCATGTGTTGCTGGAAGTTTTTTTGCCTTGTGTGGTGCTGTGATGGGAGGGAAGGTGCAGGGGGGGAGTTGATGCTAGTGACCCAGTGGTGTGACAGCCGTCATGGCTGGTGGGCAGCAGAGGGGAGGCCCTCAATGGAGTCGTTGCTGAAGTCAGCTTTAATCAATTTAATTGTTAAGGTTCTGGGAAGAGTGGGAGGAAACAGACCACAGACTTACGTGGTGAGGTTAATGGAAGGAGAAGTGATAAAATACAACCTTACAGCCTGCTGTGCAGAAAGGCCCACAGAGATTAGGAAGTTATCAAGTGAGAGAACAATTAAAATGGTTTGTAATTAACTCTGCAGAGAGTAAAAACAGCAGAGGTAATGGAAGGCAAAATATCACTTGCTGGGGTTGTCCCTAAATATCATTTGAGTCCCTGACTCTTCTTTCTCTGTGCCTCAGAGCAAACATGAAGAACTGGCAAGCAGGGCCCGTGCTGGGTTTGCTGCAAGACAGAGGCAGTGCTCACCCTGCTGCTGTTGCCCAGTGTTGGAGAGGAGCCACACGGAAAGGGAAGCAATTATTCCTGATGGTTTAGACAGCTGCAAAAGTACTTGCCATCAGCCCGTGGGTGAGGGCAGGGAGGAGGTGGTGAGCTTGTGCCCCATGCCAGTGCATAGGGCAGAGCCTGCTGGCCATCCTTGCACTGATCAGCCACCACATAGAGGGGTAGATAAATGGCACAGCCCTGCTAGTGACCTGGCAGCGGCCGTCAGGATGTGGGTAGTGCAATCTGGATGGCTCGCCCACAGCTGCTGGGGATGGCTTTCCTTGTTTCAGCCCCAGACAGCATCTCTGGTACTCTTGTGTTTTCATGGCTACTTCCCCAAGAGCTCCTAGCTGTTGGAGCAGCATTGTCCTGCTCATTTCTTTCTCAGGTTTAATGTGGATCTGAGACCAACCCTGCTCAGAGAGCAATGCCTTCTCTTGGAGCAGATCTTTTTTTCAAGATGAAACCTGGTCTATTTTAACCCAGCTCCCATCTGTACTGAACCCCACCCCTATTTCCCCCCACCTCAAGGTTACCAGTGCATTTAACTAAGCCAGTCACCCCTTCTTTGGTTCTAAATTAAAGCATCACTCGCAGCCTGTTTACTTTGTAGTGTGGATATAACCTAACCTCCCTAAATGCTATCAATATGTTCCCAGCTTACCACAGGGAGCAGAGGCAAGTCGATGCAACCACGGCAGGCTGATGTGTGTGGGGCTAACCACCACGACTGTCTGCAGGGAAGATGGGCCACTAAATTCCAGCTTTCCACCTACCTCGGTGCTCGTGGCAATGTGCAGCTGGCTCGCAGGGCTGCAGAGGTGGAGTACAGTCCCCGGTTAGGGGGACAGGCAGGGAGGGATGTCTCACCTCAGACAGTTAAGGGTGATTAACAGATGAGAAAGAAGCCCACCCAACTGGGTGTTTTGCTCAGCAGCCTGTCAAGGGCTGACGTAAGATGTGGGACAACTGAAGATTGCATGCCTGTGCAATGGGCTCCCCAGTGAAGAGAGACATAGGCATACTGAAGAAGGGAATGGAGTATATCTCCTATAGGGAAGGGCTGAGAGAGCTGGGGCTGGTCAACGTAGGGAAGAGGAGGGTCGGAGGAATCTTATCAATGTGTATAAATCCCTGAAAGAAGGGTGAAAAGAGGACAGAGCCAGGCATTTTCAGTGGTGTCCAGTGACAGGATGAGAGTCATTGTGCACAAACTGGACCACAGAAGGGACCCTCTGAACATCAGGAAGCACTTCTGTGCTGTGGAGGTGGCTTTGAACAGGGATTTGGAACTCCTGATTTGGAGCAGGGATTTGGACCAGATAGCCTTCAGAGGTCCCTGCCAACCTCAACCATTTCGTGATTCTGTGCTTTGATACCTTTTGTAAAAAACACAATGTGTTTTTTAGTCATAGTTTATCGCTCTAAAGCTGCAAGAAGGGTGAAGCTTTCTTTCCTTTTGGCAATAATAATGTAACACGGAAGGAAGAAAGGGAAGAAACAAAAGAGAAGAGAGGGAAGTAAGGGGACAGCTAAAATAAATAGAGAGGGGAAGGGGGAAGTTAATGAACTTGCTTTGCCTAATAAACAGTTTCCTTCTTTCCCCCCCCCCCAAGAGTGCTGTTTGTTCACCAGCCTGTGCTGGCCACATTTCTCCAGTGCTCCCTGCCCAAGCAGCTGAGGAGCAGGGCCTGTAGGACACGCACCAGGCAAGCAGTGGCCAAGGCAGGTAGTCACTCAACCATGGCAGCACCACCACAAGCAGGGCTACCTTGAGAAGGGAGCGGGAAAGAAAGTCCCCATGGCCCAGACAAACCCCCGTCTCTTTTCTTAGTGTGCCAACAGGGACAGCAATTAATGCCAAGGGGGGTGGTGGCTTTAATGATGCGGACACCTGTTCCCCGAGAAATGGCCTGAGCTCTATTTGGCACGAGTCGCTGCTGAGGCTCCTCAGCCACAAATTGCTTTTCCATAAAGGCAAAGCAGCTTTGTTTATAAACTGCTGTAGATAGGCTGGAGTTTTCATGATGAGAGCACAGAAGCAACAGTCATTACAGCCGTATAAATGAGTTTATTTGTTCAGCGAGAGCACATCTGCCAGGCTGTCGTGAGGTAATCTGCTGCCGCTACAGCCTACAATTAATGGACACTGGGGGACAAACAAGACAAGAGCACGACCCGTCTCTAAGGAAAAGAGAGCTTCACCAGCTTCACAGAGAGCCCCAGCATCAGTCCCTCTGTGGTGGCAAAGGGTCTGCCTGGAACATGGCAGACCAGGCCCTGAAGCACAGGGCAGGAGCATGCTTGGAAGAGGAGCAGGCTGGGAAAGCAACCATAGCAGCTCCACCCCAAAATAAGCAGTCTGGAGGGAAGGGCTGTTCTGGTTTATTCTGCTGGACATTGAAAGTAGAAGCGAGAATAAATCTGACCTGGAAACACAGGATGGTGTCAAGGCTCAGATTTCAGACTCAGACTTAAAATGGTCATCCTTCAGGGGCTGTTTGGATCCAGAGCTTTAACTTGATTCACCAAAAAAAATTGAACCATTTCTTGAATCTGTTTCTTGGCTCACATTTTGGGGTGGGGGTTTGTGCGAAAGAGGTGTTAATCCAAGGGTTTGGTTTGGACTCTTGCTTAGCTGGAATTGAATGCCTTGTCTGTGGCACAGTTCCTGCAGACAAGTGGCAGAAGATTAGTTGGCTGTCATATTTTTGACCCAATGAGGCCTGAAGAATTTGGTTGCAATGCTGCTGAACTGGTCAAATGCTGAAACATGAAGGACAGATGGAAATAACTGCAAAATGCTGTAACCTGGCACGTCCCCAACACTTCACAGCTTTCTTACAGACTGCCAGCAGTAGCAGAAACAGGCATTAACAGGGACAGTGGAAATCTAGAAAAATACCCCAGTTGCAGGAGGCAGGGCTGAGAGAGGTGTTAATCCACAAGTCTATACAGCCAGGTCCTTAATAACTTGCGTTACTGTAGAAATAAGGCAAAATAATAGGCTGTGAGATGCTCAGACCAGAAGAAACACCCCCATCCTTTCCCTTCCACCTCCAGGGAGAGGCAGACGTGACTGGCAGGCCCAGCTGATATTGCTGCTGCTCGTCGGGTCCCATCCAATGGCCCTGACAGATGTTTTAATCTACTGTTTGAAGAATGACTTATGCACAGCTCTGCTGTTCAAACATCTGTTTCTGTTTAGATAGACAGAGGCATTTCAAACTGCACTGGCCATGCCACACACTGGGAATTGTTTAAACGGCAACCCAAGTTGCTTACATTACTCAGTTACAGCATGAGGAGGATTTACTGCAGCAAACCTTGACATATTTTTAAGCCCTGTAAAACAGATCATTCATGAAAAGGGAACAGTTTTGCTTCCTAAATACATCCTTTAAAAAGGGGGTATTTACAATTATAAACCCATAAAGACATCTCTGAAAAGTCAGGGCTTTTCTACTTCCCACCCCTGTAGCCATGTCAAGGGAAGAACTGCTTGTTTAGTCATGATTTCCTTATCCTTGGCTTTCCTAGCTTTTGTAGTTGAGTGTGTGTGTGTTTTTGCTGTACCACCTCTTGCCCTGCTGTTGTCAACGCCCTGTGATTACTCCTGCTCCAAACAGCATGAGACACATTGCATGTCAGAGAATTTCTGTGCTGAGCAGTTTCAAAGCAGTTTCTCAGCAGAGAGGAACAAGACGAGTCTAAATTTCAGATGACAATGGTGAGAGCTCAGTATCACTAGACAAGTAAAATTTAGAGGACCTTCTACATTCTCAGGTTTTGTGTCTCTATTGTTCCACCCTTGAAATTAAAAAAGATACTCCCACCTCTCTTCATCTGATTTACCTAGTTATTCAAGCCCTGAACTATAAAACACATCCCAAGATTGGATTTTCAGCTGGTCTGTAATTGCTGTATATCACATGTAAGGAATATCCTGACTGCTGACCATCAACTGGGAGCTGCCATCATCCAGCCCTTTGCCTGCATTCTTGTAACAGGTGGAGAGCTTCTTTAATGCATTTGGCTGATTTTCAATGGTGCAATATTCCCCTGGGGTTCTAGTTTTAAAAATAGCAAAAATCAGAGTGTTGTCTACAAAATGATAGAAGGAACACACTATGAGCTTCTGCCTTTTCAGTCCTACTAGGAATTACTGGGATAAAACCACATGCTGAAGGATCATGCTTGTTTTCTTTAGCATCTTTCCCCCTTCTTGGGGACTTCTCAGATTTGCTAGCCAAGGAGCCAATGTAGCAGTCTCCCAGGTTAGCTTTTCTTTTCCAGTTGCAGGCTTCCTTTACAAGCACCTCTCAAAACAAAACACACAACAACACTTTTGTCCTTCCACATTGTTTCTATTCTCTCTGAACAAAAGAGTAGGTTAAAAGGAAGTCCTTACATAAACATGAACATGCTAGTTTATGGCTGGCTGTGTTTCTGTACATGAACTGTATTTCTGTGCTACTCAAGGGATTCATTTTCCTTTATGGCTTTGGATATATGGCTCGGCGTCATCAAAGTCCTTAAGCACACATGTAAATCTGAGTCTTTGAATAATTCCACTGAAGTCAGATGAAGAGCTCACCTTCTTTAAATTAGACATGTTTGAATGTGCTCCTCATTTGAGTCCTGCAGCAATTAGCCTGGAAACAGCAAATAGCCAGTTGCATTGAGCCGAACTTTTCTTTCAAAGAAGTGCCAAAAACAATCAAAAGGGACTAATGATATTTCCTGAGATCCACCTGTTGCTCAGTTTCCCTTCAATTAAGCGACAAAGGGGAGGTGCGGGAACCGCTTCTTGTTATAAACAGAAATTAGTATTCGGATAAATGGAGCTAGAAAAAGAAAGGCAAAGGCAATGTGAAACAATGAGAGAAAAGCAGGCGCTGCTTTATCAAGGCCTGGCCATGCACGGGGCTCTCAGGAAGGGACACATTCCAGTACTGCACAAAGGCTCAAAGAACAATGCCCTCCTTCCTTAATAAGGTGTTTGAACAGGCTAAATGATCCCTCTGGAGATTATATGGAAGTGAAATACATCAAAATAGGAAAGGAGGAAGAAACACATTTCTGCCTTGATGAGGCACAGCCCACATTTTGCTGAGACATGACAATGGACTTGTAGCGAAAACACGAAGCAGCAGATGAATATTTTTCTGGGGGTAATTGCCAGCCTCTGCTCCACCATGATGTGAATGTGCCTTGGGGGCACCAAGCTTTGGCACACTGTCTCTGCTTAGGTTGCACCCCTGGTTGCCTCACATCCTTTTCCTCTATCCCACAGTTCTCTGGCAGCACTCACTTCTCCATGCCGTATTCTAGGTGTCTTTGATATCTATAATCAAAACTTCAGTTCTAGGAGCTGCAGCCCCACTGTTGCACTATCATTTCAATGCCTGTAGGCATAAAGCTGGACAGAAGGTGACTTGCTCGTTAGTCTTCAGGAATACCCCAGCATCCTGGAGGACCTTTACAGTGTCCAGGCCTTGATGTGACCTCCTTTATGGAGCAAATGCTCCATTAAGCAATGGCCCTTCTCACTGCATGTTCACCCTTGTGGCACAAGTACAGCAGTGTCTCTTAGGCAATTATGCCCACCTGACCGGGCAGTGGAGGAACTGGGTACCGATGGCTGCTAGTGGGGACTGACAGCCCCTTTTCAGTGAGGACATGCCCCCAGGGTTGTCCTACTGACTCCCTGTATCATTCCCATGACGGAGGGTGGTGGTCATGGAGGTGCTCCTCAGCCACCCTACCAGTAAGCCTTTCCCATCTGGTGTCCCTGCTTGCTTTGCTAGGGTAGCCAGGGGTGAGGGACCCAGCTCTGCTCTTAAACCTAGTAGAGAAAAGGACCCCTTTCTGTCTTCCCTGTTGTCGTATAGCAGGAGATGTCCCAAACCCCTTTGAGCATCAGGCAGAAATTAGGAGGGATTTTGCAGGATGCTGGGAAAGAAGGAGAAATCCTTGAACAGGCCCTTCTGTACCTTCTCTGCTGCTGAACAGCACCTGGGTGTTGCAGGAGGCTTTGTGCTGTAGGTTTGCCACACAGATGACTACTATCCTTTATCTTTCTGATAACGCTTTCATGTTACAGCAAGCAGCCTCACTGAGGAGCATCTCAAATGCATCCTTAGCCAGAGGAGACTGCACTGACCCCCCATCCAGGGTGCCACATGCAGTACACTCTTGTTCTTGTCACTGCGTGTAACAAGGAAGGAATTTGGGCATACACTACATCCTGCATGGTGGAAGATAGCCCATCCTGACACTTTGCCACTGGTTTTACTTAGGACATATTTCCTATCCCATGGCCACACCACCTCCACAGTCAGATGACAGCATTTGTCATGTTTGATATTTTGCATGTCAAAATCTCACAGGTATATATGCACTGTAACAGAATATCATTAGATGCTAGTGGAAACACCACTGGTCACCTTTGTCCATCTACCTCTCACTGCCAGATGAGAATCCTGTCATCTGGGAGCCAGTGACAGCACCTGTTAGTGGTGTCCTTGAGAACTTCACCTACACATGACTGTTTTGTAACTTCAGGTTATCCACGTACTGTTCAAAATATTCCTTCCTTCACTCCAGGGATCTCATTGTCTTGGCACTGGGAGACACCACAGCCAGGTACTTTCCCAAGAGATCAGGTAAGAGCAAGTAAACATATCTTCAGGAGGAGGTTATTCTGCTTTCAATTAAGTTAATTTGTGATCAGATTACGCTGGCGCCTATACTCACGAAGCGTTCAGCATTATTTAGCAGATGCTTTTTCTAGTGATGTCCATCTTAGGCAACTTTATCCCTGCTTTGACATGAAACAAGTTGTTTTCTAAATAAACATTCAGTCAGAAGGAGGTGGGGAGGGAAGTAACCCTGTCTAGAAAAGCACTATGGGCATGTAGGCCAGTGTTATTTGGGTAGATCAATATAGGGCTCAAGTGGGGTGGGTCTGGACATGTCAGAAACCTGGTGGGGAGGGGCCACTGGGGTTATTGTGAGCTGAGATAAAGTCATGTGGAAAAGAATCTGCTAAGGGACACAGTTCTGGCATCACACTGACTGGGGAGTAAGTTTTCCTTCAGTGTAATATTTGTGCATTTATATCCATTTGCATCTTCAAACTGTACAAAAATTGTTCACACCACTCTCTGAGCTGCTGGCATCATGTTTTCACAAGTCTGAGCAGAATGGGCCAGCTTCCACTCTGACTTTGGAACAATTTCTGAAGTTCTTTCCTTGGAAGCAAAGCTTTATTTAAAAACTGTGGTTTGTTAAAGAAGTGCTTTTGGGGGCAATTCCCTATTTTACATGAATGTAGAAGAAATGTGTTGCTAGAGAAAAAGATAAAGCTTCAGACTAGATCACATTCAGAAACAAATTTAAAAAATGACTAGCTTTATAAAGATTATGAGTACCTTTGACAAATACCCATTACTTCAGCTCTCGTTTGCTCTTTTTTCATGTGTGCATGCAAGTACTAACAGTGTTTTCTTGAAGCAGAAAAAGCACCTGAGATAGTTTGTTCTGCCAATCATTCCCTAAATGATTTATATAGTATTAGCATTGAATTAGAGAGTGCCTTTAAAGTCACACTTTCACTATTTTCTTCACTGTTGTACTGATAACAGCTGAATTGCTAGCACTGAGTTGGGTTTATCTGAGGCCTGGTGCCAAGTGTCCAGAATAAAGATCTTCACATAAGAGGTAACCCGTGTTTTCAGTAAGACCATTGCTTGGGAAAAAATGTGCATCTTTATCCTAGATAAATACATATACGCTTTATCAGTGGAGGTATGGAAGATACTTATACTTACTGCCTGCTGAAGGCACAGGAAGGAAACTGTCTGCTAGGGGAGAGCACATTAGGTCTCTGGGCTTGCCAGTTGCTTCATGGACTCATGCAGCAGGATGTGCTGAGCTGTGCCTCACACAGTCTTAAGTCCCATATGTGCTCGCAAATGCCAAAAAGGTGCGTATGTCTGGGAATGGGGAAATGGGAACCTTCCAACCCTCTCGTCTTACCTTGGCTCAGTTTGACATTGCTTCTACCCAAGTAAAAGCAACAGCTGATTATATATAATAAAGATAAATGCTACATTGCAGTACTGTGTTTATTAAATCACTGCATTTGTAGGGGAGTTCCTTGGCATTGTTTGTCTATGATATAAATATTTTAAGTCTCTGTCGGTAAGTGAGGCTGGTGTGT
Source organism: Netta rufina (assembly GCF_964035555.1). Taxonomy (NCBI): domain Eukaryota; kingdom Metazoa; phylum Chordata; class Aves; order Anseriformes; family Anatidae; genus Netta; species Netta rufina. The sequence goes on from NC_140125.1 coordinate 45,554,883, forward strand.
GTATATTACATAGTGTACTCTCTTATCCGGTTAAGAAAAGCAACAGATGCAAATTGTCCAAACAAACATTTTGTTTCTCCCCACAGCTGGCCTGATTGTCATCATTCCTTCCAGCCTCAGGCTCCTTCTCTGTTCTGCTCTCGAACACGTTACTTTTACAGGTGTGGACTGCACTGGGGAGGGACAATCTGAGCTCTGGATTTCCCTCTTTCTCCACTTCTCAGATCATCTTGCACAGATTCAGCCTGCTGCTCCACCTAATCAGAAAGCCAACGCTGCACCCATCTGCAGTCCTCCACTGCAGCCCATTTTTCTTGTCCCGTCCACCATCGATATAGAGAAGAGTTTATTTCCTTCCTCTTTGCAGCAACCACTTACATAGCTGAATTTATGTTATTGGTCTCCTCTTAGTCCTGTCTTTATTCTAAACAACCTCAGTCTTTTCAGCTTTTCCCCATAGGTTATGTTTTTGAGCTCTCTCATCACTTTTCCCTGGACCATTTCCAATTGGTCCACACATCTCTTGCAGCATGGTGCCCCAAGCTGGACACAGCACTCCAGCTGAGACCTTCAAGTGGGGAGAAATTATTTTGCTTGCTCTATGTTCAGCACTCCTCTTATAGCTTATATGTCACATTGCAAGAACACACCAAAATAACCCATTACAAAGGGACATGGCCATTTCATTATAAAAGGACAGAAGATGACAATAGTAGCATCTGTAGTCCTCTACTACGGCTCACATTAGGGCCGTAAGCACTTCAGAACTCTTATCAAGCCAATTTCTGATGAAACCAGAATGTGAGATTGACTTTTGGATCTCATCCTGCTCCAGAGTAACTTGAATCCCAGTATAGACAGGCACAAGGGGTAAAACTGAGAAGAAGAATCAAAGCTGCCAAAATGACTGGTAATCTCAGCAGAGAGGAGGGAGGTGGCTGTGGGAGGTAAATGGTGGGGTCAGAGCAGCTACTGGCAAAGGACATCCTATTCCTGAGATGGACCAGAAAGAAACAGACTCAAGGAATGAGGAATTTCACTCAGTATCAGAATAAATGCCTAAAAAATCTTCTGATCTTGCACAAAAATGATCACCGCACAAAAGTGATCACAGGAAATACACCTGGTAAACTTATAGAAGCCCCCACCAGAAACTGATTTATAGTCTGGCAGCACTGATGTATTGCCATGCTTCCACATCCCAGTTGTGTCCTCTTGCACAGAACAGATTTCAGGTCATCAGCACAGGAAAATATACTTGGTCTGGATGAATTTGAGTGTCTGAATGAAATGCATGCAGGATATCCAAGGATTGAAACACATATTTAATGGATTGGTAAAGATGTGCAAAAATAAATGATTGACATGTGATACTAAAAAATATATATATATATATTAGAGTAAGCATGCTCTATGTGAAAGACAAAGACACCACAGGGGAAGTTAGACCAGGATATCCCTGGTGAATAACAGCTGGTGATGCAGGGCCTGGGATGCAGGGTCCCATTGCAAGGCCAGTTCCTCATCTGTGAGGAATACCTCAGCACCCCCAGCATTACTGTATGCCTGGTGTGTATTGTAGTGTTTCATTCTAACAGTGCTGTTTGTTTAACAAGCTAAAAGGCACCCAAAGTACTTTAGTGCAAAGATGAGCAACATTAGTTCAATCACGAAAAGTAGCTACTTCTGTAGGTGATGAAACCACATTTTCTTCTTCATGATGCAAGTGATTGAGAATGTACCTTATCAAAATTTGTAACTTTCTTTCATCGTATTTTCACCAACTTATGTTATTAGGAAGCAAACTGTTTTGGTAAAAAGCCAGATGCCATCTTTATGTGAAGGTAAAAACCAGAACTGCTTTCCGTTGTAAGAATGTTCAGCAGTGTCTACTGCAGTGAGAAGCCCAGATTGATTCACAGGTTGTCAAAGGAGTAGCCCAGAAACATTTTACATCATTAATTCTGACTTTTGTAAAATAAATCTTGATGGACGTGTGGTACTAGAGTATTGGGAAAGATCCTCATGCTCCACCAATATTAAATGTCTACATCATATGTATTTGGTACATGCCTCTGGAGTTTTCTGTCAAACAGTCTCAAAGTGCGTGTACAAACTGGTGCCTCCAACCATCCTTAAATACTCGAAGGCAGTGGTGCAGATGGCTGGTGATGGGTACCTGGTGCATACAACAGTGCCTGCCATGCTCTTGAGGCCTTTAACCTAGAAATGAAAATAATCAATAAAAAAAAGTCCCCAAAAACTCTAGCGAAATCAGGATGCTGCACTGGTCACTCATTCTCAGATTATTTTCCAGCAAGTGCACTGTTCAGTAGGTTAAATAAAATAATGTTAAAAATCATCTTGAAAATAAGTATTTCCTTGAAAGGGGTAAATAAGCTTTTCCCTCACCTTAAGCTTCCTCTTGAGAGTGACACAAACACCGATGATTAATATCCCAAGAAAAGATCACATGGCGGGACTTACCATATGTATAATAACATGTTGTAATTTTTCAGCCCAGAGGTAACCTGATGGCTTTTGTTACTCATGCTTTTGGCAGTGAATGTGTTTCCTCTGAATTTTTGCCACCAGTAAGGAGAGAGAAACACAAAAATAAAAAACAGAATGTGACCTTAAAAATATAGAAGTATGTTAGAAATGGATGTTATAATATTTTAATTGTGCTTATCATCCTAAATATTAAAAGCATCTTGGATGTAGCATCTGTGTTCAGCATTTGCTCAGTGGTGGCTTGCTGTGCAAAACTGTTTAAAACCTTCCCGTGGGACGCATCATGACCACACTGTCACACTGGTGAGGATTGATCCACATGGGTGAGGACTGAGCGAGAGCTTTGGGGAGAACCTTTAGGAACTGCGTATGTGTGTGTTATCACTGCTCTGTGTGCAGGTTGTGCTCTAACACGAGCTTTGTGGGTCTGGGAGCCTCAGGATTCGGTGTACTACAACAGTGGCACCATGATGGTAACCCAAAAGTGCTGGGGCCCCAAGCAGGGGACATCCTGATGAACCATCCCATGATGATGAAGAGGAAACTGGAGCAAGGAGGACAAGTAACGAATACACAGCTAGAGGCCAAGGGTCTTCAAGGTTCTGATACCTGCTCCAGAGAGGAACTGTCATTACTTTCTATGGTCTTTGGGCAAAGGTTTTGCTCACTTCAACTTTCAGCATTCTCTCACATCACCTTTTTTTGGCCAGACTGTCATTTCTCTGAGCTCCAAGGAGAAACATGAGAGGAGGCTGAAGGAGGGAAGAGATATAAGGCAGTGCTGGAAAGTCAGCCCTGGGAAGTCAGTCCCGTGTGTGGAACTACAGCGGCTGTCCCCTTGTTTAGTAAATAATTCTCTAATGAAAAGTCAGTTTAGTCTCAGGATGACTGAGTTCTCTTGTGTTGTTTCTCAGTCCATAACACGTGTCCTACTGATATTCCTAGCATAGTTGTCCTTTACTTGATTGAAAATACAGTTTTACAAACACTCTGTATTTTGTATATTCATTCCTGTTCTTCAGCAATTTCATCCTCAGCCTATGTCAATTTAAAACAGATAGCTGAACCTAGGTTTGCAGCTGACATTTGGATTTCCAAAGTGAACTCCCATATGCTCTTCCTGGCTGCCAGCATGATCCATGCAGAGGGGCTCCACGAGGGAGTCCAAACCTTTGCCCAGGACACAGGAATGGAAGGTTTGCTGTCAGCCCCACCTTGAGCACGACTTGGCACAGTGTGGCATCAGGGGGAGGTGGCACGGTACAAGGCTGAAGGCATTTGCCAGAAGGGAGGAGGAGAAATGTCCCACGCACAGCTTGGCGATGCCATGAGGGCAACTGGCCTCAGCTCTCAGCCCACCACACTTCCACTGATGCTCACTGGGGCAGGGACGGTCTCACTGCATTGGTGTGCACAGGAGAGACCGATTCTTAATCAAGAACTCTAGGATATTTTTTATTTTACCCTGCATATATATATTTACATTTACTATGGTATTTCCTGGCACAGCATCAAGTGTGTGCATATGCTGATTATGGAATATTTGTATAGCTTTTCCCCTTGTGAACTACATCAAGCCAGCCATGGTTCCTATACCCATTCAAACACCTCTTTTACCTGTGTCTTGTGGGATTCTTCAAGCCTTTAGCTGCAAAAGGAAGACAGAGAGAAGGTATGATATGATCAGGTCCCTCCAGGAAACTGCATTAATTGGAAATGTAAATAGTGTGCTTTGAATCTCATCTTCTGAGCCATATTGGTATTATTTGAGCAGATTGTGTATGCTAGAAATGTCTTTAGAGACACACCTAAACTGCTTTTATTCTGCTTTATTCTGTTTCTGGGCTCCCTGAGCTGTTTACCTTGGGAAAACTAAATGCCATGCAAAATCACACAGTGCCTCCTCAAAGAGAAGTCATCACCATGCATAGCCACTGCTTTCCCTCTTACCAAAAAGTTCAGTGTCAGAGCTACCACTGTAGCAAACAACATACATTATACAACGTACATCTCACTGGGCATTTGCAAGGAGAGAGTGTTGCTCTCAGAGGATGGTATATTAACAAGCAGAGAGAAGCCCTACCGATTTTGCATTCACAAAAATCGACACGGGATTATAACAGATGGGGTCTGTTTAGGTTTGGCTGTTTTTTTAACAGCACGAGGAAGGGTTCTCAACCGAACTGTGTTAGATGATCCATCAGCAAGAGGGTTCAGTCGAAAGGACTGAAAGGGGAAAAAAAAAAAAAAATCCCATTCATTTACAGCTACAGCCATCCAAGTTAAAGCCTCTCTCGCCTGACAGCAGCAAGTGGCAAACTTAGGGAAGCAATGGGTCATGGGAAAGGTCCCATTAGATCAGTGGGAGCACACACTAAACAAATACAGCCACATGGATGCACACATTTAAATACTGCCCAAGGGAATATGTGGACATATGTTCAGTGTGGCTGAGAGAAGCAGGCTCTAGGCCTCGAGAAAGCTATGTTTAAAAAAAAAGAAAGAAAAAAGAATTCCATCAATCAGTCCCTGGGCCTTGTGAAGTATGAAGATGAAAACTGCAAAGGAAACATGTGCTGGGCTCTCTCCAGCAGCTGCCCCATTAAGCAGTGCTGCTCTGCAGTACTGCCCTGGAGACCCCACGACTTCAATTCCAGCCCCTATTTAAGCCTGAGTGTGAGAGAGAGAGATTGGGAGGGAAACAGAAAGAATAAGAACAAAAAATAGACTAGCACCACTTAGTTTTTTTCTGCAATCTGTTTTTTTTTTTTTTTTTTTTTTTTTTTTGCCAGTGATTATGAAATTTACTTTTTATGTTGGTATCTCTCCTTTTGAGAGCTGACTGAAGCTTATGTGGTAACAGAAATGTTATTAGCACAGCAAAGCAGGGAAAAAAGAAAAGACAGACACAAACTCGAACATGATAATCTTACTGTGCCAACTCAGCTGGTGCCAGCCGGGGCTTTGTGATGCCATCTGCAGTGATTCTGTCACTGGGGCATTTCCCTGCTTAGAAAAATAAGATCAAATCAAAGTAAAAGGAATGGGTCTTCATCCCATAGCACTGTGCCACTTGCAGATGTTAATTTAGCAGTCAAGTGTATTCCCTTGCTTCACATCACTCAGGCACACTGCCCCATTGTGCACAGCAGGCACAAAGCCGCCTCCTTGCTCTCGTTGTGCTGGAGCAGGAGGGATGGGGTGGCCATGCCCCCAGGGCAGGAGGGATGGGGTGTTCATGACTCCAGGGCAGGAGGAACAGGGTGATACATGATGATTTGTCTAGGTTTGTTGGGAAGAGCCCTAAAAAACTCGCAGCTTCACAGACCCTCCAGCTCCACTTGGTGCCCTTGGTAAGGCCATAGAAATTATCTGGGATGTATCACCTTTCAGCAGTACTTTCTAAGGAATTGCCTTACAGCCAGGAGACCTCGATCTCACGTAGCTTTGCTCCACAAGCTGCTCTCAGGAATTGTTCTCCTAGCTTATGCCAGGCAGGGACACAGCAGGGTGACGTCTGAGGATGCCACCAGGCATTCCCCAAAAAGCAAAGGGACACTTTGAAGGCTGTCCTCTTTCTTAAGGGAGCACCCACCCTCATGTGCCTGGGGGTTTATTCCCTAGAAAACAGAGCGCCTCTTCCCAGACCCTCCCTCCCAGTGGCTGTGCAATATTTCCTTCAGGAGCCATTTTCCACATCAGGACAGGGTCTGGGTAAGGGCAAAGCTGGCTTTTGGGACAGGAAGAGGAAAAAACAAACCTGATGTGGATATGCTTCATCCCTTCGGTTCCTTCAAAAAGTTATGGCGATCTTTGTTATGGTGATTTTCCACAAGCTCAGCCCGCTTCACGCAACGCTGCCCTAGGCACTGACAAACCTGCACCTAGCCTCCACAAGATCTTTTCTTGCTGAGTGATGATGCTCTGTAGTGTGGGATCACCATGTGGAAAGGTCAGATTTCTAATTTTACAAGATAGGAGCTTGTAAGGGATATGGAAGGAAGTTGGAAAGGGAAAAAGCTGTTTAGAGGGTAGGAAAGGGAGGAAAGTGTGGAAAGCAAAGCTTGAGCAGGTTAAAATTTATTGCAGCAACCAGCTTTGCACTGATGTCCCAGAAGATTTCCTCCCCTCTTTCCCCCGCTCTGGCTCAAGCTGTTTGGAGGCTGGGAGTCTCCAGACATGTGGCCACCGCAGGGGTCTGGTGCTGGAGGCTCTCGGAGAGACAGCCCCAGCCCCTGCTACACGTGGCGGTGCTGGGTACCCATCTGCTCACTTTGGGAGGAGCTGCACCCCCAGCCGAAGGTTTCCCACTGCTTGACATCTTCCTTTTGAAAGTACAAGAGCTTGTGTATTGGGAAGAAGAGATACGCAGGCGTTCACCAGGCTGCTGGATGGACAACGCAGCTCACCTCTACTACCAGCGTACCAAAACCTTTAAATAAATAAATAAATAAATCTATGTTGAATTTCTCAATATATGCTTATAAAGCTGTTCACAGGTAATTATCACTCCCATTACATGCACAAGAGCTCTTCCCCCCTCACTCTCCCCGTGCACAGAGCCCTTCACACACAACAAAGAGGGAGGCAGAAGCCTGCATTTTATGTCCCTTTTGACCTACAACATGGATCTGTTCCAATCTAGCAGGTAATTAAGTGATGAGGCATCTTTTTAATCCACATTTTATGTTCACAATCAGGTCTTTAGGGTATTGATATAATTAAATCATGTGATCCCTTATAATGAAATCCTTAATTAGGGAAAATATAATTAAACCGGGTTTCTTAAAAACCGAATGTCACAGCGTTTAAGTGTATTTTTCTTTTAAACATGCACAGCATTTCCTTTTAAACATGCACGGTAATCAGACTACATCTCCTGCTGATGCTTTGCTCAATTTTTGGTCTAAAATGACATTATATATATTTATGTTTTTAAATGGAATGAAGGGATTTGAAACTAATTTTATAATACAGTCTTTAAAATTAGTTCGTAATGCAAGATTACCAGATTCCAGGCATTTAGCTCTGAAGACCATGAACAAAAACTACTAAATCTGAGACCTGTGTTTGGCAAATCTTGTGCTCTTAATGTTTAAGGTTTTAATTATGAAATTCTGAAAGAGAGACATATTTTTGGCTTTTTTGTTTGCTTTTTAGCATCAACTAATTTCATTATAAAAACTGCCACACCAAGGACTGCTAGAGACCCTGAGGAGCTATTCCTCCCCTGGCCCCCAGCCTCATGCCGTAACATTATTCAACAAGGTTTTTAGGTGGAGGCAGAGGTGGGGAGGCAGGGAGGAGAACCTGGCCCACCGTTGACCCTTGTCTGTCTATACCTGTAAGCTGCTGTTTCCTAGACGTTGTGTTCAAGGTCTGTAAAAGGGATGAGGTCCTGAGTTGACACATCAGCATCTTCTGGCTGCTCAGTGCTGCAGGATTTGCTCTGGGGCAGGTGCTGCTGCCCAGGGTGCTTGGTACCACCTCAGTGACAGGCCAACAGTGTGTGGCTGTGCTCCTTGCATCTTACCTTGGCTGCTGTCAGGACTTTGATGCCAATTCCTCCCATGGGTGCTCTGGAGTGGTAGCAACACCACAACTGCTATCAAGCCAAGCAAGACATCTTATTCTGATGTAGGCAGGAATGAAGAAGGCAACAATTATGATGCTTGTGCCTGAAACTTGTGGAAAACAGGGTGTTAAATAAGCAAAATAGTTGTATGCTATGGTTGTGCAGAAAGTGAAGAAAGATTTCTCTGTTCCTTTTGCTGCAAGTGGGCACTAACACCTTTGGTAATGAATGACATAAAAAACCTATTCTGTTTTAGTTTGATATCCAGTGAAATAGACTCTCTTTCAGAATAATTTTGCCACTTTAATGCAGTGTTTGCCTGGTTGTTTGGGTGCAAGTCAATCTGAGAGGATAAACACCACATCTCGGACTAGACACTGACATTCCCTGAGGAACTGCATTAGTTAAGAGTGCCTCATTAGTGACAGGAATTCAGGGACCACACGATGCCCAACTCCTGAAGACAAGCATAGAAAATATTTGTGCTGTTTCTGGAAATAAATAACTCCTTAAAAAAGAGCACAAGCTGTTGAGCAGTCTCCTGAAGGAAGCAGGTGAATCCCAAGCTGGTGGTTGATACTGACACCTCAAGCACCATTTGTGGTCTGGGATTCATTTTGCAGGGAAATGTTAACAGCTCTGAAAAATAACAAACTCGACAAGAGATGTAACGTTATCTGTAATCACTTTCTGACTGAAACTGGCCATGAGATTAGCATTTCAGCTACAGCTTCTCTGACGTTGAACATCATCAGGTACCATGAACCATGAAGCCAGGTATGCAGCCCACACATCTCCTCCCAAAAGGCAGCCCTTAATTCATGGTTAACACCAGGTCCTGGAGGACATTGCCTGGGGGACTGATGTCCCTGCAAATCAGAGTGTGAATCCCTCACTGTGGGGATTGAGAGGAGGTGAGAGCCCATTTGTGCTAGGACTCACACAATTAAAAAGCAGGTCCCCCGTGATAGCCTTTCTCTTGCTGTGTTTTTGGTTGTAAATAGAAAAGGAAAAAAAAAAAAAAAAAAAAAAAAAACAGTGCACAGACTAGCTGAACAGTGACACTGCTGAAAAGATGTGGTGGCCGTGGTGCACTTCAAGCTGAGCAAGCAGTGCAATGTTGCCTTTCAGATATTTTTTTTTTTTTCACAGAAAGTGAAAACTGTTCACTGAACTGTTCATTCAGCTGGTGAATGTGCCTGTTCTGTGACAGCCATTGAGAATGATTGTTTCAAATGGCCCTGAAGTTTCACCTGGGGCAGCGAGCCTGGCTTTAGGCTCTGAATCCCAAAAATCTGAAGTTCAGAAAGCAGGAAGGACTACAGGGAGAGGCTGGCAGACGGGATCTGCCTTGGCAGGGAGGAGGAAGAGTAAAACACACGACATGCAGAACCTCCCGGTACACAAAAGGATGCTGCTTTAATGAGAAATATGGCCTGTTAATCCTCATCTCCACTGAGCGCAGGCCAAGAATAGCTGCTTTATGAAGGGACAAAGGAGATATAACTAATGCATAGGGAAAACATAATAATTAGAAAGGTACTATAGACTGCTTGTCTTGGTATATTCACTACTTACAACATTGGAGCAGATTAGCTTGTGAGATCAAAATCCTCCTTGTGGGTGTTTAAGCACTGAGTTGGGCAAAACCATGGTCTCAGTGCAGCAGGAGCAGCATGGCTAGACACCTTGTCTCCTTCCAGCCACCTACTCCTGTCATTCTCTGCATAAGATACCTAGATACAAATAGGAAGTCTGATTTTTTCGTTTGTTTGTTTGCTTGTTTGTTTGGCTGTTTACCACAAGATGCTTATTTTCCTCCTGGTTAAGAAAGCACCAGGTAGGAATGGTGGCAGTTGTTAACAAATTTATTGAAGACTGACAGCCAAAGTTGGCATGGCAGGGGAGGTGGAAATGGTGTTGAGACAGCCATCTATGACATATTATATATACACCACCATTTATTAAACAACTTTCATGCATATGCTGCTGATATTTGTCTGTCTTCCTGTATTTGTTTGTGTTTAGCAAGAGGCAATTTGAAGGCTGTTTATCTTCAGCTCTCATCTGCAGCCTGAAAAGAAACAAGAAGCAAGCTTTTCCATGACTTTACATTAGCTCAGATAGTTGAGAATAATTAAAAAAAAAAAAAAAAAAATAAAGTTAACTAAATGTTTGCAGAAAAGTAATGCTTCTTGTAACTCGCATAGTCCAAGAATCAGAATGATCAACTACAATCACAACCTTGTGATCACTGAACAGTGTTGGACTACTTTGTCTGGGACAATTTTCCCAGGTGCCAGTAATGGTTTTGGTGAAGTGAAATACCTTCGAAGGTCCAAAACACTATTGAGAAGTCCTAGTTCTTCTCTTGACCCCAAAATCATTGGAGTGCTGTGTGTCTGTTTTCAGGCAATGATTGTCCACGCATTCATTCCCTGTCCCCCACAGTATTTTGCCAGTTAGAACTGGAACCCTATTTCTGATATTGAAATACCTGAATTGTTGTGTAGGATTCGGAACTCCTTTTTTTGTTTCTTGGTTCTAATAGGTGCATTTTTAACAAATGCCACCAAAGGAAATAATTCCAATCCCTCTCTTTGCACTCTACTTTCCTTGGAAAACAAGTTTGTCTCAGCATCAGGGAAGCTTATTTTCACACACTATCAACTGCAGTTTTGCTAAGGTGTTTCACCTGCAGATTAATGCAGTGTCTACTCTTTTGTAATTGATGCTTGGAATATGTCCATTAACAAACAGTAAAAAATGAATTTTTAACAGCTGTTTTATAATTTCCCTCATTTTCAAGGAGGATATTAAGCTTCATCACTTTTCGGAAGTTTTATATGATTCTCCCAATGTAAGAAAATAAACTTTATTATCCTCATTGTTGTGTGCATATTGTGCTGATTTCAGCTTAATGCAACAGCATGTCATAGCAGCTCTTGGACAGCATGCAAGTGTTTCACAACAACAGCATCCTCCACACAGAGATCAAACTAGAGCCTCGTGTTGTTTGCACATTTGAAGATTGTAGAGAAATCTTTTCTTCTCCTCAGTCAGCGTTGTCTGTCTTCAGTAACATGAGATGAGAAGCGCATGAAACACCCAACAAGCTCGAATGAATTGACTCCCAGCATAAGTTTTTATAGCAGTGGATCACTGCTGACGCACACGTTTTTCCTAAAGAGTGTGTATCCTCTCAGACTGCTGTTGAACAGAAGGCTCCAAACTGATGCTTCCCTTGAATCAACACTTCTGATGTCAGAGCACAACTTCTGCACTTGACAAATTTTGTGCAGAAACTCACTGTGAAAACAGTAACTGCTAAAGCATTCCCAATGTCAGGCTGCCAGTCACACCCTTCAGCTCCTTCAGCAATTAGAGAATAATGGAAACTTTGTAAACCACCAGCTATTTCTGTTTGATAGCTGTCATATGCTTCAAGAAGATGTATTGTCAATAGTTGTCATCTCAGGAGAAATGTTTAACAAGAACGTATGTTTGTTTAGCAGAGCTGGTGAAGATGTGGAAATGGAGTCCTCTCATAGCATGCACAGTCGCCCACCAGATCTGCTTCTCTACACATACATTGCAAACACAGCTCTCTCAAGTCTCATGATGTTTTTTTTTCTCAGGCCTTAATTCAGTGTGACTGGCAGATTTTTTTTTTTTTTTTTCCCCAAGTACCCAGAAACTGCTGGCTCTACCATTTGCTTCCCTGCTGCAATGTTTGCGGCTTGAGGTCGTAATATCCACGCTGTTCCTTTTTTTCAAACATTTGCTTCCAGCTCTTTACACTCTGCGTGACACTCTTTAGTGGCTTCTCCATACGTTCCTTTCTCACAAACCAGCTTCACATTTAATTAAATGTACATCTTTTTTGCATCTAAACACCAGACTTTTGTTGACAAGTTTGTTTTGGCAGGGAGGGAGCATGGTAGAAGAAAGCTAATTACAAATTGCTTTTTAAGCCAAAATGAAAAAAAAAAAAAAAAAAAAAAAAAGCCACCAGAGTCCACCAGTGAACCTTCTAGCAAGAAATAGTGGATGGGAAGGGGATGGCTTTAGTACGTAAGCACAGAAAATCTTTGTGCTGTATACTGTTCATGCTTGTAACCTGTTAATATAGGTACTCCAGAAGCTAAGTGAATAATATCTCTCTGTTCTTACCTAAGCAGAGAGAAAACTCAAGAAGTACATGGCTGAACAGAGGTTACTATGAGGGCTCACCTTCTCTGGAAATGGAAGAGAGTACCGATTACCTGCAAGCTCCAGGGAGAACATCACTCTGTTCTCTCTTTTTCTGTTTTATAAGTACACCTTATTTTCCTCTGTATTTCTTTTATCATATGTACTTTTTCTTTTCAGGCAAAACGTGTGCAGTGGCAGTTGGTAGACAAAGATAGCTGATTCAATGAGCTCAGAACTATCCCTGTCAACAAAGTTGCCACTGCACATCCCCAAAGCACCTTCTAACGCTCAGACAACTTCTCCTTTAAGCCTCACTTTTTTTTTCTCCTAGTATCCCTACAAATAACTCAGCTCTATTCCCGAGCAAGCATGCAAGCAGCAGTCCCATCCCCTGCCCTCCCATCTTATCTCTTCAAGCCTTCATTACCCACATCACTCCTCCAGTACACAGCCCTCTCCTTATTACCAGCACCAACAACCTCCTGTTCTGCTGATTACACACAGATAATGTCACAGATCAAACAAATAAATCTTTCTTCCAGCTGCAGCAATGCCCTCCCCAGCACAGAATCCTCTTTGGCCCCATAGCTGGGAGCCCTCCCTGTCCCCCTGTTTATGTGCACCTGCCCAATTAGCACCTCATTAAGAAACACACCTGCAGTGGCTTTACTTCCACCCACTGCACTGTAACCATTAACTCTCTATGGTAAGTTACTTGAATAGCATCCTTCACTTCAAAGACACTGAGTTTTTTTTTCTTGCCGATTTTTTTTTTTTTTTAATGTTAATTGAGAATTAGCCTAGTCTGAGTCTCCCACTGGAGGAAATATGTTGTAAAATGAATTTACACCTGAGAAACACTAAAAATTTGTGCCGGTGAGGCATGGGTCTGGCACTATGGGCTAATCTGTGTGTTATGTATATCTGAGGCACAACCCATCCTGTTGCCATGTTGCCAGAAAGCAGGGAGTTGCACCATGTAGAGGACAAAGCCACAAGCACCTCCAGGTAGGGCAACATGAAATGTTCTCCTTTGAATCATATTCCACCAGACAACACTAGTTAAAATTCATAGGTAGTTAGAAAGGATGACAGTCCTGTATGATTAACCTCGCAGACAAAGGATAATGAAGATATTCTCTCTTTACTGCTAAGGATGTGCAAGTAGAGTTGCCTCTGATCTTTATTTTGCTTTATGTTTTTGCTGGTGTAGCCTCTGAAAGGCAACAGCCAAGGGAATTTATATCAGTAAAACCTGTGCCAGATCAAATCACATCTGACATCCCACCTCCCACAGTGCCTCCCGCTAAATGCTTCAGGCAAAGGCAACAACAGAAAACTCATCCCCAGCATTGCTCCCACTGGGCAGTTCCTTATCCTTTAGCTGCAACAAATGCCACAGTCACAAAGACACCAAGGGCTCCATGACATAAAACTGTGTGAGGACTCAGCCAATTGAAATTCTTAAAAACTCTTTGTGTCTTTCATGAAAGAGGCTTGGGCTCAGCTCCCAGTGCACTGGCATGGGCTTCTCCTGTCTCTTGAGGCATTTGTGGAGCACGTAGCACTCTATCCAAGCTACCTGTAGGAGAAATTTCTTCTTCAGCCTTCTAGCAACCGATTTGTGCCCTGCAGCAAGTTCATCCAATTGTGCAGATGAACACAGCATCTCTTGCTTGTCTTTTACTAGTAGCTGTTCCCCAGAAAATTGGCTCTGTCTTTGATTATCTTGTACGCAAGGTAGAGAGTTTCATAGGCTGACCATCAGTGAATGAATATATTATTTTTTGGGGCCTAAATTTGTTCCCCATTTATTTGTTCCCTGGCCCTTCATGCCAGCTCCTTGCTCTGTCCAGGTGGTGTTGCACTTGGTAAGACCAAGGAGCCCTCTCTATTACACTGAGTATGGGTGCTTTTCCCGGCATTTTTGTTCAAGTTTGTGGCTCTGCCCAGCTCACTTCTCTGCAGCCAGCCCTTCCTCACCTACCTCCCTCACAGCCTTTGTTTGCTTTATGCCCAACGTGGTTTTGTTTCCTTTCAGATCACTGAGATAGAAGCGTTGGAGAACTTGGTTCAAGAATGCACCTTCTGAGAGCTGCTAGAAAGATATTTTGTGCTTTCTGTTACCCTTGGAGATGTATCAACAGGACCTTGTCCAGTTTATTTAGTGCATTTTATGTCTTTCCAACCTCTTAATAAACAGACCTTGCAAAACCATGGCTTCCTTACACAGTCCAAGTACCTTAGTCACCCAAATATACAAATTCTTCAAAAAAAGATATCAAATTGCTTAGACAAAATCTGTTCTCCTTACCTCCTAATTTACTGGCACAAGATATACAACTTCCTTCTGGTTATTCATTAAATAAGACCCACATTAGCTACCGAGTTGATGTTAGTTGTTTGTTGTTACAAGAAAACAACCTGGAAAAAAAAAAAAAAAAAAAAACAAAAAACACTGAAAGGTCAAAATGTAGGTAGCAGTCTGTGTGGAGGAAGAACATCTGCTCTCAATAAGAGCATCACTTCATTGCATGGCATTGACGGCCACTACCAGGCCAGCACCGCAGCACTTCAGAGCGTAACTGCTGAGCACTGGAGCGCTTCAGCACCAGCACAGGCCCTTTTACATAGCTGCAGGCTAAAGGAAGGTGCTCCTGCTCCTCTGTGACTGTGTGAGTAATATTTCCCAGCAACTCTCTTAACAAGGGAAGCAAGGGTTATTTCTCTGGAAAGTCAGAGGAAAAAAATAAGCTCTGTCCAAAAAATGCATGGCCTTTTTTTCTTCTTCCTTTTTATTTATTTTTTTTTTTTAAAAAGAGGGGGGGAGATGGTGACCAGGCTCAGGCAGAGACAAAAGACAAGATTTGTCTTCAAATAGCAGCACTTAAATGCTAAGCCCCGACTACGGCAGGTGTTTCAATCCTTGATGAGCAGGTGCAGCAAACTGGCTATTGGGCCTTGCAATGCCCTCCAGCCAGATTAGACCATTCATTCAGAGAAAGAAAAGGAATGTGCAAAGCCACTGGGGATCTGGCCAAACGCCGGGTGACTCTCAAGAAGGCCAGTGCTTGTAAAGAGCCCAAGGCCAAAATAATGGGAGCCTCCACTTGCCGTGCCTGCCTTGCATCTGTCGTGCTGCATCCCTGAAAGAGGGCTGGGGTGAGCCCAAGCCTCGCAAATCTGCAGGGTGAGGAGCACGGGGCATGGCTTCATCCTGCCGGCACAGCCTCATCCTGCCTCTCCTCCCAGGCTGGGAAGGAGGGCACTGAAGGGGGCATTGCTGGCTCGGTGGGGACAAGGACAGGAGCCGGGGGGGCTCAGGCAGGATACTTCCACCTCCCAGTCATTAACTTCATGGCTGCCATTAAAACCAACACCTCATTAAGAGCTTGTAGTGAATGCCAATAAAGCACGTGCTGGTAAATAATAAATATATGTGGGTATCTGATTGGCAATTACAAGCATGGCTCATGCTGTTGGGTAACTCAGTTCTGGGATGTTATGGCTGAGCGAGGCCAGCACATGGTAAGCAGCAGTCAGAGGCTTCACCAAGCTTTCCTCTCCCATGGAGGATGGTGTGTGCTTTCCTCCCATCCCCACAGGCACTGCCAGCTAAGCTGAGAGCAGGCAATGCACAGCACACCCTCTGCTGCATGCTGCCACGGAAAACATCTCATTGTCTGTAATCCTAGCCCCAACAGCATACACCCATGCCTACAAATCATTCCTGGGAAGTGTCATACCAAGGGCAAAAGCCCTGCTCCTCCTCCCAACCAGACCCAGCTCACCTGCTCCCTGCTTGTGCTTTGCCTTTATGGTGTAGTTCTTCCAAGACACATGCATGTCCCACATTTCAGGTTTTGGGGAGCCTGTGAGGACCACTGGTGCTGGGACTAATTGGGAAAGGCTTTCTATGGGCACCTCCATGGGGAACCACCTTGCTCAGAGCCCACTCACCCTGGCCTCTGCACGCTCATCTGCAGCCAAGGCACTGCGTGGTGCGGGCAAGACACCCAGCATGCAGGCTTCATTGTGCCAAGCTTTTGCCACCGTCTGAATAAACTGTAGCTCTTCTGGCACCCAGAAGCCAGCTGGCCCAGAAAAGACAGCTGAACTTGGCCCAAGAGGGCCAAATACTATGAAAAAGTCTATTTCCATAATCTGCCTGACAAGTCAGTGCTGGAAAGCCCTTAAAAGAACCCGAGTGAGCGCTGTTTTGTGAAGCCGGCTCATTGAAGGGAAAGGTTTTAAAAATGAATCACAGGAAAAGTAACCTATTTTATTCCCTCACATGCAGGGGCAAGAGAAAAAGAAAACCGGGTGTCCTCACAGCTGCCCTGCCAAACTGGTCCCCAGGGATGCAGGTCCTCTCCCCGGATGGTGGAAGGGCAGGAGAGGGAACAGTTTAGACTGGTGCTCGTGGGACCACAGTGATTTTGCTCTGCAATCATAACAAGCACTCGGGGAGAGGGGAAAGGGAAGCTCAACAAGCTTTCACAGGGCAAACATACATCTCAGTCTGGCAGCAGTGTATCGCAGCCATCCTCTCTCAGGCTCTTTGGGTGGGCATGTTTACAGCAGAGAGCGCAGAGCGCAGGCAGGGGCATGAGGAAAACATCACAGCTGCAGCAAAGAAAAGTTTGGTTAGACCTCCTGAGTTCATCAGAGCATTCCTGGTGGTGAGAGTCAGATGACACCTCCTATCTGCAGCAGGCAAGCCCTGTACGCACAGCATTTGGCAGTGTGGTCCTCCCTGGCTCCTGTGCACACCAGCATCAGCAAAAACGCAGCCCCGAACCACGGGCTCTCCAGCTGCCTTGGTACACAGCCTAACACACGTCTCAAAATGGTTTTCAAACGAGCTGCCTCGGGTATCCCCACACGTCTGATGCAGTAATGAATGCAAGGTGCAAAATGGCATGTTTCCCTTCGGATTCCCATGTTCTGTGGATATCTCATGTTTTACATTTTGGAGGGATCTGTTAAATGCTTCTCACCCCTTTCATCTACCCTGTCTTTCATCTCTGGGAAATTGTTGTTTCAAGAGTTTGGGTAGCTCTCCTCGTCCCGTCACACTGTGCTGGGAGCAAGATGGGGATGGGGAGGGAAGAGGGCAGACTCTGGTGGTGCCAAGTGACTCTGTCCCACCCAGGACCATGGGGAAGCAGCTGCTTCCTCGTGAACATCTTTTTAACCTCCAAAGCAATGTGTCTAGAGAGTGGGACCAAAGAAACCCCATGCTTGGTAAAGCCTGACACGCTGCCATTTCTACTGCTGGTGCTGCAAACGTCTCCTTTGATACATTCCAGACGGATGCATTATTCCTGCTGTAATTTGGCATGGGCTTTGCTCCCCTGTTTGCACAGCGTGCCAGGTGCCTTGCTGTTCATCAGTCCAGCCCCACTGCTACTATGGAGCCAGGCAAGCAAACAAGCAGCGATGACACACCGGCAGTACCAAACACTCTCAGCCTGCAGAGCCAGCAGCCAGGGCAGGGGCGTGCTGCCTGAGCTAACGTCCCTGGGCTGGACACGCATTCCCATTTCCTCCCCTTCCAGAGGGTGAAGGTGGGCCTTTCATCTTCCCTAAGTAACTTTTGTGACTCAGACTAATCATATGTGGTTGGACACCCTTAGAGATAGTGGATCGCATCTCCTGGAGCTCGCTCACCACCGCAGTGCTGGGAGCTGTCAGCAAGCTGATGTTCATTTTGAGTTGCATTCTTATTGCAAAAGCTTCACCCTAATTCTCCAGGCTTGCTGTCCGCCGAGAGCCCCTGACCGCTTGTTCCCTTTATCATACGTGTCCCCCTCACCCACACACCATCCCCGGCTTTTTTGGTAGCAGACTCTGCAGATGCAGGACTTGTCCAAGCCCTCCTCCCCAGTCCCCTGGTAACCTCTGCAGGAAGAGGTGTCCCATTAAACGTGAGGTGTTAACTGCTCTCCTGCCTGCATATTCCAAGATGTTTCCTGCTCATATTTCAGGAGCGGTCTGTAATGTTGCAACCCCCAGTGGGGCCGTTCTGTCAGTCCAAGCATTTAATTAGCTAATTACAACCTGCTGACATGAATACACAGAATATGGTGTTCGAAGAGCAATTTTTTTTTCAATTCATTTATTATTAACCCCCAGTAAACATCTGATATGCTCTTCCCCGAGGGGACAGAGTGGTAATTGGTCCCTTGAACACCGGGTTCTCTTTCTAATCTGCCGGGGCTGGAGCCGGGTGTCACCATCTGTCAGTGTTTGCACATACAGCCCACCGCGCGCTTCACGTGGTGAAAGGGGAGAAAGAGAAAAAGGAAGCAGAAAAATCTCAGGCAATGGTTTTGAATGCAGCCAGGTCCCCAGCTCCTCTGCCTGGCATTCATCGCTCACACATCTGCAGCCGGCCCGGCGGGCGGCACGGCGGGCCCAGCTGAAGCGCCCGTCCCAGGGTGCTGCGCTAATTGGGCCGGCTCCTTTTAGCTTTGCTTTCCGCCCTGTTTCATCAGGCGTCTGTGTGATGGTTGAGGAAAGGGTGGAAATGATCCTCCCCTCGAGCACTATGACTGAAGTGTCACAAAACAGCAAGAGCTGGGCTGTGTTTCTGGAGGGGACGTGGAGGCCTTGTGGGAAGCTGGGAAAGATTGTGGGTGGCTGATCCTGGGTGCAGCACCATGGCTGGAAACGCTCTGGTGAGCGCAGGATCTACCAAGCCAGGCTATGGTTTGGCCCACATGGTGTTTCTGAAAGCAGTGTGACTGATATTTGTGCTGTATCTGATACTGGTGGCCCTCTCGGTGCTGCTACATTTGGAACCGAGAGGTAGACCCCAAAATGCTGGGGTCCCAGCAGGGCTTGTGGCTGCAGTGCTTCCCAAGGCTGCCTGCCTCCCCACTACTGTCAGAAAGACAAACCAAACTCTTAAGTCTACTAACTATTGATATGAAAAAAAAAAAAAAAAAAAAAAACAACAATCAAACAAACAAACAAAACACAGAAAATCTGTCATGGTATTTTAACACACCTGGGTTTCATCTGTACTTATGCTGTTCCAGTTTCTGCTTTCTACAAATGCTTTAGTGAGTCCATTTGTTAGCAGAAATGAGTGCCAAAACACAGAAAATGCTGGAAAATATATAGAAAAAGCAAACTTGTAAACTTGAATTGTGTGAATAGAGACATTTCTGCTTAATGTGATGGGGAGACTCTCTAATGGGTGCTTTGTCTGCAGTATTTTCACCATGGCATGTGCCAGGGTCCCACAGACAGAAAGAAATGTCAAGGTGAAGACATGGAAAGAGGCAGGAGAATCTGGGAAACCACAGAAATGAGGGATTTTGGGTTATGAGCAGCAATACCTAACCTACGGTCTCATCCAGGGGTTTGAAGACTTCAACAACAAAATTTGTCTTTGGGCTTCTAATAATATGATTTGCCCATGCCTGCTTTGGGGGAAAGTGGAGAAAAATCCAGAATAAAAAGTAAAAATACATAATAAAAATAAATAAGTACATGAGGAAAATAAATAAATCTTTGTGTAAAGGGAGCATGGTGGGAGACCAAGTACTTAGAGCTAGCTGGTTGACTGAAGACAGCTTGTCTTGCTGCCACCAGGAGCAGAAGTGGGGTGCTGGTAGCTATCCAAAGCTTGTCCTGTACAAGGTGAGTCAAGCACAGGCAGGTGCAGGCATCATCTCTGAACTGTCTAAGACTCATGTGTTCAGTCCTGGGAGCAGGAAAAGTATTAAACTGCAGTGGCTGGGTTGTTTGGAAAGAGACTCATTCCGTCTAGGCTGCTTGTTTAACTCGAAACATTGACTGTGTCAGTGCGCTGACTCTGACCCCAGCATGTTGTTTTTGTGCTGGTCTATGAGCATGTAGCACACCATTTATCAGAAAGCCAGTTAACAGTGTTAATGCAATGTATTAACTTCTAATTATTTCTAATGTAAATCATTTAAAAAAAAAAAAAAAAGTATTTAAAACATGATTGTGTAGCACAGTCTCTGCTTTAGGAGACCTTGCTCTTTAGAAAAACCTGGGCTGCATTTCAGGTATAAACTAGTGACATTTTGGCATCCTCAAAGAGCTGTCACAGCTGCTGAGGGATCACCCTGTGCTGTGCACAGTGTTCAGGGGGAAACCCTCAGATCTCAAGCAGAAGGCCCAAGGCACTGGCTTTACCCACTACAACAGCAGAGCCCACTTTGGCCTTTAGTTGGGAACCACATGTGAACTTCATCTTACTTTAGCAGTATGTGGCAGAGCATTTGCTCTTAGATTCGGCCAAAGCTGCCCTGGATGTTGGAGGCATCCCTAACATAGCTCTGCAGCTGCTCTATGGCCTTCTCCATGGGCAGCTGCCCCAGGACTGAAGCAGAAATCCCCTGCCAGCCCTCGGGGCAAGGCACCTCTCAGCCTTCCTTCTGTAGACAGGGGATTTCTGTGCACCGCTGTGATCTGCCTGGATGAGCAGAGGACAGGGCACTTGTCACGGTCCTGGTGCATTTATGTTAAGCAGGTTTTGGGTAGGTGCCACGCACAGATGGATTCAAAACATTTCAGCTGTTCTCTCGTTGTTTGCTGCAACAAAGGGATGCAATAATTTCACTGAACCCTGCTGATGCTGTAGAAAATGATTTTCTTCTTTTTTAGCTGCCCTGGCCTTTATCCTTTTTTCTTTCCTTTCTTTTTTTTTTTTTCTTTTTATTATTTTTAATGCAGCATTATTCAAACAGGTTGGCCACTGACAATTGAGATCATGATGGCAAAGACAGTTTAAAAAATATCATGAATTAATTATTCTTTCCTATGCCCTGCTGTATCACTTATCAGGCCTTCAATGGGAGCACTGGCCCAGCTCTCTTACCATATGCACGCTAATGGCTTGCTCCTCTATTATCCCTTTTGATCAGACACAGGTGGACAACAAGGCCTCCTCCTTGTCTGTTGAAAAAGGTGCACACTGTTGTCAGGGTGATTATATCTAATTACATCCTGGTTAATTATCAAACATGAATAATTATAGCAGAGCCACTCTCCTCCAGAGATAGGTGCATCTTCCAGATGTCACCCTGCAGTCTCTACAGGGCAATTTCCCAAGACTTTTGTTAGGATGCTCCTGCTATAGAAAGGGGGTTCTGAGGATCTGCTGAGGGGCTCCGTGGTCTGCTCCGGCCCTCCCTGACCTTGCAGCTGGCTGCTTTCTGTTGTTCATGTTGGTAATCCAGAGTCCTCACATTTCCCTCAGTGGGGTTACCACCATGCTTGTTTATGCCAAAACCTTTTTCTCTTACATTTCCTCTCTTCCCCTCTTGCATATCCTCTTATTTCTTTGCTTGATCCCTATCTCCCAGCAGACACATTTTCCCCAGCAGTCTTCCAGGTAATGCCTACGCTGAATGGAAGAGAGAAAGGCATATAAAGACATAACAGGAGTATGTAGTACGTGGTATTGCTCCCACTCTAGCAGCTTTTGCAAGAGTGGACACAGTGTGTATGCCCTGATGGACAAGGTTAGTCGGCAGTACCCATCCCAAAACCCACATGCTCATACAGCCCTCTCCATCCTCCTGTCCCTAACCCTGCAGCTCAGTTTGTAAGGTCTCCTCAGCCTCACTCTAATTGGTGCATGGAAGCCATGAATACCTCTGACAAACTGAAAGCATCAAAATAATTAAATATTTAATCAGTTGGATCCATTGCAAAATATAACGATCTTCAGCTAAAAGGCCATTCCAGAGTCTGCATTGAAAAAACTTCCTAGAAACTTTGCTAAATAAATACATGCTAAACATGCTCGTGTTTTTCAAATAGTTTCTCATAAACACACTTAGATACATCCTTTCATGCTATAAATCACTAGATACAAAAAGATAGCAGACTTCTCACATAAGTGTCTTCCCTGGCCTTTACTTCAAAATGTTAAATATCCACATGACATTATTGACCCCCCCCCAAAATAAATAATATTTTAAAAAGTAGTTATCAGCTTCTGCTGTGACCTTTCATCTTTCTTGGTGCTCATTGAAGGAGCTCATGAATGTTTGGGGCAGCCTTATGTTAAAGAGGCAGAGGGAGAACATGTTAGCCCAGGAGCTGCTATGAAGAAGCAGACCTGAGGTTCACCTAGACACTGTTCAATGTTTATCAGCACCAGATATTTCAGAAAGAGACAGAAGAAAATCAAACCAGAAAGATATGGGACAATCCACCTCCATTAACATACTGGCTTTAAACTTAAAACCTGACATTATAGAATTTTATGAGTAAAGCCTTGTTATGCTTATTAAAAGCTCTTATACGTTTCATTAGTATAATTCTGTTTATTCTTGTTACAGTACAAATGTCAAACCCCATTTGAGTCTTAGTAAGCCCTTCGACACAAAAGATACATCTACATTAATGTTTTATTTTGAACCTGAGGTGTGCTTTTGAATCACTTCTCCTCATGGTCCCTGTGTCATTTCATGGTGTAGAGTATTCATTTCCATCAGACGAAAATAAATCAGAGTATGCATCTGAGGAGTACAACTCACTATTTGCTGCTGGTGGGTGTCTGTTCTATGGGATAAGAGCATAATCCGGCATAAAAGCCCCAGATGCACATAGCATAGAAGGAGGGCCATTTGCTCTGCAAGCCCCTCCTGTCATGCTGCACTACTTGCTGCTACAGACTTAGCAAATAATGCCTGGTGGCATCGAGGCCAATGATACGTGTGCAAACTATTTTCATTTCCTAATCAACTCTGAGATTGTTGCTTTTTCAGATTAGACACTCCACTTTTGTTCCTGAATTGTAACACACCAAATAGGCTTTATACTTGCTACAGTTTTGTCACAACCTACCTTTACAATATTTATACCACAACACCTCTTTTTCACCTTTTTTTAAAGGTAAACTTAGGTCTAGTCTTGTCAGCCTCTTCTCACATGAGAAATTTCATGTGTCCTTTTCCATTCCTGTCACCTTTCTCTGAACTCTGTCTTGCTTTGGTGCAGTCTTCTTGTGAACTTGGGAGTATTGGGTGACCTGTACTGCATATGTTATTCCAAATGTGAATGCATCATTGACTTACATTATTAATTGCTTGTATTTTACACATTATTCTCTGTCCTGTTCCTTGTGCAGTCTAACACCTTGCCTGACCAATAAATTAGAGCTGTGCTCTGCATCCAAATGATCATTGAGCCGTCCACGGTGAAACTCAGCTGCCTTTCCCAAGCCCCTGCAGGTAATTGAGAGCCTTGTGAGCTATATGAGCACATCCATTTTTTTCTCCCCTTCAGTGTGCAACACTTTGTCTGAACAGCGCTGAACTTTATCTGACACCGTGTCACCCATTCATCTAGTCGGATTAGGTGCCTCTGAAGTTTCTCACAGCCTTCACAGAATTTGACTAATTCTGCATCCTTTGTGAATTTGTTGGGTTCATAGCCACCTTTTCCATCTCTCTCCTGAATATCCTGAACAACCCAGGAGGCAGCATGAAACCTTAAATAACCCAAAGGCAACTTTTTGCCATGATGAAATACAGACATTTAAACCCATTTTTGTTTCCTATCTCAGAGATAATTAAAACACTTGAATGAGCAAATGTTACACTGAACCCATTATTTTTGTGCTCCTCTCTCAGGACCCAGGGCTGTCCCACCCATACAGGTGCAAACAGGTAACAAGAGCCCATTACATCAGCAAGAGCAGGAATTTTTCCCTACGACCACCCCAAAATATTAAGGATGGCTGTAGTTCCTAGTGGTATCCACCAGCAGCCCCATGTCTCCTAGGGGTAATTTCTTCCATTCTATCCTAATTAAAACACCGTGATTTTCCTTTATTCTTCTGTCCGCTCAAATTTGCCTGAGGTTTCAGAAGCACTGTGTTTCTGTTCCTATTTTTCCATCTTTTTATTTATTTATTTTTATTTTGAGGAAATGATACGGCATTGCCCATTCATGGCAGACTTGAACATGGCAAGGAAGAGAGGGACAGGAAAGGTGCCAAGCATGAATTAAGTCTGCATTCTGCCAGAACAATGCCGCATCGTACAGACGTGTCCCGGAGCGCACAGCACCCTAGTGATAATTTCACAGAATTAATTTTCCCAAAATGAAAAAAAAAAGGCAACAGCACAGAAAGGACGAGGCAAATTACCAACACTAATCAGTCTCTCTCTCTCTCTTCCCTTTTCCCTTGTATGATAATTATGATAATTAACAAGCTAACAAGCTTCTAGTAAAAACAGTTCCAGAATTTCAATGTATAATTAATATTTACATCCATAACAAGTTGTCATTTATAGTGAATGTTGATTTTCTTTTTTGAAAAGAAACTGCACTTTATACTCAGAAAAGAGAAGTCCATCAAGAATGTGCACTAAAAAGGCATCTTAAATTCAGAAACCTTGTCCTTATTTGCCATGTATTTATGCAGGGGTATGGAAGCATCTTAACATCTGCGTTTCTTACAAATTATGAGTTACATATACAAACAAATGTAGTTTCCCTTTTCTTCACAGAAGAGAAGGCCACAACCGCACCATGATGCTCAAAGTCAGAAAGCAGATGCTTCCACATTGCACCTGTGTTTCAGGTGGGTCCTAGCACAGAAACCTTCTGTCACTGTTTAGTGACCTGTAAAGCCAAGCTCAGGTGAGCAACCACTGATCTGCAGAAATTTCAGATGCTTATTATTTAACGCTCTGCTCTTTGTTGTTGCATGTCTTCTCCAAGGGAGCTGCATCTGCAGTTTCCCAGCTTCTGAGGGGTGCAGAGTTGGAGGCAAATACTTCACTAAAATAGGCTCAGACTCCTCAGTGCTCATGGAGGGTGGCAGCCACGCTCCAATATCACAGCGATGTTGGACAAGAGTTGCATAGGGAAAAAAAGCTCAACAGCAAGTTCACTTTGAGTATAAAAGCACCACCCATGGGCATCTGGATAAACTGTCTGCATTGACCACTTAAAAGGTTCTGCTTTGCAACCAAAAGACCTTGTAATTGAAGAAATAAGAATGATGCTGTCTCAAGGGCAGGTGTCAATTAAGTACCTCTTAACCCATCCATATGCCATAACTCTCATCTCGCCCCATAGCAAATGGTGGTCCTCAGGCTCTCAGCACCAAAGCACTTCAAAGGAATAACTGCAGGAGACAGGACAGTGATTCACAGGATGCTGAAAAAGGTTATGTGATGAAGCAAATCTGTATGGAGTTGCAAAGAAGAGAAACAATGAAAGATATGGCCAAGAAAAATTTTTGAGAAGACTTTCTGTTCTTACCTATTAATATTTGACCCATCAGCATATATTCTTTGGCCAGTTGATTTTCAGATTTTGTCTTCCCCACAAGTGCAATATAACCAAATTTTCAAGAGAAGAAGGAATGGTGGAGTGAAGGGCTTGTTCCACCAGCCAGACCCCGGGGAAGGATGCTGCAGCAGCAGGGTGGGAGCCAGCTCATCCTCGAGCTCCCTCCGGTGGAGACCACAGCCCATGCTGCCGGAGGTCCGCTTGGCAGAAGGGTTGGCAGCAGGGAACATGGGGAAGAAGGGAGGGAATATGTCTCTGGAAAATTTAGGGTGTCTTTGAGTCTTTCTAAGACACGGGTGTTCATAGGAAGGAAGGGTGCTGTAAAAACCCACAGCCTACAGAGAAACTCCTAGAAGTAGCCAGCTTCAGAAGGGAGTCAACACTTGGTATTTGAGGTGGAACCTAATGTAAATTTCTACAAAAGGGAAGTTGGACTTGAAATCTGGCATTTACTTCTTTGCTAGATTAGACTGAGCATGTGGTCTAGATATACAGCTGAGTCCACAGAACCTGAACTAATTAGAATAATGCACTAAATTGACCACCCACATCCCAGATGTGGAGGTGTGTATAAGCTTTCATCTTTACCAAGTCATCATCTTGTACGATATTTCATGGGAAAAAAAGAAAGACTCATGAACTTGTGCTTCTTCCAAACTGCTACACAAAATGATCCCTGGCAAATGTTGACAGTAGAGTCATCTTTTGGTTATTTCCCAAGTGACTGGCAGACTTTGAATGAATTCTCTACAAAGAACAGAGATTATGGATTACACCCACCTTGGTTGGATACTTGCACAAAAATAATTAAACATGCACAGAAAGTCATAGCAGAAAAAGGTATTGTGTACAGACCTAGATGACTCCTTTTAAGCTCTGCATCCTGTAGTTATATCAAGACTGAAAGAAGGTACTTTGCCATGATAAAGTATAAAAATGTATTTAACAGAGGATGCTCAACAGATGTTGAACTACACATTTGATTAATAAAGGCAAAATAAAGACATAGTAGATTTAGATTTCTTCCACGAAGCATTTCACCTGGTACCATATGGCATTTTAATTAAAAAACTAGTACACTACAAGATCAAAGCTCTTAGATTAAATTTATTAAAAATTAACTGATAGCCCTCAAAGTGCAATCTGAAATGGCAAATTATTATCATTGGTGCCAATCTCCAGCAAGTGGGTGTGACTTTTATACCTATAATATATATTTATACATATTTTTATCAGTGAGGAGAGAAGGGGTCATGATATTGCAGGTGGCACAAAATTACAATCTATGTGCAATTTAGGACTTATGGTAAAATCTAGGCAATTCAGACGGTCCTGTTAAGCCATAAAATGTTGTGATGCATTGAAATCCTTCCTCGACTGTTGAAACTGAAATATTCCTTGGCTGGAGCACCAGTCACTTACTAACCATGCATTGATCCAACAGAAGGAATATTTAGAGGTTGCTTAGGCAAGGAAATCAGTTCAGCAGTGTACAGCTATACAGAAACAAATTAGTAGCAGCAAAGACACCTGCTGATGGTAAGGAGAAGGATGTAAAACTGTTTAAACATTGACTCAGAGAGCTAAGTAAAAAGCTTCAGATGAGAAAGAGGAAATACAGACACACTCTCCTGAAGGAATTTCACTTGAATCCTGGAATCCTCTCTAAGGACAGGTAGAACACGTCTACCTAGACATGCTATTCTGAAGGAAAACTGCCAAATGGAAAGAGAAGGTGAAAAATGTAGAGAGCTTCCCTCATTTTCATAATTTGCACTGACACTGCATCTCAAACACACAAAAATTTCATAGAATCATAGAATCATAGAATATCCTGAGTTGGAAGGGACCCTTAAGGATCATCAAGTCCAACTCTTGACACCGCACAGGTCTACCCAAAAGTTCAGACCATGTGCCTAAGTTCACAGTCCAATCTCTTCTTAAATTCAGACAGGCTCGGTGCAGTGACCACTTCCCTGGGGAGCCTGTTCCAGTGTGCAACCACCCTCTCTGTGAAGAACCCCCTCCTGACGTCCAGCCTAAATTTCCCCTGCCTCAGCTTAACCCCGTTCCCGCGGGTCCTGTCACTGGTGTTAATGGAGAAAAGGTCTCCTGCCTCTCGACACCCCCTTACGAGGAAGTTGTAGGCTGTGATGAGGTCTCCCCTCAGCCTCCTCTTCTCCAGGCTGAACAGGCCCAGTGACCTCAGCCGTTCCTCATACGTCTTCCCCTCCAGGCCTTTCACCACCTTCGTAGCCCTCCTCTGGACACTTTCCAACAGTTTCATGTCCTTATATTTCCCACAAGTGGGAAACTTTGCTTCTTAGTGGTGATAGTAAAACTTTGGGATGGATGGTTTTTGTCATATCCTTGGAGGATGCTGCAACAAAGCTTCACTTTTTGGATATACAAGCTTTATTCTTACGACAGGCAGCCCCACTTTACCAGAAGAAAGAAGACCGCTGGCTGCATTTCTCATCCATCACAGTTAAGATCTTTCAGCAGCCTGGGTTCAGGCCGTGGGGACTTGGGAACCTGACTCAGATTTAAAAACCAAAAGCCCACACTGCTGCACATTCAGATTTTCAAAGGGCTCCAGCTTCACTGTATGTGTTTTTAATTAGGGGAGAGAAGGAAACAAATCTGTTCACACAATAAAGAAATGTTTCAGTTCAGGTGCACAATGCAAGTCTTGGAGATCCAAGAAGCTCTTTTCATCTCGGGACATTGCTGCAATAGGGAAATAGAATGGAGTAGCTGCTCCATATCAGCAACCTTGTTTTCTACTGAGTGCTACCTACATTTGGTCAGTTCTGCAGGTGGGCTAACTGGAGTGACCAAAAAGCTTTCTTTGTGAGGAATAAAGACATCCATTTAAGGAATTAATTCAGAGCATTCTTTAAAATTCACCCCCCACACTCACTTTTCACTTATTTTGCACTAGTATCCCCATGAAGACAGATGCTGAGCCTCCAAATAGGTAGGAGCTATGGGAAGAAAAATACTTAGTTTTCAGCATGATAGATGTGTGGTGCAGCCACAATACAGTCTCTCTCTCTGAAAAGCCCCAGCACCTAGAGAGAGCTACAAAATGCTGGTGGTTCTTGATGATCCTGCTCCAGGTGGGATTTCCAGTGCAATGGCTCCCTGGAACCTCCCTTTGGTTCCCAAGAGGAGAAGACATCCACCACTCTAATGAAAAAGCAGCAATCTTTTAGTCTCCCTGGTCCTGACCCAAGCAGAGCTTTTAAGTTAAGAAATCCATGTGAATCTAAAAAGATTCCTTAAGAATCAACATAAGCTTTTTGTGTAAGTATGGGGTCTGCACACAGCAAAAGAGAGAGAAAGAAGAAGAAAAGAAGGAAGAAAGGACTATCAGTTCTATATATGCCACCATAGACCTTGACTCCACTCACCACAAAGCATAAGGAGAGCTATAATTCTCCTCACTGCACCTATATGAGAAAGTGAAGCTTCTCTCCCTCACACACTCTCTTTTCCTAACACTCTCAGAGACTGCTCTTTAGTCAGTCATCTTTGCTGTAAGCTTCTTTAAATCAGAACTGGATAATCTTCCCCATTCCGGGGGGCCTTTTGGCGGAGAAATCCCTGGACACACAGGCCAACTGATGAAGTTGAGAGTTGCTAAATTGACAAAGAATTGACTAAAGACATGATTCCTTGTTTGTAGTAGAAATCCAGTTTCACCAGCAACTATTTATAAAGAACCCTATAATGAAATATGTATGCATGTACACCGACATTACTGTAATTTATTTTATTTCCAATAAGACTCTGAATTTACGAATATCATGATCAGTGTCTGCCTCATCAAGAACCTGGAATTTGCCCTGTACATTTGCTACCCTCAATCTTAGAGGTCCCAAATGTGTAGGCACATTTTGAACTAATTTCACCAAATCGGTTCTATTTTTGGACTCTCTCTGAGCATACATGTGGCTCTTCATCACCTGCAGAAAACCCCACATGCAACAGGTGAGCTGGGTAGGGAGCACAGAGACATGCCAGGGACATGGACACAGATCTCCGTGCCTTGTCCATGTACCCCTGAGCACAGGCATGGACCTAGTGCCTCTGCCTATCCACCCATTGCAGTTTTTGCCTTCTGGCCTTCTCTCTGTAAAGATCCATTGCAAGGCCATTCAAACCAGGGAAATTCGGGGGCTTTGCCTTAGTCAGGAAGTGCCAGCATTTTAGTCAATGGAAAACCTGATTTATTTTTTCTCCCAGTAGGTAAGAATGCTTCTGTGTGGAATAACAGAAGAGATCCTCCACCACCCCCTCCTTGCTGTCTATTTGTTTTCTCTCAGTTAAGTCTGTGAGGAAATCCTCTTGGTAAAGCCAGTTAATAAGATTAGATAAATGTCTTTGAAACCAAAATGCTGATATAAAAATCAGAACAACAGAGCACCAGCTGGCTTTTCTTTTGCTCATTCAGATGCAGCTGGAACTCCACAGCCAGTAACGTGCGAACTGGGAGTGATAATCAATAAGCAGTAAAACAAGAGCGAGACGCCTCTGGAGGAATTTTCCCTTGGTGAGAAAGATGGATTAACTCTAATTCTCAAGGCAGCTGAACAAAAACATTTGCCTAAATTCAGACATAATTTAAATACTGATCCAGAGAAACGTGACAGCCTGAAATAGCAGTGAAACAAGATCCTCTGCTCGCAGCCAATGATACTGTTTAATGTTGGCACTGGATTTATTTATTTTTATATTTTTTTAATGTAAGGTAGCTGCTGCACTGCACAATAAGGAACACCTATTAATGAAGTGTAATGATTAAAGGCTGTTTAGCTAAGGACACCAGGTGAGAGAATGATATTGCTAACTATTACAGCTCTGTGCATACAGAGGCACACAGTTCTGGGCAGCTTATCCAGCAGGGTGCTGTGTACACAGCAGGCTAAAGACAGAAACATTAACTAAATCACAAGATTCGGATCATTTATCTTATCATCACATGGGGAAGGAGTTTATCTTCCAAGCTGGTGCACCTGCTCTCCTGGTAAAACTTTACTCGTGCCATTACTGAACGTGTTATTGTTTCTCATTCAAACATGCCGCCGCAGGAGCAGGACACAGCCAAGGGTGGGTGTCCCTCCTGGAGCGGGCACCAGCCCTGCATCTGCACATCCTTGCTGGCACATGCACTGCTGTGTGAAAGCAGCAGACAAACTCCACTGCCCACTCAAGTCAGCCACAAGAAGGGCAACAAGGTTGAAAAATCCCATTGACATAGATTTTGGAAGAAATCTGGAGGGTCTTTAAGAAGACAAAAGTTATGTGAAGTGTCAGACCTCTGGCCAAAGGGAGAACTCTGTGAGCACAGCATCAAATCTGTGTGGATGAGTGATCACCTCAAAAAGTGTATTGAAGTAAGCAAAGATCACAAAAATACTGGAAATTGGGATTGACCTCTGAAGAAGCCACTTCAGGACTGAGCGTGTGTCACTCAAGTCAAAATTATTCCACTCAATCTGGTCTTACCCAACAAAACAACAAAAAAGTAAAATAATTCTGGCATTTAAATATAATGAAAAGCAAGGAAAGTGAGGCTGTTCTGAAGATGTAGACATCACAGCTGCTCTAGCATGATCTGAAACCTAGAAACCTAGAGGAAGGCTTCTCCTTCCTGTAGGTGTGTATGGCTACTGGGAGGGAGGCTCTGGAGATGGAAGCCACTACATTCTAAGAAGCTGTGAAATAAAGAAAGGACTGAGTAGACTCCTTCTCAGGAGTCTGAAAAAAATGCATCCTGTGAAGCTGGAAGATCAGGGACAATATTTTTAACAAGTATTTCAAGTGAGGAATGGTCAAGGGAGATACACCATCAGTGCATGGCATTGTTCCAGAGCCAAAAAGAAAACAAAATCTTCATGCTTACTTAAGGAAGATCCAGAGGAAAAAGACCCTTACTTATTAGGTGATCATAGAATGACTCATCAACAGGAGATACTGCAGAGGCAGATGTGGTCCTATCATGTAACATGTGAAGTAAAACCCATGCAGGCAGGGAGGTATTTCTGCCATGACTCTAGATGCTGGTACAACATCCTCTGCAGGTCTGGTCCCATGAACGAGGAACTGAAACCAGAACAGGTGCAAGAAGAGGCTATTGGGTATATCCAGGAAATAACGAACCCGTTTTATGAGTGGACACTGAATAAGCTGGGCTTGTTTAGCCTAGCAATATGAAAACTGAGAAAAGATACTGTTCCTTATTATAAATACATCAAAGTGATGTGTAAACATTAGACAGGGAGAGGAGCTACCTAACTAGGGGACAACACTGGCACAAGAACAAATGAATACAAATGGGACAGACAGAAAAAAGGGTACTAGAAAAGGGTTTCTAAGCAACCTGAGTGAGGTTCTAATACAGCAGTACAGCAAACAGAAGAGTAGGAGAGATTAATTATTTCTGGTATTTGATACAGATGAAAAAGATAGCATTCAATCTGGTTCGCTGCAGCAGCAGCACACAGCACCTAGGAGGCCCTTACTAGTCCTATTCTTGACGTTTCTAAATGCTTTTTACTAATTGGAGGGGAAACTACATATACAAAGGTCGAACTCACGATCTTTGGAAAATTTGGATAAAAACACCTGAATAAATAGAACTCATATTAGGCCACTCTGTAAAAGTCAAAAGGAAACGATAGCTTCCTCTTGATTGCTAACAGCTGCAATCCCTGCCATCCAGTAAGGGTGTTGGCAAGCAAATCCCATCCATGACAGACCCACCGACGTACATGACCAGCCTGTTCATGTTCACACACCATTTCCTATGTGCCTGCAGAAGTCCCAGCTATATATACTGGTGCAGCAGACACAGGGAGGCAGGGTTCCTTCCATTGCACATCCCGTCTTTCCCACAGACAGGACTGCACCTTGCTTGCATTTCAGTTAAAATATCCTAACAGAATATCCAGAGTATAGCTTTGATACGGACTGGGTTAAATTAATTTCCATTAAACATGCATATATTCACAGTAATGGCTGTTCAGTCCTGATGTGTACACAGCATCACACAACAAAACTGAGTCATCCCATTCAGTTCAGATGATTTACAACCTCACTTAGGATGTCTGGGCACAGCCACAGCACAAATAACAAACAAAATACAATATTAACGCTCGGGTCCCTCTCCTGAGTTCAGTAATATGTCTTTCATTCTTCAACACACTAACTGGCTGAAAGTAAGGGATGCTAAGAATCTCTACCGGGCACTATTTCCTATCGTCTGGTACAGACAGTCAAGTGAAAAAAAATACAGCAATAACCTCCCTGGTTTTATGCATATTATATACATTATACATATGCAAATGCACAGGGGAGACTTCACACAAAAACAAAAAAATCAACCAACTAAACATACACACTCCCAAAAATTATTCCAATCAATCTGACCTTACCCAACAATACAACAAAACGTTAAATAATACTGTCATTTAAAAAACCATATAATATTACAAATCAGGAGGTTAAATTGGCCGGTATTTCGAGCATGAATAATAGATTGTAAACAAACAAACAGAAATGGTGTGGCAAAGCTTTAAAAGCTCACAATGTGACTCCTCGTGTCAAGCAACCGCTGATTAATCTGAATAGAAATTAGAGCAAACTGGGAAATAATTGTGCAGCAGCCCTGTCTGTCCAGGATGCAGAGCGCAGGTGCTGGGCCACATCTGCCCCCGAGGACAACGCAGCCACCATTACTCTCGCCCAGAAAACACCCTGTCCCACTTTTACAGCAGCGGACCCAGGAGGACAGAGAAATGCTATCAATTTGATGGCCATCACTTCGGTAATCATCCCACAGCCATCTCCCCAGAGATGTATTTAGTATCGGCTGCATTTTTCAACCAAATAAATATTCCAGACTTCAGCGTTAATACACCATTAAGATGACACCGTTGTGCTACACGGAGTACTATAAATTAGACCTCGAACACAGCAGGCCAGACAGGAATAGCCATTACTCTCTCCCCACCCCACTTTCACCATCTCTGCCTATCTTCCATAAGAAAAATATTTTTAAAAGAAGCAGAAAAACTGCTTCCTTGTAACAACTCCCGTGACTTGGAGGTGGATGCTCTTCCTCTGCTGATGCAGGTCCCTGGATATCAAAAAATAAGCACTGAGAGAGCCAACTTGTATGATATTTTCAGTTTGGAGAGCATTATTGTTTGAAGGGGTGAGCTGGGTTTGCTTTATTTTCCCTACTGCCTCTTTCCCCTCTCTCTTCCCTCACCTCATCCCTCCTTACTCCCTCCCTTTGGTGCTACATAAACCAGAGGGCAGGGCATCCAGCTGCTTCCACAACAGAACAATGTTTGGGCAGAGTCCATGTTGACACAAGTGCATTATATCCTGAAGGGTCAACTGCAGCTTTTTTTTTTTTTTTTAGGGGGTGGGGAGTTAGTTTTTCTTTACCAACTGCATAGAATTAAGCTTCCACTCCTGCACAGCTGTCATTGGTCCTACATCCATGAGATCATCTAATTGTCATCTCCTATCATTGTCCTATGCTGCCGGTTTAAGAATATTACCATTTTCCCACTAACACAATTAGAGACCCTCCCCTTCCTTAACGTTTTAATAAAAGTTACACCTAGGAGATGCACGTAGGACTTGTTAGACAATCAACACCACCCTCTCTCATTTTGTGCTTTTCTGAGCAAGGATCAGCTCAGCTAAAGGGCAAACAGAAACACACAATATGCCAGCCTGTGGTCCAAATGCTGGCTAACTCACCGCCCCAGTATCTACCCTCATGGGTAGGGCAGAGCTGCCCTAGGACTTGGTGTGCTGTACGTAATGCCTCCCCCAGCACACCTATCACAGTCAGTCCTGTGGTCCCCAGGAATAATAAACCATACGTGAGGGGGTCTACACCATACAGATTCTCTGGGGGTACATTTCCTCTGCACCATAAGATTTTTCCCATGGCAATATACCTCCCAGGCTGAAGGCTTTCCAAAAGTGCTTCAATCTTCCTTCTCTAATGGGATCTGTACTAAAATGAGCATAACGAACTTCAAGCCCCTCTCCATCCCACCACTTCTAAATATTGACTACACATCAATAGTTCAGTGTCCAGGTATTTCAGATACATAACAATCAAAATAATGCATTTTATTTATTTATTTTAAAGAAACTTCCACCATTCATTTTTCCAGGAAAAGTCTTTGTGTTTGCTCTTCCAAAACACAATACTGTGGTATCTTGGAGTTTCTGAAGTGGCAGTGTAGGCACTGTACTCTTATGTTTCATTGAGTGCTCGTTCAAAACAGCTGTATGTTCTATATAAAACATGTTTACATAGTAAATGTACTTCCTGTAGACACAAAGAAATGTTAATGAATAACCATTCCTGCATTTCAAATTTTGCAGGGCTGTGGGAAGGATCAGTGCATGACAAAATAGTTAATGTTCACCCACTTTCTGGCACATGAAATCTGTTACTACAACTAATCCCTTACAGAGAAAAGAAAACATGGAAAACAAACTGGTGCTGGCTGGAACTACTATGCCTTTTTCTCTTTTTTTCTTTTTTTTTCTTTTTTTCTTTTTAGAGAAACTGTGAGATGCATATACATGGAAGATGAACAGAGAAGGTATTCAGTGGAGAATGCCAGAAGGCATGGACTCTTTTTGGTAGGCAAGGCTGCTGGTTTTAATTGTATATATTGTCTTGGATTCTCACCTTCAGAAAAAATGCCAGTTTCATCTCGCACAGTATTCACTACCCATTATTTGTATCCTATTGCCTGGGGCCCAGAGAAGGCAAACAACAGGTATTTTCCTTTCAGTCAATTTATATCTGAAAATCTATATGACTTAAAAGACTTCTTAAATAACAGATAGCCATTTATCCCTGAAAAAATTAAAAAGGCAAAAATCAAGTGATCTAACAGCATTGCCCCTGAAAAAGCCTCAAAAAGACGAACAATTTAGATGAAGTTCTTTCTGAAATACAAAAATATAGTGGTTTTTTTGTTTGTTTGTTTTGTTTTTGTTTTTCTATATATACCAGTTCTATCTGAAATACATGTCTCATTCTTCTAGTCCCCTGAAAAAAATGAAAGTCTGAAAAAGAAGCACTGATAGGAGTCAATTCACTTCAAGGGAAACACAAGCAACATGGGGCAGATCCTTAGTGGAGTAAAAACTCTGCACTGAAGTAGATGGGACAAGAATAGTTTACTCCAGGAATCTGCTCAGCATCTGCAGACCAATTTATGAAAAAAAGGTGATACACCATACAAGGACCAGATGCACTACTGTAGTATAAGGCAGAAACAAGCTTTGTTGGGGATGTTCCAACATTTCTACACAAGAATTCACAGTGTACAAAAAATGTTTCATGTGAATGAAAATCTTTTTTCTCTGCAACCTCTCTGCATGGTCTGAAAGTGCTACTGTGGACATGGGTTTCAGAGGCCACCCAACAAGCAATGCTCAACTTTATCTTCTTCACAGGGTGGCATATGAATAGCACATTTCAGTTTTAACAGGCTGAAAAATCATTACCATAGCAATAAGGCTAAGACCTCAGAGCAATTTTCTCAATAAACACATTCCTTGACGATTATCATTTTTGTACAAAAGATATATTTTGCTTTTGAGATAAGACTTGTTTTCATGATACCACAGCAATTAACAAAAGATAATCTGGAACCTTTTCTTTTAGGAATGTCAAACTATCTCATGTTCTGTAAGAAACAATAATTAAACTGTTTATTAAATTCAGTGAACTTATCCTCAAGCTCCTTGAGGAGAGGGGAACTTGATGGAGTACTGGCAAATTTGAAAAGTCCTCAAAAAGTAGTGTGGTGAGTGATAAACCTCTATCTTATTATTAGAATGCAATATACAAAACATTTTTTAGAGATGTTCAATTTCTCCAAAAGTGATCTGAAACAAACGAGGAGAGAAAAAGTTTTCAACAGAAGCAACAGCCACAATAAAGGACACGCAGCAAATAACGAAGCTGACAAGATTAGCAGAAAACTTGACTTCTTTACAAACATTCAAAGGAAAGAGAAGAGTACATGTCAGGGCGTGATGTTATTTTGAGTTACCAAACACTGCCACCATGCGTTTGCTTCAAAGACTATCAGGCTGCTTGAAAATGCTAGATGATGAGCATTAAAACATAAAGTAAATCAATTTTGTTCCTGTATAATACAATAGTAATGACACCCCCCCCCCCAGAAAGGTTTTTAATATTTTTTTGTCACGTGACTTACATTTTTATAAGGACAGAGGGTGCTGTTTCTAAGCCTTTCTACCATCATGGTGGAGAATAATAACTGGAGAATGCTAGAGAGAAACAATAATGGACAGGCTTTGTTTCCACACACATACATATTTTTGTTTGTTTGTTTGTTTCCTACATAATCGATGTTTTTTTGTGTTTCTACAGTGCCCAACTCAATAAACTACACGTTCATCATCATGATCCCTACAAGGTACCAAACCCCACAAATATTCACGCAAGTGTAACAGAATTACTTCAGAGATAAGCTTTTCTTCAAACTTTTATACGAATGAACAACAACATTCATAAAGTGATGTAGATAATGGATTCAGAAAACTTCCTACAACATTAATTTTCACCAGTTCCTGTTTCAACAGCACAGGATCTCTACTCATGTTTGAAAACTATAGCCATTCCGATTTGAATTTAAGCATTACATTTCTTATTAATTCAGTCTTTTCTCTAAAACCTCTCCTTGAGGTGCACGACAGGCAAGAGAACTGCATCAGACTCCTGAAAAGCTAAAACAATTTGAAATGCCCCTATAATTTAGGTGGGATATTCAAGAAGATGCAATGGAATTTGGGACAAGGAGGTGATCTGAGACAGCCAGCATAGCTTCACCAAGGGCAAATTGTGCCTGACCAATTTGGTGACTATGTTGGAGTGACTGCATCAGTTGATAAGTGAAGACTGACCCATGTCATCTACCTGGACTTCTGCAAGGCCTTTGACACAGCCCCACATGACACACCAGTCTCCAAATTGGAGAGGGAGTTGAAGGGTGGACTATTCAATGGATAAGGAATTGCCTTGAAGGCTGCACCTAGAGTTGCGGTCAGTGGTGCCATGTCCAGATGGAGACCAGCGGCAAGTGGTGCCCCTCAGGGGTCTGTCTTTGGACCAGTGCTGTTTAATATCTTTATCAACAACATATGAAAATGGATCGAGTGCACCCTCAGCAAGTTTGCAGATGACACCAAGGTGAGTGGTACAGTTGATACAACAGAAGGAAGGGATGACATCCAAAGGGACCTGGACAAGCTTGACAAAAGTGGGTCCATGTGAACCTAACGAGGTTCAACAAGTCTAAGGGACAGGTGCTGCACCTGGGTCAGGGCAATCACAGATGTAAGTATAGACTGGGAAAAGAACTCACTGAGAGCAACCCTGCAGAGAAGGACTTGAGGGTTCTTGGACAAAAAGCTTGACATGAGCTGGCAGCACATGCTTGCAGCCCAGAAGGCCAACTGAATCCTGGGCTGCATCAAAAGAGGAGTGGCCAGCAGGTAGAGGGAAATGATTGTCCCCCTCTTCTCCACACCTGTGAAGTCTCACTTGGAGTACTGCATCCACGTCTGAGGCCCCCAGCACAAGAAGGATGTGGGCCCATTATAGCAGGTCCAGAGAAGGGCCACAAAGATGATCAGAGGGCTGGAGCACCTCTCCTACGAAGAAAGGCTGAGAGAGCTGGGGATGTTCAGCCCACAGACAAGAAGGCTCCAGAGATACCTTAATGGAGCTTTTTAATACTTAAAAGGGGTTATAAAAAAAGATGAAGAGCAACTTTTTCTTAGATAATGACAGGACAAGGG
The DNA here is from genome assembly GCF_964035555.1 of Netta rufina. Lineage (NCBI taxonomy): Eukaryota > Metazoa > Chordata > Aves > Anseriformes > Anatidae > Netta > Netta rufina. Next base: position 45,593,353 of record NC_140125.1, read on the forward strand.
TAAATTGTTTTAAACTAAGCAAGGGGAGATTTAGATTAGAGCTTAGGAGGATGTTCTTCACTCAGAGGGTAGTGAAGCACTGCAACAAGTTGCCCGGGTAAGTTGTGGGTGGTGGTGAACACTTCAACATCCGTGGAGGTGTTCAAGGCCAGGCTGGATTGGAGCTTTGGGAAACCTTATCTAGTGGGTTGCACCATCAATGCTCATTGCAGAGGGCTTGTAATTATTTGATCTTCAAGGTTCCTTCCAACCCAAGCTGTTCTGTGATTCTATGAATTCCATTGACTTCGCCAGGATGGATGCCTGATTTTCTCCAATGTTTTCAAAATTTCTGTTATAAATTTTTTGAGTTAGAATGCTTAACATTAGCTTGTTAAGGAAAGTTAAAATTAGCTTGTTTAGGAAGTAACAGAAGCAACCTCAGCTATTTTTTTTAACATATGCATCTGTGTACATACATTACAGAATATACGTATATGCATATATACACACAAATACAAGTTAACTAATTGAACTTGGAAGAACTAACTGAAGAATTCTCACTCCCTCATTAGAATTACCCAGGTTTCAGAGATCCTTTTTAAAAAAGGTATTTCAACTATCTTCCTCAGATTACTTTACAGATTCTGCACCTACATGTATGTCTGTACACCTTCACTGTACTACCTTCAGGAAAATGCAGACCTCAGGAAGCAGGGCCAGGAAATAAAACTGGCAAAAGTAATACTTGGATAAAATTCCACGCTTGCAAGAAGACATTTTCTACTACTTTAGACATTTGAAATTTCAAGAACGAAAACATTTTTAAAAAGACTAAGCGAATATTTATATACTTAACAGGAGACTGCAGTTTTGGACAGCTCAGTCCCAGAATTATGTTTAGGGTAACATAAAATCAGAACACTTGCACATGAAGTGTTTTGTCAGCTTTACTCATGCATGCACCCACTAGATACTTTTGGTTATTCCAAACTTCTTTTATTCTTGGGAATACTGGGAACCTGAACCTACTGTATCTTAAAACTCCAAGTGATTCCAAACAGATGGCAAAGATAACAATTGGAGCAGAGAAGTCCAAGTGACTGATGAAGGACAAAACCAATGATTTTATTATGTCTCTTGCTATTCGCTCTCCTAAGCGCATCGTAGAATATACATGTAAACTTATGCTGCAACTCTTTTCTGTAAGTCTTACAACAACAGGAAGAAGCCTTAAGCCTTGCATGCAGCTCTACTGCAAATGTTTAAGAAATAATAGCATCAAGATAGAATTAACTGGATTGTCCTAGTCTGTTCCAGATTTGTCTAACCAATAGATGATAGCAGTATTCCCACCAGAGAGCTTAAGAGGTAGGAAAAACAAAATTGCCAGAAGTCCATCATGTTTCTTCCTGCAGACTTAAAGCAACAAAACACATCTGTGGCATTAATTAGTAAATGAGACTGTCAATGAGCTCCTTCTTAGGTAAACACAAATGAAGAGAATAGCGTGCAAGATCATTTTAATGAAGTTTAGGAAGAAAGTATAGGAAGGAGAACTTTTATGTTGTTGAAAATACACACAGTCTGTAAGGTGCTTTTCAGTACAAGAACATGTTTTCAACAAGGAGAAAGTGTGTCATCTATTTATGCACTTTTAAAACACTATGAATTTTAATTTCTTAATCTCTTTCCTCAACAAATAGGCAAAGTTTTAAAAATTTTTTGCCTTATAACACTTATCATCATCAAAGTAAATGTCATAAAAGTAACCATAAAGCTATGCTTCGCAGAAGTTAATACTTCTGAGCAAAGTCAACAGATAGAAAATACATCTTCCAAATATAACTAAATTTGCCACTTCAGCTGTTAAAAAAGCTGAAATTTTATACTGTGGCTCAAAGATTGCATTCAATTAATTATTCCTAGTTTAAATCCTTTTTTCTCTAATTCATATCCTTTAGTTTTAGAGTAACAAAAAACCTTGGAAAGTGACAGTTAAATTATAAAATTGCAATTAAAACATTGAAAGGGTAGCTTGAATGAAGCAACATGATTTTAGTTTACATCTACCCCCATCACTGAACTAGTGATTCTCTCACTGTGATTTCCAGTCAAAGAATCTTATTAAAATATAACTTGAATCTCTAATTGTTTGTATAATCAAACCATCTCCAGACATTACCCTCTGGTTTTGCTCTCCATAGGAGAAAGAAATTGATAGAGATTAGTTATCTTCTGTGAATCCATTCTTAAACTGATGCATTCCTTTGAAATTCTAGTCTTTGCGGACAAGAATATGGGAAAATGTATTTTTGAAAAAAAATATATTCAAAGGAATCTTGTATGCAACACAAAGATAACTTCTTGAACCATAGTAAATACATGACTGTGATTGTGTACACTTTAGAGTTCATATTTAATTTACATGCAGTTAGCTTACTAACTAGGCATGTATTGGGAATGAGCAGATAAATTAAATGGTGCACATCATGCATGACCTGGCTGGTTTGAACTAATAAAAACAATTATAGCTGTCAATGAGCGTTACTTTACCCTAAAGGTTATACTATTAATTGTTTCTCAATCTGTTCATCACAGTACTTGAAACTATTTCCAGTGTATTTCATCAACATGTACAATAAATCTTTAGGAATTTGATATTTTTTTTCCAGAGCTTTTATTCATGCTCTTCTCTTAGATGTTTTCAGTACAATAAAAAACTTTTTATATAAAAAAATCTAGCTACAAAACATAATATACTTAAAGTAGAACTTGCATCATCCTGAATAGGCTTGCAGTCAATCCTTCTTAATAGATTTGGCAAACAGCTCATTCTTCAGAAGCTTGATAATTCAACTCCAGTCTCAACAGCCTTCTAACAAAAACAATACATTTTGAATCCAAAATTTTACAATGACTGATGAAGTTTGCTTTTAAACCTTAGACTCGTGAAGTTTGATGACTTCAAAACTCTTAAGATATAACAATATCCTAATAACCTTAAAACTATTTAATTTATGTAGCTGATTGAATTAATGTTAGCTTTCTGTCACTGAAGTTCTTTATTTTTATCAAAGCCTTATTTGTAAGCTCTTCAGTTTCATCCCACTTGTTTTTCTCTGGGCTTGTGTATGTCACCAAGTTTTCAGTATATTGCAAGATTGACTTCAAAAACCTACGAGAAATAAAAACAGAAGAAAAACTCATTAAAGAACCTAAAAAGAAAAAGCTCTCAGTGCCTGACTTAAAGTTACTACATTCTTCTACTTCTGAAAGAAATGTACTTGTTCATTCTCACTTGTAGAAGTAATGATTTTCAGAACTGCAATTAAACACTGACAGAGAAAGAATGCAGTCATATAAAATATAATACAATTTTCCTCATATTGCTTCTTTTATTTTCTCAGTCAAATGTTCAGAATACAATCATCTGTTAATTGACACACAAGGAGTAAAATTACTAATATATTAAATACAGCTTTTATATACTAAATTTTTCAGTGTGATCATTCTCTGTTTATACTAAGGAGGAGTCTAATAATTAAAAATGTGAATAACTGAACCATATATTTCCAATGAAGTTATTTTAGTTCTTAGTGAACATTGTATGACATAACTGATGACTAATGATAGAAAGAAGGATGACAATTCTTCTGCAGTAACTTATGTTGTTCCTTTTTTTTTTCTCTACAGGATTTACATTACAGATCAAATTTATTCAAATGGCTACAAAAACAGTGTGTGTAACTTCCAATTACCACAATATAAGTTATATATACTCACTTTAGATACTGCTGATAATCAGAAGGAGTCTTCTTACAAGCCAAATGGACATTGATTACTTCCAGAGTAATCAACAGTAAGATGAGCCGCAACACCGGAGACAAAAACTTAATACTAGAAATAAGCAGAAGTATTTAATAATAAATAAACTAAATCTGAATTAAACTGAAATCACTAATATAAAAAATTCCTTAGACTTCTGGATCCATCCTAAATAGTTGGATATTTAATAGTAGAAAAAAAAAAAAAAAAAAAAAGACTACAAAAGACCATAAGACAAAAACAGGCCAAGTATCAAAACTATATAAAGACTATAAATAATGAAACCTCAGAGGAGGAATAGAAGAGAAATACATGTAATTAAGACTCCAGAGAAAACCTCACCAGAACCCATTACCCCACAGATAATAAAGTGGAGATCAACTGAATTACAAATATGCATTGTCAGTTTATACTGTTTCTTGAATAACATGTTTTAACATTTTGAGGAATACAACCTGTCCAGGAAAATCGTGCTCACAGTTTTCCCAGTTTTTAAAGTAAATTCATAAATCCTTGAAACACACTTATGAACAGGAACAAAATTAATGGAATCCTAAAAATCGCTCTTCTGTCTAAAAGATGCTGACCCAGCCATGAAAAAAATCAGAAGAACTGAAGCAGGTAGAGTCTTGAAATAAAATTAACATATTGCATTCTGGTAAAACTCAAATGGCATTTTTATGCTTAAATAGGAAAAGCAGGAGATATATCTATCTATCTATCTATCTATATATATCTATATATATATATATATTATATCTATATATATATATATAGATATATATATATATAATCTAACATTTAAATGTTACTTTTATTTGAAAACTTATAATTTACAGTGTAGTAGTCTAGCAGTGCAAAAAAAATATATTAAATTGGTCTCTAATTTGATATTTTCTGTTATTTTAATATTACTACATAACCATAAACCTGTGTTGACACTAACTCTGACATGGTTAATGAGAACATAACACTGTATTTTAAACTTGTAAAACAAAACACAAAGCTAGCAACAGCAGCATGCAGCCACTACACCACAACACCATAAACATAGCCACAAAGTAAAGAAAAACACATCAGCCAACCTGTTTAACATTCGTAGATAGTTATGCCTTTGGCGAGAACGTAGAGTCTTTTTCATCCACTGTTTATATCTCAACTCAATGCTGGCAATAACTTGTTCCGACACTTGATGGCACTGTACGCATATTTTACGGAGTACCACTAATACTTCCAGAACAGGCCGTGGAGAATAGAGTGTGCAAACGTGTTTATCACAAAGTTTTACCAACAGCCTCCAAAAGAGGAAGTAATTGTTAATTTCAATATTTTGCTAGATGCATCTAACATGAGATATATTTCATATTTGGTGTGGTTAGATTTGCAATGTTTAACTTAAACTGATTACTCTTACCTCATGACCAAAAAAAATAAATATCTTTATACACTCCGTGTACTCTATCACTTTACTAAATGCAATTGAAAAGTTACTGGTGATGAATGTGTTTTCCATTTCAAATCAAAGAAATACAATGACAATAAATAAAAACATCTAGCTGAAATAATGCACTAAATATACCAAATCAGGGCATTCCTATGGTTGGAGACTCCTACCATACTTCAATTCACAATGAATTAATATAATAAAACTTATATGATAATAAAACTTACTGAGACAAAGGTTATTAACTAATACTCCCATTAGTGTATTGTCTTTCTTACAGGCAGAACAAACAGCAGACTTAACACTTCTTAATATAAAGGTGGTGCTGCCATTGTTTTAATCAACTGGACCAGATTATGAATTGTTAGGAGATCAAATACCTTTCTCCTGTCCTTTTCTGATCTACAAACATAACATATCACATTTCACTTTAAACACTGTTCTTATAAAACTGTTTCTTAATCTCCTTCACACCAAAATTCTCTCTCAGACAGCAAAACATTAACAAGTAAAAGTGATAAAAGCAGAAAACTCTTACAATGGTTTAACAATTTAGCAGTTGGGCTGCTCTTTAATGAATTGGAACAGTGCAAATTGATGAATAGAACATGAAAGGCACACCGTCTATATATGTAAAGCAATGGGTACCATCCTCTTTGCCTTATCCTGCCCATACCCAATAGGTTTTATTAGGAGCACATTGTTCCATCATTTTTATTTAGTCATGAACCTCTTCAGAGTACCACAACAGGGCCAATTAAAAGACAAGTTGTTTTGATTATTATTCCATGTCAGTTTTAACTGGACCTACCAATATACCTCTAAAGTCTGAAAAGTGTGACAAATTTTCTATTTCAGAATCTTGGTACTAGAACACATAAGAATTATGTAGTGACATATTACTATTTTTTAAATGCCATGCACAGCTATGACATCAAACACATTAAAACAAAATTTCTGATGCAACTTTAGATTAAAGCCCACTTAATCAAGTCAGCACATAAATATTTACATATATTGCTTCCCCAGTCTGATTTTTTTTTTCCCCAATGATGAATTCTAAACTAAATCTAAATAAATAACGACCCAGATCTACAACATCTCATTGCTGCAGCAGCTATATTGGAACAGCACTTGAAATATTTCAAGTACTGTTCTGAAAACAAGAAAATGAGTAACTTAGGTTTGAGAGTTCTTGTGCTGAGCTACGTGCAGAAGTTGACAGTGGGAACCCAGAAAACATCAAACTTACCTCTCTGTTACAACACTATTGATAGGATCATCTGGACTACAGCAATCCTGGGGCAAATACTGCTGTACTTGAGAGAGGATTTCAGCCATCTTCAAAATTAAAGAACTAGTTTCAGTATTTCCTTCTAACCTTAAAATAAACAAATAAAAAGATCGAGATGACAACACTGTATAGTGCTCATTTGCCTAAATGGCATAGATTGAGATGTAGATATTTTGGATAGCAATGTATATGTATTTGATAACCCCTCTTTCTACTGTCTTGGTTTTCCCTTTAAGTATAACTTTCCTTCTCCAATTAAAATCAGCCTTTTCTCAGTCTCAGCAGTCTCTTAAACTCCTCTTAATCTTCTGCTTATTCATTAAAATTGCGAAGCATACTGCATATGTGCTTGGTGCATTCCATTTTCACCTCTCAGATCTAAATCAGTGTAATTTCCTATTTAATATCTTTTGTAAAGTCTTCCATTAATTTAGTTACCAAGCCCTTTTCAGAATAAGCAATTATTTTCTGTTTTACATCTGGTGAGTCATCTTTTGTTTTTTGTTGTGATGGGCTCAATTTCTAGTTTAATTTCCTAACAGCTCCTTCAGTATCTCTTCAGAAACAGAACAGGGAGTCACTAACACCCTTGTGTTGCTTTCAAATGGTTCCTTGTTGCCTTCTAGTTAGTGCAATGCTTGTAGTTTTTATACTGTATTTGCATTATATATACACAGATACGTATAGCACAGATTAAGTTAAAAAGAAAAACAAAAGGGTCTTTACACAGCCTCTTTGGTGTCTATCATCTTACTAGTAAATAAACTTAAGGTACTTTTCATCTCAAATCCAATTTTGAGAACTTTTTTTTTTTTGTTATGAACAGCATATACGTACCCTTTAACCGCTTGAACATGTGCCTCAGACACTGTTGGTAATTCAGGCCATAAGTGAATGCTCTTCATGCATTCCAGCACCTAAAATTCAAAAACGTACCATGAAAAATTGTATGTAAAGTATGATCTTTGACAGATAACATTTTATTTTTCTTAGTGGCTATTTTAGAAAGAAACTGCAACAACTGGTAATCAGTTCAATAGTCATAATTGTATAAACTGACACAAATTGTCAAGGTTTACATTAGGGCAATCAAAGCATGAAGACAGTAATTAAGACTAATTTTAAGGATTCACAATTTTACGGACTAAAATGCTTTCAACTGTAAGCATTTACCTGTTTCTTTAGTCGGGAAATTGGATGAAATTGAGAACGGTAGCAACTTGCACAAGTCATCAGTGGTTTTATGATCACATGTTCCTGATTACAAAATCAACAGTTGACAGACAGCAGACAAAATACAACATTTTCTTCAAACTGTCCTAACTGGATGCAGAATTAGACTTATGTTTAACTTTATGCAAGCTACCTACACTACTGAAGTCAATTAATTTCATATGTCTAAAGCAATAAATCAAAACAATGAGTTCTTAAAGCTTGATTTCTTTGCCATATTTCAACAATGAAACCTGACTGCAGCTGAGAGAAAAGTAACCATGAACTCTCAATGCAGCAGCATGCAAATCTTGAGAAACCAGAAGGAAATCCAAAGTATAAATGAAAGATTTATCTCAAAGGTTTTTGTTTCATATTGAAGGAAGTAATGCCAAACATGAACAGGAAATTTCTGAGAGTGAATATTGCTAATGTTAAAGCACACGTATTACTAGACAAAAGGTATATACAAATTCACAATATAGAGTGTGGACACAAATTGCATCTCCATTTCTGAAATGTTATTTACAGTGTCTCAGAAAGAAAGAAAATCTCAAACATTACGTGCCTCAGTGGCTGAGCTACAGCTGTTCTATTTACCTTTCCAACAACACAGCTGATGAACAGGCTAAGTATTGATATAATTTAACAAATCATATACAGTACCATCACTATAATCTATGGATCAACTATCCAAATAAGGAGTAGTTAATCAAATTAAGATACAGTAAGAAGACTTATTCCAGAAAACTTTCTGTACTTATTTTACTACAATACTAGAAAAACATCCTTGCACAGCTTTTTTCTTGGAGGAACACTTTATTTCCATGAAAAGCTGCTGTAAAGAAAGATGCAGTCATGACACTATCTAAAATTACATTCAGCACCCAAAACAACTGAAGATTCTTCTGACAGCATAATATTGATCCTTACCTTGAAAGCAACCGTGTCTTCATCTGAGAATCTACAGAGAAGTGTAATTGCAAATGCAACTATCTGATTGGCCAATTCTCTAGGAAATGTTTTTAAATTGATCTCTCCATGACTTAAATGGTCTCTTATACGTGGACCCTCCTGGTGGTTCAAGAAATCCCAAAGAAATTCCTGTGGAAATTCACACCAATGGTTGTGAGTATACAGAATACCATCTGAAAGATAAATATGTGACTTTGTCTATAGGAAAAATGGCATTTAGATGCTTAGAGAAAACAATGCACTCTATGCTTATAACAAAAGGGCAACTAGTACATCTTGCTAGCTTCTCAGGAAAATCAAAATTCCCATACAAGCTATTTCATAATGGGTAACAACGAATTTCCTTTAAATTTGTGTCCCAATTTCTACATAGCTTCACTGCCTCCGAATCAGTGCAATAAACTCATGTCTTTCTTGCAATCTCAAGTCTCTAAATTCAACACCTCTAGTTTTCATATGTTCACTGTTATGTTTGGGTTACAACATGCAGAATGTTCTTTGGTAGGTTTGCAGCTATGTTTTTATGCCACGTGCCCACCTAGTATTACATGTGCCCCAGAGGAAGTCAGAAAACAGTTTTAATTTTCCCCATATGTGGCAACAGTTTTTCTCCTGCTCTATAAGCTAAGTGGAATAAATAAATAAATGATCATACATGTATCATTATTCTGAAAGAGAACAAAAATAAAACCAACAAAAAAGACAAACAAAATTACAACAACAACAAAATGAACTTTCAAAACACTTGCCATGGCAGGTTCTTCAAGAACTGAAGGAAGCTGGTTGATTTCTTCATTATCCAAATGCTTTTTTAGCATCTAGAAAAAGTAATTTGAATATAAATGCATTGTTGAAAGCCAAACAATCAAAGCAAAAACACCAAGTAAATAGATTTTCTAATATTAAGCAAATACTTCTCCCATGCCAGAAACAAGGTATATATTTACTACTGATTAAATATTTGACTATTTGAGATAATTCAGAAGGGATGTAAAATCTAGGACTTCTGCTGGCAAGGCTTATTTGTATTTATTTGAATAGCTGAATCTAGGAAAATTGCAGAGTATGTTTCTTTAAGATGAATAAATAAAAAAGTAAAAGCATTTAGATTAATCTCTTCATTAAAATTTGTATTGATTTTGTTATCTTCTGAGGGATGCCAAATTTAAAGTATGTTTTCTGCCATTATCTTCTATTTGGAAAAAATTAGAAATAATGCCTCATCCAACACAACGAGAAAGTGATTTCTGATCTCTATAATGAGAGACATGCACATGCTTGAATTCTGACACTGATCCATATTTAAAAAAATAAAATAATATAAAATATAAAAAAATAAAATAAAATAAAATCACAATTACCTCATCAAAAGTGGTGTAGAGAGCAGAAGGCTGGAACAAAAGATAAGTATTATATGATTTTTCAAAAAAATGCAAGCCATACTGAAGTTATACTTATTAATTTATGTGAGATACTGGAGATACATGAATAGCAAAAAACCCTCAAAAGAAAAACAGGACTCTCAGATTTTTTAGCAAGGTGTTTTGTTTTGTTTCTAATAAACGTAATATGATCTACTTTCCTCCCTTAACTACTGTTTTTGAACACTAACCTTCACGTAGTTTTTCAGACCACTTTTAGTAGGGAAAAAAAAAAGTGTTCATGAAACTTTACTGGAAATTTCTAAACGATGTTCCACGATTTCTCGGAATGTTGGTGCAGGAAAAACTGGAAGTATCACCTTGCTTCTAGAATAATTATTCTACAAATACTGTGAGTACTAAATCATAATTGACTAGACAGAAATTTACCTCAGCTGTCAGCAGTCGATTTGGACATTTATTAGTTGTAGTGAAGAGCAATCTGAGTCCAGCTTCCAGCTGAGGAAGTAAGAGAATCACACAATCAGCATACCTGAAAAAACAGAGATACCCAAAGGGTTTTTCTTCCCTTATAAATATAATCCAAATGGAAATTAGAGCCATCTTAGAAATATTCTTTCAGGCCAAACAATCCGGACCAATATTCCTTCATAGCGAGGACCTTATAAACAGATATTAATGACTATCTGTGCCCAACAGAAGCCGGCCACCTAGTTCAAATCAGCTCAGAGATGACACTGACTTACAAAAAGGTGGAGCATGGAAGATGGAAAAAAAAAATTATTTTTTTTAAATATGTTAATATCTGAAGAGTTACTTCCATTCACTTTCTAAAGCTCTTCTTCACCACATCTGCTGCAGTTCCTCAGCTTAGATTTCAATACATAGTTTATATTACTTTATTTTGTGCCAACTAGAAATAAGTCTGCCAACCTTCTGAGGGACCATCATTACAATGCATAACTATATGTTTTTAGGCAAAAGATTTAGCTAAAAGCTTTGGAATCCACAAGTGCTGCTGACTAGTATTCTATAAATAGTGAATATCTAGAAATGAAAAGACTAAAGAAATTAAAAGACTGAAGACTACAGACCAAGACTAAAAATAGGGAGAAAACAAATCAACTATTACCTGCTTTGCTTGAAGGCTGTTAAAGCAGCTATCCAAAATGGTACCATTGATTTAAATACAAAATTAGACACTTGTACTAGCTCTTCTGCTACACAAAGTGTTTCATGATTAAGATCTGCAAGTTAGCAAAACAACATTAATAAGTTACATACAATCTACATTTTTCTAATTCATTATTAACATTTAATTGAATAGATTACTTCAGCACTTATAAAAGCAGACTTAAAAGCTATTCAATTTATTTCAACTCTGCAAGTAGAACAGCAATCACAATACATTTAATATCAGAAAATCAATTTATAAGATTGCATTTCTACTAATAATATAAAGTGACAGCGTAAACACAGTAAAAAATGCCTACAATTTTTTGAGACTAAAATATTACACAGCAACTGGCCCCAGTGTCTATTGAGATGTTCTCCACGTGCTTCAAATACTTCAAGAAGTATAGTATATCTTAATCCCTTTAATTCAGTAAAAATCTGTAGAATAGTGTTTTAAAAATAAAAATATTGTTTCAATTTTATCAATTTTTCTGTACCAACATTTAGCGGAATACTTTATACTTCAATGCTACCACATAATGAAAAAGACACTTATTAAATCATATTATAAACACATTCCACGACAAGCCATAAAATAATAACTTAATTGTAGTAGGTGTTTTTCTGAAGCACACCAACAGCTACAGGATTTATACTACATGATGATTTGAATATTACCAGCTTGATATGGTTTCATAAAGCCCCATTCTCAGTTCCGTGAACAGAAGTTTCACTGACAAATTGATCAAATAGCACAAACAGACTATGGTCACTGTATAGACCTGGATTCCTTATATGTTTTTGTTCCTCTGAAACAGTGGGAATATACCAAATATGGCCTGAAACTACAGTGATGAGGAGATTTTCATCTGACACTCTTCAGGTCCTTCCCTGAGAAAAGCATCAGGGTACTGAAGATGAGGCATCGTAATGTTTCACTACTTTCCCTGAAATATGCAGAGTACTCCTGCTGGGACTTTTGCACCTGAACCCCCCTGATTCAGGAAAAAAATAAAGATTTGGTATGACTATTAAATAAAATACATTTTCATCATCAAAAGATTGGAACACGAAGTCTTCATAGGCAGTAATGTTACACATTTCAGTGTGCTGCAATTATTTTGGAATGCAGGATTTTTTGACTCAATAACGAGTAGAATTGGTTTTGTATTAAAAAGTGGTCCTACAAGCACAATAGATTCATCTAAAGACAGCAAATGGTATTTTAGTTAAAAAGATTCAATCTTAGAACTGGGGAAAGTTCTAAGTTCCATTATTTTTAACAACACTTTTGGACAATGAAACAACAATAAAAACAGTTAAAGGTTAAATACTTGCCTGGAAATGCAACAAGCTCCTCTAAGCTAATGAAGGTCACATAAGGTCGATGTACTAAAATATATTTAGTTTTCAGAAGATATGTCTGTAATAACTGACCCAATCCTGCAGTTAAAAAAAGCAGCATAGCACAATATCTAGGGAGAATACCATAACATGTTAGAAAATCCTGTATAACTGAAACTATTGCAAAAAAATCCACATTTGTGGGTTGGGGACAAAGGTTTCTTCTGCTTTTTCAAAGAAGATCCAGTACCTGTTCTACCCATCCCTTTTGAGTAGGGGGTGCTTAATGATTAACTACATTTACAAGCATGACAAAACGGGGAATTAGGAAAAAAAAGCATCAGTGTATTCTACTTGGCTGCTGCTGCTGCTCCTCCAACCTGCTTTTTGTTCCAAGTTATTCCTGACTGTCCTAACAGACAAGGAACTGTGTTTCATGAAAGACCTTAAGTTTTGTCAGTTTTCCTGTTAGTAAAACACACTGGTCCTAAAACTCACCAGTTTCATAACGGCTTAAGTATTCTATGGAAATCTAATTCCAAAAACAGTAGCAGCAGCAGAAAATTGTCAGGATACTGCCAAAGGCCTTAAGACACTTTAAAAAACAAAAAGAAAAAAAAAAGAACTAAAATTTACTAATTGCTTTTCAGGAACTGTCAAATATAACTGATAAGTTATATTTTAAATATAGTTTTAAATAAACTTACTTAGATTTAATTAATTTAAAATAGTTTTAAATTAACTTACTTTGCAGGAATTTCTTGTGGGGATGCAAACCCATGCCACAAAACATTACGAAGATTCAGACCATACGGTGATCCAATGAATACCCTTAGTACATCCATCTAATTAATAAACAAAATGATTACTACATGAAGAAATCTATTATTTGTTACCTTGTGTCTTTCCCTGACAGGAAATTTAAAGAGTTATTGAGAAACTATAATGCCTACTGTCAAAATGACTAGGCACAGATTGTCACAGTAAAGGTATTGAAAGGAAATCTTAACTTTCTTGAACATGCTATAGAATATAATAAGGAAAGAATAAAACTTACAAACATCCTAAACAACTATGACAGGAAAACAAGATCAAATTTAGCTCTTACTTATCACAAAAATACACAATAATTTGGCAGAAATTTACATAAAAAAGGCAGAATTTGCATTCAAAGTTGTATTCCCAGACCACTATCAAACAAAAAGGGAAACTGTTTAACTGTAAGACTTGAACTTTTCCACATGCCTGTAAGAATTCCAGAAATAATCCTTACAAAATTACTAGACTGGCTAACAAGATATAACTCTGTCCTAACAAAAAAAATTACATTTGTAAAACTGTATGAGAAAGACCATCTACTTTGTTTACACAAGAGGGTAAATGTCATCAGAATTTTGTTTTATTATTTTTATGCAAATGGAAATGGGCTAACTACTTTCCTCTCTTGGAAAAAAAAAAAAAAAAAAGTATGGTAAGTGTTATAAAGCATTTTACTACAGTGGCAGTGAAGAGAAACACAGCTTTAGAAGCTGATTATTAGGTGCGTATTTTCAAGTAGTACAACTCAAAAAGATGCAGACAACTCTGCAGTTTTCTTACCCCTTGCCAAATATATGGAATTTTGTGTATGTGGGTTTTTCATGTAGAAAAGCAAGTAAAAACATATGGGCTTGCCTTAGAAATCATTACCATTTACAATTATAATATTCACTATTTTTTGCCATATATCCCCCAGATTTTCTGTGACACCTACATAATGAAAGTTTTCCCAATATATTTCAAAATTTGCAGTGCAAGCAAAGGTTATGTTTGGAAACCTGGCAAAAAGAAAACCAGCTCTGTAGTTGTTACTTATTTCGAAACTATGCACTTACTACATCTTGTCCAAAAACAACTGCAAGCTGCTCAGAAGCAAGCAAATCTCTTAGAAGGAAGGGACAATCTTTACCAATCAGTAAATATACCTATTAAAGAAGAAGAAAAAAGTAAAAACAATTAAAGCATAAATAATTCAGTATATTTCTTTGTATTTCAAACACAGAGCCTGACAATTTTATCCAGTAATCATTTTCACTATTGAAAACAATCAGGGTGTTGAGGAAAGTTCTCCAGCAGCCCATTTCCAGCTCTTAGCTCTTGCCTCTCCTCAAAGAAATTAATACATTATCAGGTCATCTGTGGAAAGTATGCTGCTCTGTTTCAGTTAAATAACTCAGAGCAGCAAAGACCTGCTATATGTTCACAGATTAAGCAAATATTCCTCTTTTTTAATGAAATTGTTTAGGAAGTGCATTCACACGAGCAACTCTACCAGCACAGGTGATGGGGAACCAGAATGCTTGTTAGTGCAGCTGGATCCAGAAGAAAACATCTGTCCAACTGGATCCAGGTGTGGCTACGCTACTCTGCACTACTACAGTACAGGGTAATTTCACTTCTTCAAAGTGCAATTAAATCCAAGAATTTGTTCTCACGTTATAAAAGAAAACCTGCAATTGAATACACATGGTGCCACTTACATCACCCAAAGCTCTCTCCAAGCATGATGTCAGCTTCATTAAGCCAAGAGCAACTTCTGTAGCTCGCGCATATTGTAGAACATCAAATACTTCAAGAAATAACTGTGATTTGTGGGAAAAAAAGAGGAAGAATGTTGCATTAAATATTCAGAAGGAAAAATCAAATTGTCAAAATAACACAAAAACATGACCTAAATACTCCTCTGTGATTGTCACTACACTATTACAGAATGAAAACCATGCCACAGTGATAAAACTGTAGATGTCTGGAGGGTCACTACTTTAGACTGTCTCTTGTATTTTTAGTCACAACTTATCTAGAGGCTCACATCTAAAAAAAATAACTAACTTTACACAGTAATATTTGATATTAGACACTGATTATTAGTCTTTACAGAAAAATAAAATAATACCATCTTAGGTTAGAACAGGCTCAAAACATCACGTGTTCTTTTTGTGGCAGCATATATAAAATCTAACTAGAGAGTCAGGAAAATTAGAAGTGACAACGTGTCAGAGAAGGACAATTAGTTACAAATTCTAATCATTTTGGTTCACTGATCTCTCTTGAGTATTCCTATATTGAACTTCCACAAAGAGATCATGTGTCAAAACACAAACTGTCCACATACATTTCCATACCTCTGTGTAGTTTGTCCAGTGGAACCATACTGCATACTGAAGTACAAATTGGTCCTTGGTTAGAGATTTGAAGTGCAAATTAACTGATTCACATACAGGTCCGAGTGACTGGACACTTTTGATATAATCCACACTTTGATCTTAAATTGAAAAACAGAAGGTGATTAGAATACCAAACTTCCTGAAGTTCCAATATTTTAAGAACCATAAGAAGTAGAACCTCCTGTAGCCCATGTACATATTTAGATAAACAATTTTATCCAGATTATTTTAATGCAACTGATACACTACAATTTACTGTCCAAAAGAGCACACAAATGAATTATGGAAAAGTGTAGTGTGAAACCAGGTAAGATCAAATGCCTTCTCCAAAAAAAGAAAAAAAAAAAAAAAAGACAATGCAAGAAATATGGAATTAAAGGGCATTATTATGTTCTATCTTCTTTGAAAGAGGAAGAACCTATCAGTGAAAGAGTACAGTAATTCTATACAACCAAATTTGAAGCTAGTGCAGGCTCAGAAGCCTCGACCAAATTGCACCACTTACACCTGTTAAAGAACGCAGATGGATGTGGCACTTATAGACTGGTATCATTTCTTCTCTTTGGCGGGACATTTTGAAGCAAAAGAAATTCTTCTGTTTCACTGAAAAATATTGCTTGAGGAAGATATACCTATCATTTTTACCATCTTCGGAAAATAATAAAAGCTTCCAATTTGTCAAATGAAAATTCAGCCAGCTCATCAGGACATAGATATTTGTTTTGCTTAACAAACGATTACAAACTGCTCTACGTACAGAAGTGAAAGTTGGGAAAATAAGAACTGAAGCAATAGTAGGGCTACTAATTGCTCCCAGGTGTTTTAAATTTACTGCAAAAGGCATTTAAAGAGTATAGAAGAAACCAATTATGAGGCAGGAGAAAGGCAGAACTGAATTCCTCACATAAATGCAGGAGCTGTGAACTGAGCAGAATGAGGAAGGAGAAGCTACTATGTAGTGCAGATTACATGAATCTTAGGAGTTAGTAATAACTAATAAGCATGGATGAAATGTTTAAAGCTGGTTGTAGATAGGAAATATACATACTCCAGCAAGTGAAGCTAATGCTACACTGTAATAAAATGTTATGACTAAGCCAGGAGTACTGTGAAGAATCAGTTTTTATGTATCATTACTACAGAAGGTAAACACCAACCTGATTCAAGGTAATGCAAATGCTCTGTAACAGCTTGCCAACATACTTCTCCATTTTCAGACACAATATTATTAATATCATAGATGTCTTTTTTCTCAAATCCAAGTTTGCAAATCATGTAATGCACAGGTGGAGAAAGACAAGTACTGACTGAGCCTGGGAGTGCCATCTAGAACACACAAAAAAGGTTCTTGTAGTAAGAAAGTATATGAGAACAAGCACATTATTATCGAAGGATACCTGTCAGCACAGATACACAGACAGCAACACAGGATCTGTAAACAAGTAATACAGAATCTGTAAACAGGTTAAGTTTTGGAATGCAATTTCCATCTATACATATTATGAAAGAAACTCTCTGAGCAGAACCACTCCTCAAGAGGTGGAAGGCCAGAATTACTCTTATTTGCATATACCAGTTTGGTGTATTTCTGAATGGTTGCATCCGCCAAGCTAGTGACAAGGAAGAGGGTGGTGAGGCACTGGAACAGGTTGCCCAGAGAGAAGCTGTAGATGCCCCATCCCAGGAAATGCTCAAGGCCAGGCTGGATGGGGCAACCTGGTCTGGTAGGAGGTGTCCCTGCCCACAGCAGGGGGCTGGAACTGGGTGGTCTTTAAGGTTCCTTCCCACCCAAACCACTCTGTGATTGTATGAAGACAGACAGACGAAAAAGATCACAGCCTGTACATATGTTCTGCAAAATCTGACCTTTGTGCAGAAATTGACGTTACTTCAAGCAAAACCAAGTGCTTCGGTCTTTACACCAGCAAGAAAAGAGCAAGTAAATTCTGCGTGAGCAGGTAGTATTGGTAAAACAATCCAAATATAGGCATTACTTGCATCTTTGTCTAAGTGGGAACTTGGAACATTCAGAAGCATATACTGAATATGCAAAACGAATAATGAAAGATATATATGACAGATATGAAAGAACATGCAAAAAATTTGAACCATTCATACTAATGAGGAGAAATATATTTCTGACTTAGTAAAAAACAAAGTCTCTTCTTTGAAGAGGTAGCAAAGACAGTTAAGAAATTGCTTAGAAAATAAAGGATGACAACAAACATGCAAGGGGCTTAGTGTTAAGTTGGCAAACACAACACGTTGTTTCCTCTTTAATTATGAACTCAGGCTCACAGGACCTACTTTCTGAATTCAAGACTGAATTCAACCGCACAGGTAACGCCGCAAACACGCCAGCTCCTACAAAGACCCGCTGCCAGCCGCCCTCGGCAGCACCCCACCCGCGGTTCCCCACCAACCCAAACGCTCACAAACCACGAAAGTTAGCCTTTCGCGTCGCTCCCAGGCACCCCAGATTTCTCCAGCAGATACGGGGCATCAGAGCAAAGCCCACAGGACCGCGGCAACCCCTCGGTACCCCGAATAAAGGCGGCGGGGAGCCAGAAACACCGCATCCCTATCTCCCCCCCAACTCCCCGCCGCAGCCCGGCGGCCATTACCTGGCTGCTGCCCGCCCCGCGCCCCACGTCACGGCGCCGAGGGAAGGCTCCGCCCGACCCCGCACCGACGGCCGGGGAGGAGGCGAGGGGAGGCGGCCGCCGCCACCGGCCCCAGCTCCGCGTTGAGCTATGGAGACGCGCCCCAAGGCGGAGCGGCGCCTGAGCCTGTCGGCTGCCCAGCGAGAGCGGCCGGGCCGGCTGCTGGAGGGGGTGAAGGTGGCGGCAGCGGTTGTAACGGCGGCGGCGTCCCGGGGGGTGCTGGGGGTGGCCACTTCGCAGGTGTCAGAGCCGGCTCGTTGAGAAATAGAGTTTGTCCAAATGGTGGAGGCTCGCAGCCCTCGGTGTACGAGCTCCTGCCTGCCCGAGGTCAAGCTGGCACAGCACAGTCCAGTACCGTGAGAGCCCGTTTCTGTATAGTCCACGTGAAACCGGGTCATCTGGCTTCAATAGGGCCTTTCCAGAAGGATGTAGAGGCTCAACATAAATGTAACAGCAACACTGAGAGTCATAGAATAGAATCATTATGGTTGGGAATGATCTTCAAGATCATCTGGTCCAACCATCGCCCTACCACCAATGTCACCCACTAAACCATGTCCCCGGGCAGCACGTTCAACGACACCACCACATCCCTGGGCAACCCATCCCAATGCCTGACTGCTCTTTCTGAGAAGAAATTTCTCCTAATTTCTAACCTAAACCTCCCCTGGCACAACTTGAGGCCATTCCCTCTAGTCCTATCACTGGTTATCTGTAAGAAGAGGCCGACCCCTAACACTGTGCTAAAACTTGGAATCCCATGCTAATAATGCAGGTGAAGAAGTAAATGGTACCGCCCAGTGCTTGTATTGTGAAATACAGAAGTGGACTTACTTATTAACCCATTGAAAGCCTTGGTTAATACAATCATAATGATAAAATCGTGCAGAGAGATCAGTAAGGATTTTGGTTACCTCATTATCAAGTGAGGAAATGTTTATGGAAACTTCTGTCACTGCTAATAGCGGTTAAGCTTCTAATAGCACCATTTGAAGTCCAGTGCTATAGACACAAATTTTCTTCCGTCTGCAATCTTGTACAGGTTGGAGATATTGTGACTTATGTGGAACTGCATTAGCAAAGAGTTGCTGTTTAGGTTGTAACCATTTTCACATGCTCAATTATATTGAAAAGGTTTGGGATGCTCATCTGGGAAGCTGATAGCAGAGTTGATTTTTTTTTTTTTCTTTCTTGCTAGAGGACCCGTGATGAGCCGGTACGATCTACAAGTTTTATAGCTTAGTCTTCACAGTTCTGAGTTTCTGACAAGTGTCCACAGCCTCAGTGCAAATTGTCTGTTCCTTCCATTTTAGTGTAGTGTCAGTACTATTCAGAGCTTGTGCTGTTGACATAGTATCAACAAACACCTGCAGCCAATTTGCATTAGGGTTGCCAACATCACTAGTTTGTAGCGGAGTTATCTAACTGAGGAACTGGGAGAGAGATCTAAGTAATGTTTCTAGTGTCAACATGGCTGATGTGTGATACTATAAGGAAGAAACTGCATTGCATCCCTTATTCTCAAACTTTTTTTGAAGTGAAAGGTTTGTGAACCCCAAAGTAGTGCATCTTTTCAAATAGTTATTATTAGAGCTTTCTGTTACTCACAAATGTATTTTTTTTCCTATGCCTTTTAATGTAAGCCTTTCCCTGTGGTGTTACATCACCCTCATGCTCTCTTCTGACAAGTAGCTGATGATGGCCTAAGTTCTCTCTGTAGTAACGAAGTGGAGCAAGGGGCTGAAGAATCAGCAAAACTCGAATGTGGTTAGGAGCTAGCTGGTATGGAAAATCACGGTCTGTAGCAGTTGTTACAGTCTCATTGGTACCAAGTACTTTTCTGTCTCTGTCTTTTGTTATTGTTTTACAGTTGTGTTTTAAGCCAGCTGTGGAGGACAGCAGGTAGTGACATCTGAATGCATCATCAGACTTGTTGCTTGCATTCATAGAAGCCAAGTTTTGTTATGTGTATTAAAAGAATGATATTGCACGAGCTGGATGGGGAGAGAACTTGGATCTTCAGAGTTCTCATGACACACAAAGAATTACTACTCTGCTTTGAGGTTCCAAGCAAAATTACCAAGCTTGCAGATGAAAGTATCTTTTTCTTTTTAATGACCAAATTAAGACATTAATACATAAGGCATTTATTTAGTAGCAATACAAGCAATGAGGACAATTAAAATTTCCTAGTAAATGAACCAAGCATATATTTTGGATTTTGTGTACAATTTTTGAATGAAAAGCTTGAAGTTGTGATAAAGTCTCAGGCACAGGTTGGTATTTGTGTATGTTTGTTTTTCCTATAAAATGGAGTGAATGCAGAGTGCTACCGTGGCATACTTGCTTGACTGAGATTAAATACAAACTTAATTTAGGCTTCATTGGAAAATAAATTAAAATTGAACACAAGTTAACCACCATTCTCTTTTTCAGTGAAAGTGATGGTGTCAAAACAGCCAGAGGAAAAGATATCATATTTCTAGCTTTTCTGCTTTTTCAAAACATAGATTTTTTTTACCTTGTAACTATATACCATAAAGTATCATTTAGAGACTGTAAAACACTAAGCCATTTACATCTAACGCAGACTTTCTTATTATTTTGCACAGATGAAAGGAAAACGGAAGCAAACTGTTTTTGAATCTTTAGCTCCCCTGGAAGAAGAATATTTCAGTGAATCAACAAAAACTAGGCGACTGCCATTCAGATCTAGTAGGGCAAAGATAAAATATGCTAATACGTACAGACTAGAGCCATATCATAAATTTCAGGATTATTTAGTGAGAGACAAAGCTCAAGCAATACTAACGGTATAGTACTTTTAAAATGAATTTTCTATTTTTTTTTTTCAACAGTAGTTTGTCTTGCAAAGATTAAGCAACTTCCGCTGTTCCATTAATATGAACTTAAAACATAGGCATAAATGTTTGCAGGCTTAAGTTTTGGCACACATGTAGTATGTAGTGCTATGTTTCACAAAGTGCAGAAGGCCCTCTGCAAGTTAGCCACTAAGCATGTGCTGTTCAGATGGAGCTGAAGCTTGATCTTTTACTCATTTCTAATCAAAGTAAGCTATAGTTATTCAAAGTACCCTGACCTCCAAAATATCTGGATATCCAAAGATCCTGATTTTGGATTTGTGACATTCTACTTTGATTGGATCTATTAATATCACTTGACCAGCATAACATATGCTTTGTGTCCTTGACAGTCTGACTGCCACATATAAAAAATAAGCAGAAAATAATGAGAACAATCTACTAAAATGTGATGGCGATACCTTGAAAAGTTACAACTAACTCCTGTAATTCTGAGGACAGGCCTTCAATATGTGGAACAGGTATTTGTAGAACTATTTTCCAGTGAACTGAGCCTAAGTGCTGGAGAATAATACATCCCTGTTTGATGAAATGAGATTGGCTCTATATGTGTAATTGTAACTTTCAAAAAAAAAAAAAAAAAAAAAAAAGATAAAGCATTTAATATAAAAAATAGTGCAGCTTTTGCTGTTTGGGAGCAGCATCTGTATTTTACAGTCTATTCTACTCCTTATTTTTTCTAATGAAAATGTCTGTAAAAGTTTATTGCAAAGAACTGCCTGGATGAAAACTAAGATCTTTCAAAATTGTTTTCGATAGAAGAAACTTCAACAAGGCAAATACGATGCAGTTTCTAGTCCCTCCTTGTGTGCTTCAATCTCCGAAGAGATATTAACAGCTACGAAGGAAATGGGCTTTGACCGTTATAAGTATGTGGTATCAGTGCTAATTGTGGAAAAGGCAGGTCAAGCAATACATGTGAGCAAACAAATTATTCTTAATACCTTTTGCAAATTGAAAGTCATTTTTAGAAGTGTATGTTATCTCCTAGGCATTAATCCACCTACAGCAGTGTAACATGAAGTAGTTTTGGCGCGTTTAGGTTCCTTAGGGAAGTAGTATACTAGGTGACAAAGGTACTGCTGTGCTTCTGTTAACCCTGTTAAGGTGTGTGTTTGGTTTAGGTTGTTTTTTGTTTGTTTGTTTTGTTTTGAGTTCAGCAACAGTGGTAAGGAGCCCATGCTGCTTTTCTCTATCGACCAGTTATTTCCACTGTGTGCTGTGCCAGTACAATTGCATGACGGCAGTGAATATTTTTTTCCTCCTCTATTTCTAGAGAACTTTGACCTCCAGTTAGGTCATCAAATGCCAGCATAAAATGCAGTGCAGTTGTGGCAGGGGGTGACATGGGAAGGAATAGGAGCAAGGAAAGGAATGTAGACTGTTTTAACTGGAGCTGCCACCGAATGGATACTCCTGGGACTACAGCTGGGACAATAGTGACCTGAACTTGGTACACCCAAAACAAAAGAATTTATTGGACTGCAATTTTCCTGTGTTGTGTGATAATTTACATGTGCTG
The DNA here is from genome assembly GCF_964035555.1 of Netta rufina. Lineage (NCBI taxonomy): Eukaryota > Metazoa > Chordata > Aves > Anseriformes > Anatidae > Netta > Netta rufina. Next base: position 45,616,257 of record NC_140125.1, read on the forward strand.
CAAGCTCTCTTTGGCTTTCAGCACACTTTTTGGTCTCTTGCTGAGAATTAGAGAACACTTGTAGTAGTTGAACCACAGCTGGTGTTAAAACACGGTGTTTTGCTCAGGTGAAGCCATACCTTGTTCTTAATGCCTTCTGTGAAATAATGTTTGAAGGGGTGCTGTCTGAGGCCGGTCTATGAAGGTCCTACATCTACCCACTTTTCCTGGAGCTGTGGTGTGGTACACAGCTTCCTAATTTGTACTGTATGGGTGTAGAGCTGTAGGAGAAAGATGGGTTACTGAAATGTTCCAAATTAATTTTTTTTTTTTCCTCTTGAAGATAATATTTATTTTAGCAGTGAATTTACACGTTAGTTTTCAGAAGACTTTTACCAAAAAAATGAGAGCCCAGTCACAAGTATACTGGTAGAGGTGGAAGTGGCAATCACTTTTTACTTAAATTTGTTGCCAGAAATGGTGTCTGTCGATGTCATGTTTGAAGGGATGCTGTTACAGTATGCTGAAGTGGTAACAAGTGAACATGACAAGAGCTGAGTTTTTGGTGTAGATATTTTTGGGACAATTGGGGTAGGAGCTTTAATGTGAAGCAAGAACACATTTTCATAGCAAATACCATTTGTTTGTTTTCACTGTCATTTTGCAGTTGTTTTTTACTAGTTGTGGCTCTTGTAATTTAATTATGTCAGCATTTATGTAACACGTTCAAAGCATAAAAATTGTGCTATGTATAATCTCACAAATGGTTTTATCTTTTCTTTCCTTTAGGTTGCCAGCAGATGGGTCTGGGATGTTCAAAGAGACAGTTGGGTCTCAGCTAAATATGAAACGGAAACGTTTATAGCACTGGCTCTGGTAATGGCTTGCTATTATGAGTAATGCTCTAAAAAGCACACCTATTTTTGTGCATCACAGGACTCGGTATACTTGAAAATTTTCAGAACATCAGTCTACCACCAGCGTTTGCCCAAAATCTGGCACTAAAATACAGAAGCTGACATATAGTTGGGATAATTTTGCTCGCTTTTCTTTGTAAAATTAACTTCTGAAATGTGTGTGGTTAAGTACGCGTGGGCTTCATCTGTCATAATGCTCTGAAGCAGCTGGTGTAACGCCAGACTTGGTACAATTTTGAATGTTGTGTTCTGCACGCCTAGAGCTGTTAACGAATGCTTGCAATAAATTGTAGGTGTCTGTTTTCTTAGAATTGTGCTTTTTGAAAGAGGAGGCAGCGCTCAGGTTTTTTTTTTTTTCCTCGGTTGTACTTATGATAAAACGCCTGTTCGTGTAGCAGCGTGCAGCGGGAAGCCATCTTTTGCACGCTTGTATTGTGCAGCATTTCCACGGGCTTGCTTTCAGCGAGGCGTGAGTTGAATCCCCGGCTTCCCCGCGTCCCAACCTTGGCGTTCAGCATCAGCAGCGCTCAACCTGGTGCCCAGGGACCAGCCTGACCCTTCCAGCGGCGTGAGCCCTACTGGCCGAGACAGGCTGACAGCGCGCTGCCTGCGGGGCTGCCGACCCCCGCCCGGCCCGGGCGTGTCCAGCGCTGCCCGTGCGCGCTCCTCACGGCGGCGCCGGGCGATCCGCAGCTGTGCACGGAGGCGGAGCGCGGGGCCCCATTGTTCCGAGCTGCCGGTGCGGCGGGGCGGCTCCAGCCGGGGGTCCCTCGCCGCGCCGCGCCGTGCTGTGCCGTGCCGTGGGAGGGGCCCGGTGCTTTGTGGGCCGGGGTCTGCCCGCGCTCTGCCTTCAGCCTCCCGCCGCGGCGGGGGCGGCGCCGGGCGGGGGGCGCGGGGCGGCGCGCACCGTGCGCGCTCCCTGCGCGCAGCGGCGGGGCCGGCCGCCGGTGCCCTCCTCCGGGGGTGTGGGGGGAGCGCGCCCCCCGCGCACCCCTCCTGCGGTGGTTGATGGTTCACAAGCGTAGCTCGGCCGCGGCTGACGCGCCCGGAGACGGCTCCCGTGCCGGGCGGCGGCGGCGGCGCTCGGCGCTGCCCACCCGCGGGGGATGCTGCCCCTGCGCCCCGCGCTGCTGCACAAGCGCTACCGCGGCGGATCGGCGCCGCGCTCCCGGCCGGGCCGCGCGGCCGCACGGGCTGCGGCAGCATCAGGAGGCGGCGGCGGCGGCGGCGGAGGGCGCGGCGGTGGCAGCGGCGGGTCCCCACCGCCCTGCCCGCGCGGCGGCGGCGGCGGCGGCGGCACCGCCGTGGGTGCGGGCCGCGCGTCGGTCCGGCGCCGCGGGCCGGGGTCGCCGCGGGCTGCCCGGAGGGGGGCGGAGCAGGAGCTGCGCGAGCCGCCGCGCTCGTGCCCGGGCTGGCCGGTAGGGGCCGTTGCCACCCCCCGCCGGGGGAGGGGGGGCGGAGCCGGGCGCGGCGCGAGGCCGGGGCGGGCGGCGGCGGCGGCGGCGCTGCTCCTCGCCCAGCCGGCGGCCCCCGCGGCGGTGATGGCGGCTGTGCTGTCCCCGCGCCTCTGCGACAGCGACCCGGCCACGCCCGGCGCGCAGTCCCTCAAGGTGAGAGCCGCGGCCTCGCCGCCAGGCCCGGCCCGCTCCGCTCCCCCCCCACTCCCCGCCGCCTCAGCACGGGCCCGGCCCCGGTCCCGGTGCCGGCCCAGGGCGGGCGAAGTTTGGGGCAGCGCCGGGCGGGCCCCTCCTGAGGGGGCTGCGTGGGGCTGGGGGCGCTGCAACTTTGTGAGGGCCGGGGAGGGGAGGGGGGGGGGCGGCTGGGGAGAGCTTCCCGCGGCCGTGAGGGGCCTCGGTGGGCTGCTGGGCTCGGCGCTGTGCCCGGCACGGGGCTCCGGGCGGGCTGCTGCCCGTGCAGGTGCTGTGGCGTGCACCGAGCCGCCCGCTGCCGCCCGTGTTTCACTTCCTGGGCTCCGAGCCTGCGTGATGGGAGCCGAGGGCAGGGATGTAAACACAGCGCGCTGCGGGCTGAACGGGAAGAAAGTCCCGAGGCAGAGGAGAAAAACTTGTACAAGTCCTCTTAAAGGCCACGTTTATACTTAACACTTAAACACAGAAGTTTGGAAGTTTCTTGCTTTGAATATACATAGACTTTTGTGCAGAAAACCGTAGCTTTGGCCCTGTTTATCTATTTTTGGAGTGCGTTAGTGTTCCGGGTGAGAAGTAGGAGTGAACTGCTGCTGAGACGTAGCTGTGTTGCAAAAGCTCTACTGTGATATTGTTTTGGTTGGGACTGCTGGTGAGTTTATGCAGGGTGTTCCTAGTAACGTTCAGAAATGGTATTGTTGGTAATACTCAGAGATGCTGCTTGCAGTTTCGTTAACATTGCCTTTATTTTTTTTCTTGTTGTATGAAAGACGTTCTTCTTTCTTGAAGAAGAGCTGGAGTAAAAACTCCCCAAGAAAGAAAAACCGAAAAAGTCACGTAAAGAATTCCATAATACATGAAATGTAGAGCTTAGGGATATGGTTTAGTGGGGACTGCTAGCGTTAGGTCAGAGGTTGGACTCGATGATCTTGAGGTCTCTTCCAACCTAGAAATTCTATGATTCTGTGTGTGAAATAAACCAAAAGTAAAGGAGACACTTTTCTCCTGCAACCTGTCTTGATTATAGTGCTATGAAGTCTTATATAACAAACTTTATTATTTGCTGAATTCTTTTTTAATAATAGTATTTCAAGTGATACGGTATGTAAAACATACTAGAGTGAAAAACACTAGCTAATACAGACTTAATAATAGTTCTTGTCACTGTTTAACAGTGTGTCATCATGGGCTTGATCCATTTATTTCTGACACATTAATATTTCTTTCCTAAGCTTTTCACAAAAGTTACAAAAAGTGATTCTTTCATCCTATGCCAGAGTTTCAGTTACTTAAAAAGTTGTTTTGTTCTTGGATCTACTGCTGGTCACAATACGCAATTCACTTTGCTACTTCTCTCTCCGATTTCTCACTTGTAATCATGCAAAGTTATTCACTAAAGGTTTTGAGATTTTAGGTAGGAGTTAAACAATAGTTTTCCTTTTTTTTTTTCCTCTCCACAAAAGAAAAGTTTTTGCTCTGTCCTTACCGTTGCTTTTCGGAGCAAGCCTGAGTAAGGGAATTACTCTTGTCCCTGACCCTCATTGGTGAGGGAAGCTTGTTGGGTCTACAGCTGCCTGGCTGTGCTGTTGTAGTTTGCATTGGGAATGAACTTGGTGGTCAGAGCCACATCTGTCTATTGAGTACTCCCTGTATGCAGCAGGTGAGAAACAGCGAGTTCTCTGTGCCATTTTGTGGCCTTAAGCTAGTTTATATCAGAGAACAATTTACTGTGTAATCTGTCCTATGAGCTCTTTGTAGAGAGTATTATTAAATAGTTCACTTCTTTGGGTATACTTGAACTGCAGATTGTCATACAGTATTTTTTGGTATTTTAAATGATCCACTGAATACTTTTATTTTTTAATACCTATTTGCATGTTTGTTTCAGGATGACACAGAAGAAAATTCCAATGATGGCAGCCAGCCATCCAAAAGACGACGTATGGGCTCAGGGGACAGTTCTCGGAGCTGTGAAACTTCTAGTCAAGATCTTGGGTAATACCATTTCTTTATTGCTAGTCTTACGGTAGTGTTCAGTATGCTTAAGTATTAGCTCTTCCACATTCTTTGCTTTTATATACTTCATATAGATTCTGATTTGAGGGAATGTCCTATAAGTAGTGGGGTGTCTTTTTCTCCTGGCATATTTTAAGAGTTCATATTTTAAACCACACAGAGCGTGCTGTGTCTTAATTTATAATCAAAAGCACAGCTTAGAAGTTTTACAAATATTACATGTTTCTGGAGTGAATTTTGACACTGTAGCATCTGCTTTTTTTCTGATGTCCTTTCCACCATTACACATATCCCTTTTTTGTGTTCCTTCTCTCAGCATATTGATAAACACTGCTTTCGGGAAGTACATGTGAAGTGGGGTGTAGGTAAATGCCTTTGAAAAAGATTAAGAGAATGTGGTGTTATAAAGGAATTGTCCAGCTATCTGTAGATGGTGGTCAGTAATGTAAATTGGAATTAGTGAATTTCTAGAAATGTAAGTATCCCTCTTGTATATTCTTTGATTTCTTCTAATGTGTTTTTTTGTTTGTTTTTTTTTTTTTTTTAAATGCTCAGATACAGCTATTTTCCTGCTGAAAACTTGATAGAGTACAAGTGGCCACCAGATGAAACAGGGGAATACTATATGCTTCAGGAGCAAGTCAGTGAATATTTGGGTGTGACTTCCTTTAAAAGAAAATATCCAGGTATTTGTTTTTTTTGTGTGTGTTTTTTTTTTCTAAATTTTTCTTCTAAAAAAAAATCTCTGCTTTCATATGTTTGAATGTAATCTCTGTGTCTCTGACCACGGTATGAGCCAGTTGTTTAAAAAAGTCCATGGCAAAAGTATATCTCAATTTTGTATTTTGTACTTCTTGATTTTGTTACTGGCATATTGAAAATGTATACTACAGTTTTCAGAGCAATTCAAGACTTTTCAGTATTGTCACTGAAAATCTGCAGACAAGTCTGATTAAGGGTTAAGGTGAGCAAGTAGCTTTTGAAAACTGACCTCAGCTTTATTCTTAGATATTTTGTTAGTGATCTCTTGCTGTATAGCTGTATCTCTGTATTCTGTTTCCTAAATTGTGGTAAAATTTCTATTTTATCTGTGGAAGGATTTCAGAATGAATTGGGAAGGTTCTAGGATTTTAGCCTTCATAATTCAGATTTATCGTACATGGTTCTTATGGAATTTATTTTAAAAGGCATATTAAAAGAAAAAAGTTAAATATGCCTTCAGTATTTGATCATATTTTCTGCATCCAAGCTCTTGTGGCAGGTTTCTTTAGTATATCTGTAAATCATAAGTATGGGCAAGGTTCTCAGAAAAATCGAATGTATCCTGGCAGTGTATATTAAAATTAAAATAAGTTTTTAATGTTATCATGTTTATAGGAATTACACTTTTGTGTAGACTCTCACTACCTGAAAATAATTCTCAGACTAATTTGATATTGTTTATGGGGGATTTTGAGTAACTTCACACATTTTTATTGCTTTTTTTTGTGTTTTCTCTTGAGATTTAGAAAGACGAGACCTATCTCACAAGGAGAAGCTCTACCTCAGAGAACTAAATGTTATCACAGAGACTCAGTGCACATTAGGTAAGAGAAAAGATTGTTAGATTCCGTGTTACAGTATTGAAAGTGACACACTGAAAATGTGATTCAGTTTAGTAGAGGAGAATTGGATCATTTGCAACCAAAAATGCGAATTCTTAAAACTGGCTTGTATTTCATTCTTAATTTGTGTTAATTGGCCAAAGGATATTGGTCTTCCAGATTTATTGTTTAAAAAAAAAATGGGATCTATTCTAATTACTTAGCAAAACTTATGTTGTAAATTAACTTTTAGAGCCTTTTTCTCCGTGTAGAAAAGAGAACAACGTACTTTTTCAAACTGAAAAGTCCATCAGTCTTGTTCTGCTTGAGTGAGTTGGGACTAAGCAAACACTAGTGTATTTATACAGTTCAGCATACGTGTTAGCTGTCAGAAGGGTGCATATTGAAGCACTTAAATGTACTTGAAATAGAACAATGCCCTTGATGCGTTTTATGTTGAAAGAACTTCAAGTATTTGTTTCTTCCTCTGCTAATACGCGTGACTTGGAACATGCTAGAGATTAAATGATGCCTGTCACGTTTTTTTCATGTGTGTCATTGATCTGTGCAAATGTTAAATCATTTTATATCTTAACAGTTCTTGGTATACTTACCTTTATTTCTCACCTGTCAGCTTTTTTTATTTTTTATTTTTTTACTGAAATGTGCAATAGAGAACAAGATCTATTTTTATCAGTAGAAGCAAAATGCTATATTCTTTCTCACATACACAGTATGTGCTGTGTTAACTGCAAACAACAGGGATAGTTATATATATCATCAGTGGTAGTAACATATGCCAACCTTCATTCTGTTGTCAGTGGAGGTTGGTTGCGTTGGAGGCTTTCAGAGAGGCGTTCCACATGACATGGTAGCTGCAAACTGTCATGTTCTGACTTCTGAATTGAAATACTTTAATTAGGAGTCAGGCATCTGTGTGCAGTTTGCTGTTCTGAATTGCCCTCACAGTGATTCTTGATTTGTGTGGAAAACCTAACCTCATAATTTAAGTTAAGGTTGTACAAGTTAATGAAACAAACAGTTTACCAACACAAGAAACTGAAGCTAACAGTTCACCAGGTCCCACTTACAGCAAAGGTTCTGCTTCACAGTGGAGTTGAGTAGGTGGCAGTCAAGTATGAAGGTGGGGGTTATATTCTGTAGCTGTAAGCAAGAAAAGAAATGAGCCTTTCCTCCTGGGGGAGAAGCAAACTGTTAATCAGCCTTGAAACCTGAATGTCATAAGTTCTCTCCTGCTTGAGAGAGGGAGAAGCATTGTGCATAGTAGGTTGTTGTCTTTGGCTCCTCAAAAACTTCAGCTGATCATTGTCAGATATAAATAACCTACCGTTAGTTTTGCCAGGTAGCATCATTATTGCTTTTATCTATTTTAGGTCTAACAGCTTTGCGCAGTGATGAAGTAATTGATCTTATGATTAAAGAATACCCTGCCAAACATGCTGAGTATTCTGTTATACTGCAAGAGAAAGAACGTCAGCGAATAACAGATCATTATAAAGAGTACTCTGTAAGTAAATAGCGCGCTAAGGGAACCAAATCTGTATCATGGAATATACATGTATTTAAAAAAGGGGTGCTCACAAACTGATAGTGAAATGTATGTAAATTAATAAAATTATTTTTATTTCAGCAAATGCAGCAACAGAACACACAGAAAGTAGAAGCCAGTAAAGTTCCAGAATATATAAAAAAAGCTGCCAAGAAGGCTGCAGAATTCAACAGTAATTTAAACCGAGAACGAATGGAAGAAAGAAGAGCGTATTTTGATTTACAAACACATGTAGGCGGATTTAAATTTCTTCTCAATGTCAATAGTAGCTCCTTGCTTGTTCTAATAAGAAGTGATTATTAGTACTATCTTAACTGTTTTATCTTCAGAGGGGTTGAATAGTCCTGTTACAGTTAAGTAGAGATTTTAACAGTTTTGCTGGGAAATACAAATAATAATTTCAAATATATCTAATATAAAATCTTCTTTCAAATGGGAAAACACTTCTGTCTGAGGAAACTTCTAAAGTTTCAGTGTTACTTCATTGTCATGTCTCCAATCTGTTGCAACAACATTAATATTAAGAGGGATGTTTAGGTTAATAAGAAGTTTCTGTTGTTATCTGTTCATGGAAGTGGCTCATTCTTTTTTGGACGACTACTGAAATTTTGCCAGAACAATGTAATGAGTTAAACAGTAAGCTGTTTATCTAAAATAGTACTTGCTCCCTCTCAATTTTCATGTCTGTATATTTGCTAGGTGTTACATTGTTTTTGTATTAGATATATTTTATGCCTCTGCACCTGATTTAAAAAAAAAAAAAAAAAAAAAAAAAAGAAACCGCACGTGCTAGCTGTCGTTTTGAAGCAGGACTGCACTGCTAGTGTGAAAACAGTGTAGCAACTTTTTTCTCTTTGCAAATTGTAACAGTATAGTAGTATATTGTGAAAAGTCTACGGTTTTCTGATATTGAGATATGTTACATACAGGATAGCGGATAATTAGTTTCATTCTGAAAAAAGACCTTCTATAAGCATCCTTTGTGTTGCTAGTGGGATTTTAGTAGTACAGTCAGGTTTCAGAATTATTGAATTCAGAAACTCAGTAAAGGGGAGAGACTGAGTTCAAAAATATTTCCAGGGGGTGGAGGGTAGGGAAGGCTCAAAAGTTCGGATGTGAAATGAAAACTTCATTATTCTGTATTAAACACCACAGATTATCCAGGTGCCTCAAGGAAAATACAAAGTCTTACCTACAGAGAGAACAAAGGTTAGTCCTTATCCAGTGGCTCTCATACCCGGCCAGTTCCAGGAGTACTACAAAAGGTATTTTAAAACCATCGCAATTGCTGATTCTCTTGCAGTGATCTATTTTCTCTATGTTTAGCTGATGGAAAACACTTGAGTGTATTTACTGTAAAGTTTTGAATTAATTTTATGCCTGAGTCACTTGCTAGACTAATAAATGCACAGCATGAGGGCTTCTGTCAACAACATAAATGTAGTACTGGCTGCAAGAGTGTTCCCCCCAGTGATGTATTGTGGTGCCTGAGCTTTCACCAGCTCAGATCCTTACTGTGGTAAAAGCAGACACTGATATCACTCCTGCCACCCTCACATGCTTACTTACCTTCTGCCTCTGCATGTTTGCTAAGATTAATATCGCTACGTCAAAATGTTGTAATGCTGGCTTGTGGTCAGGTGCTTTCCGTGTGACAGTCTTACTGTCCTTTTTTAAATTTTTAAAAAGTTTTTAACTTAAAAAAAAAAAAAAAATCCACCAAATTGCAATCGATCTTGTGGGCTAAGTTTAATGTTGGATTTTTAGGTGAGGGAGAAAGGTGTTGCTAGTTGAATTTTTCTTTTTCATTAAACATGTATTGTGTAAACTTAAACAGCTACACAAATGTTAGACTTTTCCCTGTGAGGTGCTCCCATTTGGTGAACACAGGTTGATTTGAAAGCTGTTGCCTAAGCTGTGCCTTTTTTGCACCAGAGATGGTACTACTCATCCTATACATGCAAAGTTTTCTGTAGAGAAACTTTTTGTATGCACTTGCCTTGTTCATTCCAGTGTGTCTTCATCCAGCCCCCCTATAAATGTGCATGTTTAAGGGGTATTCTTGAAGGACCTGAATTTTATTAAGTTGTGTTAAAAATACAAGAAATATTGTTTATTTTGAGCATATAAGCTGTAAGTGAAACTAACTATCCTTCTTAATGAAGGACGCAACCTTTCAAAGTGTACATGAAAATAGTGTCCTACCCGTTACCATGTCCTTAATACTAAGAGGTCTTTTTTCTTAGTCTTTAAGGTCAATAAAAAAGATGGGGTGGGGGGGGATTATACACATAAAGCTGTATGCGGCTATAAGCAAATACAGATCAGATCTTCACAGTATTCTGTAATATTTTTATTTCCCTTTTTTTCCTCTTCATTACTCAAGAAACTTGGTCTTAAATAGATTATCTTTACTTATTTTGCTTTGGACCCTAGCCATTTGTGTACCTTTGATTGGAGTTGTGCACATGCTATGTACTTATATAAACAAAGTATATAGTCTGTTGGGTGCAGTAACATGGGTTGATTCTGTAGACATTCAGGTGACCATTTATGATTGTGCAGGTTTAGAACATTGCAAATATGTTCTTCCTTCGTTCCATGAATATTTACCTATGTGAAGATGACAAGTACTGGATAGTAATTAAAGGTAATTGGTGAAGAGAAATTAGCAAGTTTCCTGCATTTTTTTATGTGCTTTCCTAAAGAAGCGAGCTGAAATCATTCACGTTTCTTTCTTTCAAAATAAATTCTTTATGTATTTTGTAAATAATATCCATGCATAAAATACAAAGGCATTTGTTTGTTTATTTTATTGCCTTTAGATATTCTCCGGATGAACTTCGTTACTTGCCATTAAACACAGCTCTTTACGAACCCCCTTTGGATCCAGAACTGCCTGCATTAGACAGTGATGGGGATTCAGATGATGCAGAGGAAGGGCGAGGTGATGAGAAACGGAAAACCAAAGGCAACTCGGTGAGACAAATTGAAAGCGTTCTTCAACAAAATAAAATCCTTTCCCTTCGCTTTTGTTAGTTTCAGTAATTTCCTGGTAGAACCTTTAACATCATCAAAATGAAGTAGAATCATAAACTCGCCTTTTTAGTACTTCTTTTTATTTTATAACTTTTCTATCCAACTTTCCATTGTGCTCCATTTTTAAAGTAAATCAAACAAATATTTGTAATACCAGGCTTTCTCTTACTTGTTTCTAAAGAAGTTTTGAGAAGTCTTCCCAACTGCCCCTCTTCGTTTACTCCCTTTTCCTCAGGTCATGGGTCAGGTTGCTAACAGTTCTGTGAACTTTAGTTCAGGTCACAGTATATTTTGCTCTTTAAGTTCCATAGAATCCATCATTAAAGCAAAGGACTTGGTAGCCTGGTAACTTTGCTTTCTTGTAATGTAGAAGGAGGAAGTACTCAATATAGAAACAGTTACTTTATTACAACTTAAAGAAAAGATTGAAAACAGTTGGGATTTTTTGTTTGTTTTATGATACATCTTTAAAAAGATGTGTATGCGCTCTCTGTTTATGCAAACCCCAAATTAACTGTTACTGGCAGTTAAGGGAAACTTTCACATACCTACCTGGATAGTGCTGTAGGTGCTCAGGAGCAGCTGAGCTTCAGATGGGCTGTCCAAGAACAGCTGTGTCATTGGTATATTGGTGTTGGTGGTATATTGGCAATGACCATTTTCTAGAAATGGAACTCCAATTCTAAGAAAAAAAAAAAACAGAATATAAAATCAGAAATACATTTAACAATTTCTAGTTCAATTGACTAACATGTTAGATAGTGGGTATATGTAATGCTAAATTTCTCCATATAAACATTTATTTTGTTTAAAATATTCACAAGCTACTCATAACTGAAGAAGAAAAGAAAGGGTCAGCTTGTAGGCTTACGGGGGATAGCTGTTAATACACTCTTTCTGCTTGTATTTTTTAGAGAGAAAAAAAGTAAACATCATGCTAAGTGTCAACTTTGATTTAATCGTACTCCATTTTTTTTTACACTTGATCGTTAATCACCTCTTTCTAATTCCCCTGTCCACCGACTTCCATTTCTCTTAATGGTAAAGAAAAGTAATTGGACTGAGCCGGCTGTCCTTCCATTTAGCACAGAAGTTCAGATGCCTTTTTGGTGAGAGAAAATGGAAGGGAAAACGTTGTGGTTGTGTTGGAAAGGTGTAGGGAATATATGAGATGAGGTTCCTGTGAAGGGGGTTTGGCTATGGAGCAGGGGTTCTTTACTAGTCATTAGGGGAAGATATCTGTTGGACACAAAGGTGGACAGTTGCCAAGTATATTCTTCCGAGTTTTCAGCTGCCTAACATTTGTCAGATCTCGCTGGTGAGCCCTACGGTATTTTTTTTTCCTTTTTTACCCTCCCCATTTTTGGACTCAGATAACAGTTTTCCTGTTCTGTAGTGTCTTAATGGACTTGTTCTGAATAATTCTTCCCCTAGTTTAAAAAAAAAAAAAAAAAGTGTGAAACATACCATTTCTTTTTGCCATGTAGTTAGCTTTGCTTTTGTGTTCTACAGCTTTCTTTGCCCTCTGCCTGTTTTGATTTTAGGTTCCAGGGCATAGGTGGGTTACTTTATTTGTACTGAGTGCCTTTTACTGTAGGGCACCGCAGTATTTGGCCTTTTGTTTTTTATTGTAATAAACATGATTAATTATATTATTCTCTGCTGAAAGTTTTTGGAAGCCTGTATTAACACTTCTCTGAGAAAAATCTTGTGCTGCTGCTCTTAATTATGCTTACATTGGTCTTTCATTCTCTGTGAACCTCTTCCACTCTTCACCTTCCTGTTCTTCAAAATTCTTTTAACTGCAGCATGAAATCTGATGTTTGGTTCTGTATTAAATATTCAAGTGTGTTTTTCCTCTGATGGCATTCTTCTGCTGCAATCCAAATGAAATATTCAGAGTGCTCCTGGTGAAAATATGAGATGAGGGTGGCAGTAAAAACCTTCACATATTTAATTAAAAAGACAGCATTATTTGGTCATACACTTTAAATACGAGGCCAGGGCACTTTTAACTTTTCACTGGCCCTTTACTTTGTAAGCAACATTATGCATATAGTCAATTTCTTGCTGACTTTCAAAGAAAAATGGTTCAAAGAATTATACTGTTGTGTGCTCCACTCTGGTACCAAGATCAACTGGAAAACACAACCGCTGTTGCTGATGCCAGTCTCTTAGCATGAGAAGAAAAATAAATAATGAAGGTTATGAGAAAGTGTTCTAGATTGTGATGCACCCTATGCTTTTGTAGAAGGAAAGATGTATCCTTCTTTTACATTAGTTGGCTCTAAGGGGCATAGGAAAGACTTGTCTGTCTATCCAAAAAAATAAAAAATATAGCTATGGTATTTTTATTATAGGACAATTCGTCTGGCAATGTATCTGAAGGTGATTGCGCCACAGACAACCAGGAGGATTCTTTTCAGGGAAGACAAAAAACAAGAGACAAAAGTTCTACTCCAAGAAAAGATGGTTCCAAACGTTCTGTATTATCCAAATCAGTTCCTGGGTACAAGGTAGAAGAAAAAAGCCCCTGACTGAACTTCCATACTGACCAGCCTCTCCCTGAAATATTTGTTTTTCAATAATGTGGAACTTCTGCTTGCTGTACTTCACTAGCTGCTCTCCTGTTGTGTGCTCCATCTGTTTGCTTCCTTACTTCCTTTTTGCTTTTATTTCATGTGAGGCTTTCCTTTATTCTAGCTATACAGTGGCCTCTGTTTCTGGTAACTTCTCTGATTTCCAGGCAGTTACGTTAGGACAGTCTCCTGTGGATTTGTCATTGGAACTCGACATCTTTCTGTCTGCCTGGACACAGCAGTCAGAATTACTTGCCAGTTCAAAACTAGCACTAGGTATCCATTATTTTTTGTACTGTTTCGTATGGCAGCATACCTAGAGATCAGTGCTGTAAAGTGCAGCTATGTGGCTGAACACATTGTTCCGATGTTCATTTCAAATAGTCTTTCGTCCTGAGATGTTACGATGTAAGACATTGATGAAAGACAAGAAGCTTATTACAGTCATATAGGCAACACTACATGACCACTATAAGAAGATGTGGAAAACAGCTTTTTATGTAGTTCGTACTACGTAGAAAAGTTTGTAGGCAATATGCTTTTATCTGACTTAGTTTGGATGTTAATACATTTTAGCTACAAAGCAGTGGTTGCCAAACCTAAGACCAAAATCATCAGTATTACTGTATAATAATTTCAAAAATTAAGATGATAAAAGATTAAGATAAAATAATTCTCAGGAGAACTGGGAATTGACATGCATTGTTTATGTTACTATTTGGCATCCTGAGGGGTTTTGAAAATAATGTAACACATTTAAAATACATTATTGCCCAGTCCTGTTCCACTGAAAGGAATTAAAATTTTCCATTGACTTATGTGGGAGCAGGAATAGGCCCATAAAAAAGGAAGACACTACATTAACATGGGGTTTATGTAGCAATCAAGAATGCGTGTTGAGAGGTTATGAAAAAGGAAAATCTTTGTCAGTGACAAGATTGTACATACTGAGAAACTGTCTCAGCAGAAGTTGCGCTGTTGATGGTTTGTATTTTGTATTCATAACTGTTTACTATCTGTATTTACCAGGTTAACAATAAATAAGCTATAACTAAAGCTAATTTCCGACAAGAATTGGACAACTTTGATAAACTTTCTGTACATACAGTAACTGTAAAAGTTAATAACAGATATCAAGCTCCAGTTGTGTTTTCTCTTTTCAGAAACTTACTAAGACATATGCAAATTATGGAGATTTAGACTGTGGTACCATACATCTATTTTTTTATGTGTAACTCCGCAAATTGTTGTAGACTCAGAATGCATACCGATGTTCCCACGAACATGAAATCCAAAGACGGCACTTGAAATTATTTTTTAGCTTTGTTTAACTTGACGTTGGAGATTGTGTGCCACAGGTTTGCAGAAAGAAGTTTCACTTAACTTTGAGATACCTGTGTGCTTGATCATTCCTGTCTATGAATGCATAAAGAGAAGATTTACAGAGCAGACCATTTTTTTTTTTGAAAGTTATACTGGTAGCATATGGCATTGCATTTTGAAAATAGATTCCTATAGCAATTACTTCTACGAAGTCACTGACTGTATTAGTAACAAGGCATTACTGTAAACTGACAGTGCCACATCTTTCTGATGTCAGTGTGTTCCGCCTGCATCGACCATCAACCTGTTGATAAGTCAAGATGGTGATGCTGTGTTGGGATGTTGAGAGGACCGGCTTTCTTGTTTGTGGGAGTGTTTAAATGCTTTCAGTAAACCCAATTATATGAGCTGCTTTAACTGGTGAGACAGAAAGAATCTTGTTTGTTAGTCCATTAAAAACACCAGATAATGATATACCGTATGTGCCTGAGTGTTACGGCACTTCGAGCTGAAGGCTTAACTGATTTAAAATGTTGTCCCTGTGAATTCTAAATCTTTGTAATACTTTTGTTCTGTATCATTCTCTAATATCTGACTATTTTTGTAGGACAGTAAACTTTTGGTTACATGTAGTTAAAATTGAAGGATAATTGCTATGGCATCAACATGCAATTGTATCATTATAGACACATTACAAGTATTAAAGGATTCACACATTTCCACTGAGTTATTTTTAAGCAAAAGAAATGATGTATTTTATATGGAGCCGTTTTTATTGTCAGTTCTTTAACAAAGAACAATTAGCATGTGTTTTACATTTCGTCATGTTACAAATAGCGAGTCTTTGTTGCTGCAGGACTGGCTATTGCAATTGCACACACAGGGTACTGTAAAAAGTACAGGAGTTTTTTTTTGCACATAAAACTGAAATGTATTGAAACTATATTTTACAACACTTCTGTTTTAGGTCACTGTATATGCAAATGGAACCCTTTGCATTCAGAATAGGACCTTATAAAAATAGTGTGATTGGAATGCTTGCTTTGAGAGCTGCATGCTGCAGCAAGGAAGTTAAAACTTACAGAGCAGTCATTATTTTGACCCGGCATTCCTTCTCTCTCCCTTCCTTAGCCCCCAATAAGATGAAGATGTACAAAGCAAAATGTACTCTAATCAGATGGGATATTGTCACTTCCCATTTGGATTTGATACACTTTTTTTTTTTAGTGTTTCTAAAAGCCATTTATGATGGTAGAACTTGAATTGTTTTGAAATGTGAAGTCTTGCATTATTTCATTTTTGTAAAAAATAAAAATTAAAAAAATTCAAAAAAAAATAACAAAACCCACCCTTCCATGCTGTTGAAACTTTTATTATTAATAGGCTGTTATTCTCATCCCACCCCCAAATGTACGATTTCTAATAAATACAATTTAGTGAAGTAAGAATTAGATGGAAGCATTGTTAATAAATGCACCCCTATCAGTGTCTAACTTTAGAATTTTATATATCAGAGTATTAATGCACATAACGTAATGCAAGTACAGTGACCGGAAAGTAGCTCACTTTAGTTTTGATGGAGTACAAGGGAGTATGCTGCTGTATATTAAAAGCAGTGATACATAAATTCGTTAGAAGTCTGATTAGAGAAGTGCACTTCCTAGTCTAGAAAGGCTTGGTTTACTTAGAAATAGATAAAAACACACCAACAAAAAAATTAGAATGTAGCCTAAACAACAGAAGGGTAAATGCTGCAACACTGACAAGGTTAAAGCATGTGCCACTTTTGTTGGGAGGAGCAGGGTATAAAGGTATACATGTAGGACACATAGAATAGTAAATGATTTTGTGTGTTTTTGCTTCCATTATATTTATTACTTTGTAGAGACATTTGTGAATGTTAGACTTCTCTTACCATTTTATTATATTTATGTATAAAACAGGTTGACTATGCTTTTTTAAAATAAATAAGCAAAAAAAAAGCCTGTATGAGTGCCTCTGTCATCTTTTGAAGGAAGTTGCTTATAAACATCTCGTATGGTGTTTTGTTTTTTAAATAAAACTCTTCAGACTAGACAATTTGGAGCAGAATGTAGCTGCATTTTAACATAGAAAAGCAGATGTAGAACTTCAGAATTCTTAAAGCAATGCGTCTTGACTACTTAAAAATGAATTAAGATATTATCATACTAGATACAGGTATTGGAAAAAGACTGGCTGGGGGGATAGATATACTTGAGGATAAGTTGCATTACAAAGATCCCTGTTTAGTTTCTTTGTTTTAATACATGTATTTCTGTTTTTGTTTTTTAATTAAACTTAATTCTTCTCCCCAGAAGTGGTCGGTAGTTGACTGGGTATGTTTTTGCTTACTGACAAGCTGTTTAGTTCCTTAGAAAACAGGATATGCCTTGAATTAGAATTCCAGCTAATAGCTGCATCTTTGCAGCAACATTTTTTTTTCTTCTCAAAACTCTGGGACTAAAACTCTGGGACTAGTGCTTAATATCAGTGAGTACTATGTTAATTTTAACCCTTATTTCTCACTAATTTCATTATGCAGAGGTCCAAGCTCAATAATATAACTACTGAAATATGTCTGAAGTATGTAATGCTTGGTTTGTTTCTTGGTCCTCACAAAGATATTTCTGAAATATGTCATACCTTATTTCTTTGGTCCTCATCAAGATAAAACTTTTGTGTTTGCACACAGAATTAATACACAAATGTTACTCCATTTAACAGCCTACTGTTTCTCTCATACCTTTTAAATGGGTCTCATGCACTCAGGCTCCAGATTATCGCTTAGAAATACTATAAACGTAAAACTGTATTTAAATGCAAGGGTATTTATTTTTTACTGCAGTTACGACTGGACTTAAGAAGGAATGGTAAGACAGCAGTGTATAACATAGCTTACCAGATATTTTAAAACTTGTTAAAGTCAAATTTATTGCTTTTGTAATTAAGTTTCTATATTCTATAAAGACAATGAAAATGTAAAATTGTATTTAATCTCTTCCACACAGAAAATCTGCATGGAGATTTGCAATGAAGTATTTTATACCATGTAATTTAGGGGTATGTTAGCTGCTGAATTCAGAGGAAGAAACTAGTACATGCTTCTGCTCCCATTTTGTTTATGTAAAGCTCACTACATGTGTGCCAAGCTCAAAATCTTACGTGGTTAATCTAAGACTTTTTAAATACTGCTGGTTGTCAATTATTGTCGTATGTGTTAAGGTTCACACATCATAGCAGATAACCCATTAATTTTGAGTTAAGGAGCTATGTTACATTTCCTGTTAAATCTGTAAATTCTTCTGGAATGAATTTATAGCCCTCTTCTACCCTTCCAGCCAAAGGTCATTCCAAATGCTATATGTGGAATTTGTCTGAAGGGTAAGGAGTCCAACAAGAAAGGAAAAGCTGAAGCTCTTATACATTGCTCCCAGTGTGACAACAGTGGTAAGTATCCGTATAAACTAACTGGATTCCTAAGGATTCAAACATTCCTAATGTTTGGCAGATCTTTTTGTGGAAATATTTTTACTTGTTTACCAACAGTTCACTTGCCTTTTCTGTCCTTCATTAAAGCTTCATCCCTGTTTAAGATTATATGTGCTATCACATTCAGCGTGCTGTTAAGATTTCTCCAGGAGGCGAGCTCAGCTTCAGCTTCTTTCAATTCAATCTAAATAATTTTAAATTTCATTTCAGTCATAATTAATAATATTGATTTTAATCCAGGCCACCCTTCTTGCCTTGATATGACCCCGGAGCTTGTTGCTATGATTAAGACTTACCCTTGGCAATGTATGGAGTGTAAAACATGCATTATATGTGGGCAGCCTCACCATGAAGAAGAAATGATGTTCTGTGATGTATGTGACCGTGGTTATCACACTTTTTGTGTGGGGCTTGACGCTATCCCCTCAGGTAATAAAGTAAGAGTTAATTGTTCCCTTCCCACCTCCTCCGAGTCATGGGGTTTCTCTGTCAAAATACACACGTTGCTTTTGAAAGAAGAGTTTAAAATCAGTGTGAAGGGTGAAAATAAGCAATAGTGTTGGAAAGCATCCGCACGCTAGGGATTGAGAATTTTTTTTAATAAGCTTTATTTCTGTGTATTTGGTTTTGCACAGTTTAACCTGGCGTTTCCTGTATAGGAAATATAATTGGCTTTTACAACAGAATCCAAACAGGCTCCCTCAGAGCGATTTTTTTTTAATATTTCCAGAGAATACTGAGAATAATTACCTCTTTTCATAAAAGAAACATGTAAAGAGGCCTGTATTGCTGCATATTGCTGGATAATAGCTTTCACATTAACGAAGTTTGTTATTTCAGTTTCTAAATTTAAAAGTATGCTCAATGTAGCATTTGTACACATTTTTAAACCCCTTCGTTCCCATTTTTTTCTTAAATGTAAAAGCTGGAAGTACCTCAATGTCAGGCAGCCTGTACTTCTAAAATACCTGGCCAACTCAAGGCAGTGTAAAGAAAACTTCAGATGTAAGTGACTGGTAGCAATGTTGCATTTCACGTGACACTAAATAAATCATCAGCAGTAAGCTCATGATAAAGCATTTGGTGACAATATTCCTCATAACTACTACCTCAACTACATTGTATATTCCCATTTAGAGAAGCACAGGGAGCTTGCTGTTGTTTTACTCCAGGTTATGTGGTTGACTCAACTTTCAGACTGACCTACAGACAGAATCTAAGCAAAATAATTATAGTCCTACAAAACTAAAAAAAAAAAAAAAAAAAGCAAAGCATCTTTTATGATTCCAGCTGTTGTAATATAAATAGTTAATATCTATGCTCAACCCTTTATTGTTCCCTCCATAAATGGGTTTTAGTACAAGGTCTAGTGCTGAACCTCTGCCAGCAGTTTAATCTGTGCTGCCTGACTGCACTGAAATAACTGACGCTGGTTTGGGGAATGGGACCCACTACCCTGTGGCACAATAGCAACATTCTCCAACTGCCATTCATTTCTGCTGTGAGTTACTGCCCATAACCTTGAACTGTGGCCACTCATCTGAAAATCTTCGCTTGCAACCTCATGGTTTGTCTCTTCTTTCCTAATAACCATTGCATTAGCAGTGCTGGCACTTACTCCTTGAGCCCCATAAACATTAGTGTAGCCAATTGTTACATGCACTGAGTCCGCAAGGGATGGTGAATTTGACATGGTGCTTTCTGTACCTTTTAGAAAAGATGCTTGAAGTTTAAAGAAAAACACTGGTTGTGTACATGAAAGGAAGTACTAGAAACAGATGAGCACCTATTGAGATGGTGAAAGGTACATAACTAGATGAGTGAATAAAAAAGGTAGTTTCCCAATAATTGACAACTTTCTTTTCTTAGGTCGCTGGATTTGTGATTGTTGTCAGAAAGACTCTCCTGTACCCAGAAGAGGAGGAAGAAGGGGGAAAAACAGCAAGGAGGGCTAAGCCCCACTCTCCCCCCTAAAAAAAAACAACAAAACAAAACAACTTGCTGTCCAAAAATTTAACTGCACAAATTAAAGTGATATTTTGGTGCTATTTAACCAACCACTTTAAGAGGAACAATACCACTTTTTTTTTCTTTTTACCAAATAAACTCTTAATTTTGGCTATATAATTATTTTTGTGATAAGTCACTAATCATGTCCTGTCAGCTATCTAGACAGAGAAGTCAGATTCCCACTGAAAAAAAAAAAAGGCTTTCACTAATGAAATGTAAATTGTACATGCACCAGTTGTATAAAATTATAGTAACATTCTTGTTTATTTCAGTGCATTCATCAGTAAGCTCTGTGAAAAGAAAATTACAGAGCAATTTTAAATATACACTACTTGCATAGCAATTGATTATCTTGAAAGACTCAACCAAAGCGAAAAGTACTCCTGGAAAAACTAACTTTCAGGGAAGAGTGAGCATGATCTGACCTTCTTACAATATACTGCAACTTCCTTTCAGCAAAAATTTTCTTTGCAAGCTAAGGACTTGTTCATATAAATGTACCCCCCAAAAAAAAAATCGTGTAAACATCTTTTGAAAAGAAAAAAAAAATCACAAAAAGCTGTAAAGGGAGGTGTAAAAACCCCTCAAGCTTAATATCCTATATACTGCATTGCCTTCAATGAGGAATGAGAATGTCATATTGACAAGTAACAACAGCTGAAGGCTTCCTTTCCCTATAGTAATATCGAAGTAACATGTACTCGATTCAGGTCATGGATCTGCAGAGGTGCTGAGAGGACAGGCTTCTGCTTACAGATAGTTGATGGGATGCAGAGCACAAGCAGTCAAAATACAGACCATCTGTCCCCTTAGGTGATTGTTTGGTTTTCCCTTCTGTCACCTTAGGCTCCTCAGCTTGACTGCACTCTAAAGCCACTGCTAGTTAGTTTTACTGAAGATACCTGGCAGAGAAAG
This sequence comes from Netta rufina, assembly GCF_964035555.1. Taxonomy (NCBI): domain Eukaryota; kingdom Metazoa; phylum Chordata; class Aves; order Anseriformes; family Anatidae; genus Netta; species Netta rufina. Next base: position 45,637,344 of record NC_140125.1, read on the forward strand.
AGTAGATTTTAAATATGCTCGAGATTGTGAGGGGGCACTGAAGTGCAGCTGTTTGTATTTTGCTCTTTATAAAATAATGATAGAAAATAAAGGATTAGGGCTGATTTTTTTTTCCTAAGCACCTGTTCAGATTCCAAACTCTACATTCATCTTTAAGCCCCCATCTCTAAAGTTGAATACTGCAAATACTGTGCTTGCTGCTCATTTTACACGTAGGGCAGGATTTTACAATATAAAATCAAATATGGCTTTTTCCCCCTCACCCCCCACTTTCCTTCTGGTTCAGGAAACACAACAAAGAGTATTAAATATTACACAAAGTTATTAATGTTCAATTTCACAGGCTGAAATTTGATTTAGTCCAGTGTATATGAATTTAAAAAAGAATTTCAAGTATTAATTTCAAGATTCCAATAAGTATAGTCCAGAAAACAGACTCTTCATCCTGAGATTCATCTTCTGTGGTGTGTGAGTATTTCTGGTTTGCCTCCATCTCCTCTGGGTTGTAAGAAGCCTCACCAAAAGGATACTGTACAACTGTTCGATCGTAGTAGACCTTCATTTCAAACTCACTCTCCAGGTGAGAGGGGTGACCATAAATCCCTATTCCCACCGGGCGGCGGAAGTGTGCTGGTACGTGGACAACATCTTGGCCACAAGTTACGGACTGTAACTCGTACTCGTCAAAGCTGGGGTGAAGAGTTATATCAGATACGTACAAATCCGCATCGCCTTTTAAACTCTGCATCTGAAGTACTATCTTTCCCTCGTGATTGAGTCTCAAGTAGCTGTAGTTTCCCGCTCCAATCTGACCTTGAACAACGTGAAGAAGCAGCCATTCTTCAGGTACATCCTCTTCCTCAAAGGTCTTTGCCACAAATAGTACTTGAGCTGCCACAAATATTACCAGGACTCTCCTCCAGCGTGCTGCCATGGCTATTAAGTTTTACTCTGATTCTTCCTACTGTCACATGCGCTACCCTGCAAATACAAAAGAATTTAGATTTAGTATACTCCGTTCCTGGAAGGAATCAGTTTTTGGTTTTAATTTGGTAGTTTTTAGAAATCCTCTCTAGTTCATAAAATGTTAAGCAACTTCAATTAAGTACATTCATTAACTTTTTTTTTTTTTTTTTTTTTTTAAGAACAGTTAAGAAACCACCCTGTTGCTAAGTTCAGAGCTCCGTATGGTAGGATTTAAATGACCTCAGAAAACAGTTCAGGTGCAAATCCAGGTGCATGTGTGAAGCAGAATGCATTGTGACCCCCAGTAGGAAGGGAGCTAGAACTAAAGACAGATCATCTACTGAGATATATACTAAATATACTAAATTGTTGCTCTACAGCATGGATTATTTCTATGACCAAATTTGGCATATTTTCACTGAAGAACTGCCTTTACTTTCATAAAGTTTTTGTTACCTTACAAATGCTCAGCTCTTTACAGCACTTGCCTACTTGCTGTCTGTTACAGCTCAAGTTGCTGGGACCGTGGGCAGAGGGAAAGGGCTGTTACAAAACAAAGGCCCTTGTGCCCTTTCCCCTTTGTTGAACGCTCCCAGCCGAGCAGCCTGAGCATGCCCGCAGCACTCCAGACCTTTCAACAGCTGCACAAAGTGCACGTGAACAAAGCAGCAAGCTCTGAATTTTGTCAAAGCTTTTCAAAGCATACAGGTGACTGAATTTTACATGCTGGTCTTAGTCAAGTGTGGGAACTGGAAGTACATGCACCTTGATGTTTCAGATGAAGATTTCCGCTCCCTCACGCCTTCCATGAGGAAGGAGCTATTATCTTAAACGTGACAGCTGCTGGTAAATTGCTAGCATGTAAACAAACTGCATTACTTCCACCGAGATGTCGCTTAAAGCTTAGTGGTTTTCCAGCTAGCCAGATCTAGGGACAACAACGTACGAGCATTTCTGTAGTAACAAGTTTTCTGTCCCACGGGCCTCTAGAACACAAGGCCACAACTCTGTGAAGGCAGCACCACGGAAGGAAGCACAGCGCCCGCAGAACCTGCCGGACCGACCAAGCCCTTTGAACAGTGACAGAAAAGCTGCCTTCTGGATCAGAGAACAAGCCGCTCCGCGGCGATGAAGCAACACCCGAGGGGAGGAACAGTCGCAGCAGAAAACACCTGGCTAAGCACAAGCGACGGCCGATCCCACCTGAGCTCCTGTCCGGCGTCCGGGAGATCTCAGGAGACCTTGGACAGAGCCGGGAGCCCGGCCGCCCCCCTCAGCTGCCTCCTCCCCGCGGGCCGGCCCAGGCCGCGGGCAGGGAGCGGCGGCGCCTCGGCTCCGGCTCGGCTCCGCGGACGTGCGGCGGCGCAGGGAGGCGCGGCCAAGCCCCACCCCGGGGCCCCACCGAGGGGCCGCCGGGCACGGCACCGCCCCTCCGGCCTCGCCGCGCCCCCTGCACGCCCCCTTCAGAGCCCGGCCCGGCGGCCACCACCCACCGCCGCCGTTACGGCCGTTAAAAGCCGTTACAGCCGGTACCGCCGGCACAGCCGCGCGCGAGCCGCAGCCCGCGGCCCTGCTCTCGCGAGAGCGCGGCGGGGCGCGGCCGTCGCCCTGGCAACCGCCGCCCGGGCTGAGGCGCTCAGCGGGACGGGGCGGGAGGCGGCGGCCAGCGCTGGCTTTTTGTGGCATTTCTCATTTTGTGCAGCTCTTGTGGCGGCACAGACTTCGCCTTAAAGATCACAGGATGGGGAAAAAGAAATGGAAAGAGGGGGAAAAAAAAAAAAAAAAAGGATTTTGAGAGCCCGCTGATTTCAACAGGCACTTTACCCTGCCTGAAAGCTGTAAAGCTAAGCAAGACTGAAGGACTGGAATTGATAATAAAATCTTCATGGAGAATGTTGTGTGCTGGGTGATGAAAGAGGAGTTGTTTATGCACCTCAGGGATCCTGTATTAATGGAATAAGACAATACGCTGTCTTCAAACCCTAGCTCTCCAATTTCTTAAAACCCACATAGCTTTTGTCCATGCCTATCTCAGATGGGCTGCATGGACCTGACGAATGTAGATTCCACTAAGGCTGAGCTTTCTTAACATCAACGTCGGTCTTTTACCAACTGCTCAAAACACATCAAACTATTAAAGCTGCTAAATCGCATTAGTTAAAGTTGCTCTTAAAATGATTGGGTATTGAGATTAGTCACAAAAAGCACACAAAAACATGACATGATGAGGAACTGGTGTTTCCCTAAAATTCCATAACATCGTAAGTCTTTTTATTTATTATTTTTTTTGTTTGTTTATTTATTTATTTTCATGTAGCTAGTAGTTCCATGTGGAATAGGTGGATACCCAAGCTATGAGGACCTGCTGGGGCCAGGGTCCTTTAGCGTTGTGTTGCGCTGGAATGGGGCATCGCTAGGGGTTATTTTGCCTGGGGATGCAGCGTGCTGTACATTTCTCACTGCATCCGTCTTTATCAAACTGACTTTACTGGATCAGGGTTCAGCTGTGGCAATGCAGTTGGTGTTGTAACTCCTGCTTGATCAGGTAATAAGTCGGTTCAAGATATCTGATGGCTTCTTGGATTTTTTTCTCATTCCCTAATTTGCATGTATATGAATTGTGGGTTGCTGGAAGTAGTGTAGCTACAAACATCTAAAGGTGAGAATGAGCTGCAGTGCAATGAATTAGAAAAAAAGCACCCTGAGATGCTCAGGGACAACCGCAGACAAATGCACAACATGCTTCAGAGCAAGCTCTTCACTCCTCAGCACCGTTTGCCCGCCTGAGCAGCACCTTTTGTGCTTCGCCAGCCTTTATTCCCCCACGACTAAGCCGCCACGAGGCGTTCACAACTGCATCACTCGTGCAGACTGTCCGAAGAAAGCCCCCATCCACCGTTCTCGGGGGGAATTATTTTAGGGAAGCCACGCTGCGTGTCCCGAGCGGTGAATGGGGCCGCCTCTCAGCACAGCACCCGGTGCTCGGGGCAGGGGCGGTCGCGGCCGCGCCCCGTCAGCGTCTCCTCTCCGTGGTAACGGCCCGGCCGTTGGGCGCGGGGCCGCGGCGCCGCCTCGCTGTGAGGAGCCGGGGACATGGCCCCGGTGCTGCCGTGGGCCTGAGGCAGGATGGACAGGGCCGGGGCGCGGCGTTGCGCTGCGGGGAGAGGCAAAGCCGGCGTCGTCTGCGAAAAACACGCGGTGAGATCGCGGCTGTCGGCCCGCTTCGTGCAGCCGGCCTGCAGCCACCCCTACTGCGCGTTCCCGCTGAACAAAAGGGAGCTGTGCGTCTGGAGCCCGGCCGGGCAGGTAAAAGCACAGGGTGCGAGAGGGAATCCCCAGGGCAGCAGTGAGAAAAAGGCGTGGGTCGGGAGACACAGGTTAATGTGTAAAGGAAAGAGGAAGAATAACGCGATGAAATACACAATTGCCCACCACTTCCTACAAACAGACCAATTTCCAGCCACCCTCTGAGCAATCGCCACCATAGAAGACAACCCCTAACACCATCTTCTCACACTCCAGTTCTGTTGCAGAGCCTGATGTCGCTTTTTTCGGATATCCCTTTGGCCAGCTCGAGTCACCTGTCCCAGCTGCGTCAGCTCCCAGCTTCTTGCCTGCTCACAGACAACTTGCTGGATGCTGTGGGGACAGGCTGGCAAAATGAGGAAGCCTTGAAAGCACTGTTTAGCAGCAGTTAAAATGTTGTGTATTGTCATCACTAGTTTGGTCACAAAATCCAGAATGGCACCATACAAACTGTTGTGAGGAATATTTACTTGGTCCCAGCCAGACCCAGTGCAGCTATATTGTAATTTATTAAGTGATTTTGGAGCAATAAAGAAAAATGAGTTTGGAACAATTTTGTTAATTGCTCAAACATTATCAGTTTACAATTTCGCACTGTTTGTAATGTTAATTTGAAGTGACTCATTTAACTCTTCTTTATGTACGTTTGTCAGCCACTACATCTGTTAGGACATCAGCACTCAGTTTCCGCACTGTCGTTTGGAAATAAAACTGAGCCACTTCTTCTCTGCTCTGCTTCCCGTGAGTGCGTGATCGTGTGGAATCTGGCTGAATGTGCGCAGAAAGAGCAAGAAGGTAGAGTATCAGCTACCTACCCGCCACAGGGGCAACGCGGCACAGCCGGGAACTGGCCGTGGTCCTGGCCGTGGAGCTGGGCACTGCTCAGCAGCCGGTGGGCCTCTGGAAGCCTGGTACAGCTGGGGAAAAACGAGTAAGCAGCAGCAACAACAGAGACCTCGGTGTACAGACCTGTCAGAGAAAACTCAGAGAAGCACTGTGAAGACAGGTTTTACCACTATGTCACAAAAGGGACACTGACATTATAAGCATGCCAGCACAGCTTAACTAAGCATGCAATGCCAAAATCACTAAATGCTAACTTTTCTAGAATATGTGCAGAACTAGTGTGCTCCATCCTGCTTTGTCTGGTCCTTCCTCTCCTGCCTCTGAAACACTGTTATGTGTATGTGTGTGTGAAAGAGAGACGTGCAAGTATCTGATCTAGGAGGGGAGTGCATGAGTGAAGTATGGTGAGAAGTCACAAAAAATGCACATGTTCTAATGTCCTGAACACCAGTGAGGGTTGGAGCCTCAACAGATGGAGTTTGATTCTAGGAAGCAGTGCTAACTCCACTTTGAGCTTAAATTGACTGGGAAGTAGAGGAATAACAAAAGAGAATGAAAGAGAGCAAGAACCCAAAGTCCAAAAGAATATTATAGTGTGAGAGTTGGGAATCATTATGGACCTCTTTTGGAGCCTCTATTGTGAAAGAGTGGTGTGGTGTTGTCCATCACTACTAAAAATGTCATAGATTTGCCTATGATTAAATGTGTGGGAGTTGTGTCTTGTACTCTGATCCACACTGAATTGGCAATTCTACATATTATGAAAATAAATGTAAAGAAATATCAACATTTGAAGTACTTTAGTAATACATGTCATCACTACATCTGAATCCGTATAAGTGTAACACAGAGAATCAAAGCACAATTCAGGGAGTGGGCATGAAATGGGACTAAGAATATGGGGAAGACAAAAATGGAAGATATGGGCAGTAAAAGGCATACAGTATGGGTAGTTTTAATACAAAGACATCTGAGAGCCAGATTCACTGCTTCTAGACTTCCTTCTTCCCCTGTTCTTTATCCACAGGCTCTTCAGCAGAAGCTGTATAGTCTTTGTCACCACAGACTGTACTCTCTGCACAATTTTGGCCTGCTTTTTCTTGCCATATTTTTAACAAATATATCAAGGTAGTTAAGGAATTCTTCGTGTGATCCATCTCTCCATTCTGATAGACCTTGACACATTAATCTGCTGTAAAAGACTCCACAGCATTTGGGGTAAAAACAAGAAATGGACAATCTATAGCTGTTGTGACTCTTCTAGTTAATTTTCTGCCTATGAAATCCTAAAATTTAACAAGATACCCAAAGCCTCTTCACATCGTTAAAAGTAGCATCATAAAGTACAAATCTGTAAAAGCCAACCTGCTTAAACCACTGAGATGGTTGATTTTGTGTTCAATTGTCTTCAATTTTGTGTTGAAGAGAGGGATGAAATATGAACCTGTTCTCAAAGCTAGTCTTATCAAACTGTTATGATTTTTAGTGACATACCCCCTCCTTTAACCCTTTCCCACCGAGGAATTAAAATCAAGAGAAGGAAAGTCCCCCTTGCTTAGTGACTGAGTGGCTGAAATACTCACCCAGAAGAAATATTTTTCAAACCTCTGTTCTGATGGGCTTGAATCAGGATTTCTTACCTCCAAAATGAACATGTCACTACTGGGTTCTCTGGGCTCATCACCCTACTCCAAAAATCCTGTCCCTGGCAGTTTTCAATGAAAATATAATTTGATCAGCACACTTATTAGTAGTATCTCAGAGAGCACCAGTTATTGTCTAGGCAACGACGCAGATGGAGAAATCCTGGTGCATAGTTGTGTGCTTTGCTTTCCAATAGCCTGGGATTGGACTAGATGATCTTTAAAGGTCCCTTCCAAACTGTTTTACAAGTCTCTGATTATTAAACTCTGTGTTATTCTGTACATCTTCCTGACAGATGCTGGCATAGGTGTGTGGTTAGGTAACTGTTGTGCAATGTTTCTGAGAATCAAACTGCACTAGAGTTTTAGAATTTATTGAGTCTTAATAAAATTTCTGCAGGGATAACACCTCAAGGAATTGTTATTGGAACTCTTTTGGGAATAGTGCTTCATGTAAGGTTTAGTCCAGATGATCAGCAAGTGGCAGTATGTGCTGAAAATCGGATCTACGTGTTAAGTGCAAAGGTGAGATACCATTCTTTTTAGCTATGTTGATATTGCTCCTTTAGCTTATTATAATGATACAGTTGTGTCAGAATAATTAATCAAATGCAGTCATCTTCTCATATACATGAAAATAAGTATTAACTAATGCTTTATAAGGAATTGTATACTGGATAAGAGACTAGAATAAAAAGTTGAAACAATACCTCAATAACTTAGAAGTAGAAAATATTCTGACAATATCTGAAAAATTACTCCTACGTCATTCATTTTGAAGAAGCAAATGTAGCATTTAGTGTTTTTGCCAGCAGAATGATATAAAGGGCTGCATTTGGCTTAAGAAAAATCTTGTTGAATTTATATTTTGAACACAAATCTGGTATTTTTAATAATAATTATTAATTATTAAAAGCTTGAACTAATTGTCAGTTTTTGTTTTAAATCTGATTTGTTTTTGTTTTGGCTAAAATTATCACAGAATGAAGCTATACTAGCTGAATTGAATGGTCACCTGGCTCCAGTTACTGCTGCTGAGTTTTGCACATGGCAGAGAAATGTGCTTATATCAGTGTCTGAAGACAGAAGCTTTAAGGCAAGGAAATTGTAGGGCTGCACTTTAAAATATATATAGTGAATTTTTGAAGTAAAATTGTCTTTTTCTTTATAAATGTTTACTGCAAGTTAAGCAAAAATCATCTTTGACTTTGTAGAGATCAGGACATTGTTCTTAAGAGATGCTAGGGAAATCATTATATGTATGTATAATATTATATATATATAATATAATATATATTAAATTATATATTATATTATATATAAATATATACATTATATATATACATATTAAAAATGCAGATTTTATATATTAAAAACTTTCTATGATGAAGTGTTAACTTTGGTAATTTTTATTATTTGGCAAATGAACACAACATATCTTGATCTGTTTGGCTGTAATTGAAGTTTTTCAGTATACTGAACTGAATTAAAGCATTCCACTTCGAGTCTGCTGACAGTGATTGGAATATTCTGTTATGGGAATATTGGTTTGATGTATCACACGATACACATGTCTGCGTTATTAGACACTGCTAGGATTTTTTGCCAGACAGAATTTTACATGATGACACCATAGACTGCTGCTGTTGTATACACAATGACAGTTGAAGACATCTTAGGCAGTAAGGAGGAAAAAGGAGCCTGGGAGAACGCAGGTGTGTCTTCCATGAGATATTGGGATGGGTGCTTTGAATAGATGCAGTTTAGTCTTCCACTGATTGTCCTCTATATCCCTCTAAACATAACCCAGCATTTGATTCAACATGCTGAAGTAAAAGCAGATTTTGCTGTTTTTTTGTAAACAGCATTTTTTGTTATGTAAAGTGCAAATTTACATATATTTATTTTTAAATTTAATTTTTATGGATCTCTGAGAAAATGCTGGTTTGATTTTTGTCCTTGTCTTGAACAAAGGAAATGCAAAGATTGAATTAGAATTTTAGGAAATAATAATTCTGACTTTCTGATTGTTTCTTATTTAGTTTACATTGACTGAATAAATTAAATAAAGGTGAAAATGACTAAAGAAAAGCTCTTTATGCTCTTTCTTATGATTTTGATGAAGAATTGATAAATTAAACAAAGTTCTAATGATAAAGTGTTTTCACCCGGATAAAAATTGGGACTAAAATGACAATCAGATGAAAAAATCTTTCAAGTCTATCAAATAATTTAGTAAGACTGTCTTCCTACTTTATTTGCCCTGCCTTATTTTGCAGGTTAGGGGCAATTCTCTAAGGGCAGCAACACTGGAGTCTATGGTAGTTGGCTCCAGTGGTTACAGGACACAGGTCATCCAAAGCCTCATGCTGCCCTAGCCCTTTTACTAGGTTAAAGAACTGAAATGGGTGAGAATCTCTTCAGATACAATGAAAAACAAAATCTAGGAAGCAGCTTTTTAGTAGAATATTGAAGTGTGAACAAAGCAAAAAGCTTGGGAGATATACAAAGGCACACAGCCATGTTTGGAGAGCAGGGGCTGTCTGGCTGCGATGCTTTTAATCTATGCTGTGATAGCTATTGTAAATGTAGTAGAAGAAATTGTGTTGAGGAAGGCTTGTAGAAGTAGCAGCATGAGAGGAGATTTTTGTTTTTATTTAGCTTTCTTAGTCAACATAATGATGAAAGCTGATTTTTTTGTGAATGTATAGATCATAATAATTAGCATTATTACTACTAATAATCTCTTATTGTAGGGCCCAATATCAAAATTGTGAAATCATGCAAACTTCCTGCGTGAAATCTAGAACGAGTTCAAGTGTATGTCTTTACATTATTTTAGCTTAACTTTCAAGATCTCTTAACTTCTAATTGCTTTGTGTATCCATATTGGGTGGGTTTCCTTATCAGTTAAACAAACGTGAACATGGGGTGAAAAACAAAACAACAGCTGCTGAAAATAACCTTACTGTATTGTATCAAGGGTTGCGTTTCCCTGTTTTCACCACTTGATGGCCTTTAAGTATGTGTTTTCCTCAAAGATCTAAGTAGGTGCCTATCTTTATTTATTTATGTATTATTTCCCCCCAAAGGTATGGGACTATTCTACTGGTCTGTTAATATATCAGTCAGGAATATTAACAGGTAATTTTTATTTTTATGTACCTTCTCATAACATCTGTCTCTGACAATAAAATAAAATCATTATAGAGGTATTTAGTTGAGCTAGTCAAAATATTTCTAATAAATTATATGCTAGTAAATATATTGTTCTTTAAAGCCATTTCTTTTCAGGGTAGATAGTTTTAGTGTACTTTCATAAGCATTTCTGTTTGTACAAGGAGTGCATATAACTCTTGGCAATTAGTAAGATATACAAATAGGAGCTCTTTTGTTTTGTAGATACAGCTCCACTCTCTTTCATGTTTTGTATATGACATGAAAGGACATTTTGTGTACCATATGTAGATTTATTAACAGGGTCTCTAGCTAAAGGCATACATTGACTTTAAAAATGTCAGTGACTTTTGTGGAAAGAGGAGAACAAAAGGAATGAAGAGGAAGACAAACATCTCTAGTGCAGCAAGGACATGCCTTGCCAATAAAATGTCTCCTGAAGTAACATATAGTTTTCACTGGGACCTGCTTAAACTCTGTGCTCATTGTTCCTGCTTATGGTGCAGCTAGTACAGGTTGGAGCATACTTTGACTAGAGACAACAGGTACATGGGAGTTAGTTTTTAGTCTTTGTTAATTATTATTATTCATCGTATCATAATTATTATATGCCCAAAAGTAAACTAAGAGTTCTAACCACATGGTAGGAAAGGAGAGGAAGAAGGGAGACCACCCCCATTGCCTACATGTATGGCAATTGCAACACTTGAAAAGCTTTTTTTAACAGTAATATCAAGGTTTGCAGGTAAAAGGCCATGAGAATAATTGTGTAGGAGCAGCAAGGGAAAACTACTACTACTACAGGGGCCCCGAAAACCATTGCAATAGCAGCTTGGGTGAAAGGATGTGGAAAACCACTGTCATGGTAGTGATTTAGACGGTTACCCAAAAGCACTGCCATGGCAACTTGGATGAAAGGCAGGTTGCAGACCTGCAAGTGGAAAGCCCATTGCAATGCAAAAGCTATGGCCCTTTGCAGCTGTAAGGACTGCAGTAAGGGTGTTGTTGTTTTTCACCTGTCCTTATCAATAGGAGGCATCCGTTTTGAATTGTGTGTTTTAATAAAATATCTGATATCTGTGTACTCTGGAAATAATTGCACCTCTTTTGGCGCAGCATATCCTTTGCAAAGCCTGCTAATTGATGAAGAAAATAAACAGATTATCACTGGATGTGGTGACGGACAGGTAAGAATTAGACATAAAAATTAATCTCTGTATGACAAAACAGTCACCTGTTATTAATTATCTGTCTAGCAAAAATCTTTACAATTTGCGTACAAATGTTGAGTTGTTACAATTATTTTTTGTAAGCATAATTCATTGCTTTGAGTATGAACCATGCAAGGTATATAATACCTCTATTATATAATGCAATCTTCCTGAAAACCAGGAAAGGTTTTAGAACTACAATCAGTAAGTACATAGCATGTGTATGCTGAGGGTCTATAAGTACATCCATTTTAATAGAAAAAAAGGGTGTAAAACAGAATTCTACTTTTTTGGCCAATGGTTGAAACCCATGACAATAAATCAGAGAGGCCAGGATCTCAGTGTGGTGGAATTCTAAGCAAAATACGATAATGTGACTATGCATTTCAGCTGCTCTTTAATTTAATGTTGAGAATATATTTACCTGAGATTTTTCTATAGCGTTTAAAGGCTGCTTGTTGTTGTTTAAACACTTAACTATAGTGATGCCTAAAAAGAGAAAGGTAAAAATGATATTTATTTCCATGGCTCAGTGAAAAATTGTGTGCACAATACCTTTGATTTTTAATTGTAGGAAATAATCTGTGAGAAGTGTTTTTCAAAGATTTAAACATGGGAATTAGACATGCAGTTTAAATTGACAGTGGCTTCTTTTGCTGATATTGAAAATAGCCATTGATGATCTTGGAATATAAATTCATATAATTTAATTTTGGTCCAAGGTGAGATTCCAAGTATAAAAAATCATTAATTATATCATATATAACATATAAAAATACATTAATTACATCTTTAATATTGGACCTCTAGTTCTTATCCATGTAAGCTTTATGTTTAGTATCAAAAAGTTATTGCAATTACTTTTACTTTTTCTTGCAGCTTCGGATCTTCAGTTTAATCACTGATCATAATTACCGTTGTGTGGCACGTATTGACTTAAAGAAAGAGCAAGAGAAATTCTGTAATAAAATCTGGAAATCTGGCAAAGAATCAGGTAGCATAGTTCTTCTAAGATGCTGATATATTTCAATTATTACTGGTAATTATGTGTGTGCCTTTGATACCGTGAGAGTTTATTATAAGTGATAGAGTTAATGAATCTCAATGACATGGAATTCTTACTGAAGCTGAGATAAAGCATATTTAGGGGCTGTTGGTATATGGCTTTCAGAGTCACTTTTTGATATGAATGCACCTAGCTTCTACAAATTCTTTTCAGTCCCTAAGTAAACTTTTCAGAATTTATTAAGTATTTGAAAGAAAATAGTACTAAAAATAACACAGTATTGAGGAGAGCTGTTTCAAGAAGGCTGGCTGTTAGGCTATCTCCATCTTTTGAAATGGAAATTAACTGTGGTCTTACATGTATTTCATGCTACTTTACTATATTACTTCGAATCTTCTCTTAAATGCCATCCGTTTCCCTCATTTCATTGTTTTGTTGATAGATGGTATTGTTGATTGGCTATCTTTAGGTGAAAGACAAAATAATTCCAAGCTTTGCAAAACAAACAGTGTGAGACCAGAAGGGTCAGTGGAAACATCATTGTCTATCCTCCTAATTGAACACTGTGACTACTCAGAATGTTTCTGTAACGAAGAAAACACGTAAGTCCGTTAAAATATTACCAAGTATATGACTGGAATCTATTCCTAGGAGTTTCTGTTGGTTCTCAGAACACCTTCACTTCAATTTACTATTTCTTTTTTAATGTGACAGGTAAAACAGAGAATATGTTCAGTGATCTGCAAGTTTTAGTGACCTACTCTTAGATAATATACAGAAAGTGATACAAAGTTAAAACAGGTTACTAGCCTGAAAAATAATTTCATGAAAATGGCATTGGGAATATCCACTTTGGTATCTCTTGATACCAGCTGATCAGAACTAACTAGTTAAAAGTATTTAATTAGAATTAATAAGTCAAATTTATTTTTAGCTTGTTTTCTAAAGGAAATAAGTCTGATGCAGTCACTGCGTGCCTGTGTCAGTTTGCCTTCCTAATGTAAATGTTTAAACTTCATAGGCTGTCAGAGAGACAGACATTTCAAATCATTATGGTTTTACTTCTTCCTATGGAATTGGTTGGCCAAGTAAAGGATGTATATCTAAATTAAATCTTATATTGCAGCTCTTTCCGGGAGAGAAGTTTAACCATATTAACAGACATCCAGGAGTCTATTCCAGATACAGTCACAATAAATGTTTCATAGAACAATTTGATTTTGTTGTTATTTATACCTGGCACTTGGAAAAATTTCTCAGCCAAGTTGTGTTTCAGCAAATGTTTATTCCAGTCTTTGCTCTCAGGTGGGTTGTACAGGTATAGCTGATTAATACTCTGGTTAGATTTATAAACATTTTTGATAAAGAGAGAAGAAAAATATCCATCAGTCTTGTATCATTTTGTTTGACTTTATATCAAATTGAGGTAATTATTTACAAACAGTTATTTCCACGATGCCCACATTTTCTACCATAGAGAGGAAGGAAATGGTGAGTTCTAAGACATACATCTCAGACTTACTTTAATGGGATATCAGACCTCTAAGACCAAGAGAGAAATAATTACAGTCAATTTGTTTTAATGCTTGTATAATACCACTCTCAAATCTTGACAGCTTTACCTTCATGAAAACTATAGATTTGATTAGACCTCTTTAAACATGTCTAGTTTTCTAGCAATGAAGAATTCACTATGTCCCTATGTAAGTTGTCCCAGTAACTGACTCATTTCATTCTACTTCTCATCTGAATGACCTGTGATGTACAGTTATTGGCTCTTTGTATGTTTTTTATTCTGGTAATCTAGAGCCAGCTATTATCAAGTTCCCTCCTTGCATAGCTACTTACAGCTCACTAACAAGTTATCTCTATACTTAATCCTGGATAAAATAGTTTGAGCCTTGTATAAGGCATATTTTCTGTACCTCATACCAATTTTTAACATTTTCTTTTTAACCTTTTCTGAACCTCAGTCTTACTTCTTTTTCAATGTCTTTTTTGGACATGGTTGCCTGAAATAAATCCACAACAGTGGCTTAAGTAAAATAAACCACTGAATAGAGATACCTCTGTTAGCTCTCAATAGAGATAGCATTGCTGTCCTCCTGGTATTGCCTGGAACTGTACACCTGGCATTGTAAAGACTAATTAGCCTTTTAGCTATGGCATCAAGAACATTTTGTTCTGCTTCTAAACCACCATGATTTTTAAATTTTTACTATTAAAAAGTTTCACTATTAAAAAGTTTGTTTTAAAAGTTTTGTGGTTAGAATTAGTTTTCTGTTCGATTTTTAAATTATCGTGTGTTGGTTTTAGTAGAGGTTCAGATTCATTTGAACAATTGACCAGTCCTGGATTTTGCCACTTTTCCTGCCTGCAAAGAAATGCAAAAATGAAATGCAAAAATGAAATGCTTCTGCAATACTGGTGTACAAAAATTTTATGGGTTTCATATTTCCCTAAGCTTTTTGAATGTGAATAATTTCATTGCAACAAATGACATTTTATTATTGTAAAGTCAGTGTGAAATCAACTTCCTGTGTATATAACTTGATATCATTTTTCCTAATAACTTGATAATACCACTTCTCACTGTATAAACATTTCAAAGAATTCACAAATTAATTCAGTCTGTATTTGCAGTGTATGAAAGCAGTGCAAACCACAAATAAAACTATACAGAGCACAAAAAAAAAAAAAAAAAGTATTAAACCACTGTGGTGACTCTTTTCATGCCAAGCATCAACTTTGTGTTTTTCTGTATCCTCATTTCAACTTTTGTGGTCTGACTTTGCAAATCAAATAGATAAGTGTACTCACTTCTATTTGCAAAAAATATTTAAATATTTATGACAGATCTTATTTACTGTGGCATCAAAACATTTTTAGTTTTTGAGAAATGCAACATTTATTTGGTATAATCAAGTTATGCTTGATAACATTTTACTTCCGTGAGGGTGCTGACTGAAGCTGTAGACCAGTTGGTCTGCTCTGTGGTGTTGGCAAACACTGGATTTCATTACATAACTGCAATATTATGACCACTAAGCAAAGACTGATGCAGACAGTTGAAGCTTGCCTTTTTATTTTTTTCCCATAATTTTTGCTGTTTCATCTCTTGTACTGTTGTAGTCTACCAAAACACCTGAAGTTTCGCTTTTTTTTTTTTTTTTTCTGTGTTCATATTACTGATGGTAAAAGTAAGGATATATGTAGATTTACCTCTTCATTTGAATTTACTTTGTGTGCGTACAGTGCTTTTACAGCATCTCCCAGCTCTTACAAACCACAGTAATTTTTGAAGTATATCCTATGCTGTTTTAGATTTGCCATGAGTAATTACATGAAATCAAGAATTGTGTTCTCTTCCTAGTTTTCAAAACTTCACAAAGTTTGATTGAAGATTTGTACTTTATCCTACAGATTAAAATAAATACTGTAGACTTAATAAATCACTCCAATAAAGATTTTATTGTTGTTATAGTGGAATTGGTAATGAGTATTATTGTATCTTGTAATAAGAATAGCTTCTTCACCACACTCACTTTTTTTTTTTTTTTTTTTTTTTTTTATTAGACCTTACACCCTGAATTCTAGCTATTTTTGGATAGGAACCTCTACTGGATTGTTAATGATTAATTTGACAACCTTTGAATTGGAAGCTTTTTTATGTTACAAAGGTATGATCATAAAGTATCTGACTACAACATAATGGGATTGCTTTTCTTGTCACCTGATATAAAAGTATAACAATTAGTTTACCAAATAGTATAATACAATAGAAATTAAGTATTTTTTAATATTTTAATTTAATATTTATTTTTATATGTTTTTCTGTCATTGCTGACTTGTTTCAAAACATGTCACTGCTAGATTTCTGTAGTGGCTAGTGATGAATTTTTATCAAATTTTACAACCTAACTAGATGTTGTTCTATTCCTGCTTTACAATGTGAAGCTTCTTAAACAAGCTAGAGTGATATACAGTGAAAAGAGTGGGTTATGATGTTGTCAAGTTAGTGTAATTTTTTTATTTTTTTTTATTTTTTTTTTCCATTTTCAATGTAAATACAATTCTATAGCACCATGTTCTTTTTGGTAAAGATTACAGTGGCCTAAGCATTCAGTTTGCTGTATCGTGTGCATTAACTAAGAAGACAGTTAATGGAAAGGTAAGTATACATTAAACGTTGACTTAATGAATGTTTACATTTCCATTTTTTAATAAGCATTAATTCTGCATTTCATTTACAGATTAATGTACAACTTTGAGGGTGGTTTTTTTTTTTTTTTGGTGTGAATTATACAGTAGTTTCTCTGGAGGTGCTTGATTCTTTATGGAGCTTAGTACTTTTAATAGCTGGGTAGTTTTAAAGCTCTCACAATTTGGATACTATCTGAAATGATTAATAAGAAAAAAGTGAAGTGTTTTTTATAGTAGTTGGTGTGTACCTTGGACACTGAGAATGACCACTGTGGGAGCAGAGGTACTCTCTTAAGGAAAAAAAGCATATACATGTTGTTACACCTTTTTCTCAAGTAAATGCTGGGATGAACTGCTTCTGAATCCTTCCAAAAAAACCTGCTAATGCTATTTGAGTTGTGAGAAAAAGTCTGTGGAAAATCACCAAAAGAGCTTTTAAGGAAAATAAAGGTGATGTTTCTATGCTCCATTTTTGATATTAGTTTTCTTATAGAAGTGAGCAGAGCCTTGCTTCATATTTGACATAGCAGTGTTTTCTTTTAAAGAAGACTCTCTCACTTAAGTAATTCACTTGTGTTGATCAGTTCTCAGTGTGTTTTCAGCATGACTCTGAAACCAGTCTTACCTCCATGTGTGACTCTTTCCTCATGACTCTTACTGCATAAATATCTGTATTGTAGAAGGTGTTGTAATTTCTGTGAGTGTTAGGTATGAAAGTCTGTTAGGGCACATATTTAAGCAGCATAAGCATATTTTTGAAGGAAAGCATTAAGAACTTTTTACTGCTTAAAACTCTGTGAGATGAAATTGATGGACATTTTTGAGTAATTCAATAAATGACACAAAATAATTCTCTACTACAAATGACTTAGAGCTTAAATTACAAAGTACATGGAGTGTTAGTTTGCAGTATAATTGCTGCAGGTTTTATGTGTGATCACCTCAATGTTTGAAGATGTGATTGCTGTGTTGGAGGTTAACCTTCCTGCATTGGTGAGATCTCAGCAGGGTGGTATTTTCGTAAGAGCAAGTGAGAAGAGTCTATCAGTCATTGCCAGGTACAGTATAACTTGAAGTGGCTTGTTTGTTCCTTTTTTTTTTGTTTGTTTTTTTGTTTTCTTGCTTGCTGAGGGAGCACCCTGATCCATCATCCAGATTATTAGAATAGATATTGAATAGGATTGGACCCAGTACTGGCCCCTGGAGTACTCCACTGGTTACTGGCCTCCAAGTAGGCCTTGGCCACTGATCACTGCCCTCTGGGACTGGCTGTTCAGCCAGTTTTCAACCCCCTCATTGTGCTCATCCATCCCATACCTCACCAGCTTCTCTGAGAATCTTATGGGAGACAGTGTCAAAAGCCTTACTAAAGTCCACGTAGACTATATCCATTGCTTTCCCCTTGTCTACTATGCCAGTCATTTCATCCCAGGAGTTCATTAAATTGGTCAAGTATCACATCCCCTGGTGAATCCATGGTGACTACTGATGACTCCTTTATGATCTTGGAAGTGGTTTTCAGGAAAACGCTGAGATCTTGAAGTCACTGGAAAATGTACAGTTTACAGTGAAGAGAAGTGAAGATTTCAGTGCTTATAATAATATCACCACTTAGAATTAAAAGAAATGAGATTTTAACCTGTAAATGCACTGGCCTGTGAATATAATCTGGACTGAGGCTTGCTTATGCTTCTGGGTATCTGAAATGATAAGTGATATACTCCAAAAAGCGCACTGGTATCGCACACATACACACAAATAACTAAAAAGTTTTGACACCTTTTCCTAATCTGATGCTTTTGTCCATTGCATTGATTGATTTGTGGTTTTGGCTTTATAACTTAGGTGTTCTTTGTTGCCAGAATCTCCATTGCGTAAAGGTTTAAATAAAAGCAAAAAGGAACCTTCTAGGAAAACACTTGGTAAGTGTAAAACAAATTTTGATATTAACTAATAATGTTATATATTTAAAAACAATAACTGACTCCACTATGTGGTGCCTATTATAATGAATATATTGATTTCTCTTATACTCGGCATTTTATATTTATTTCATTAGAAAGAATTTTATTCTTATGCTGACATTTCATATTCCACATATATATTTGTAGTGAATGGTAATATAGCATTTTTCTTCTTTTAAATATAATCCTCTGAGAACTTTGGGTTTTGAAATAGTTAAAATGTGTAGAAAGTTTACATTTTCCACAAGTATTTTCACAGTATGTAATATATTTTTACGTATAAAAATATATTATATTTTCTTTCTTATTTTTAATGACATGTTTTGATTAATTTTATCCTGAAGAGTCTTCTGTTAATACCTGTAAGTTTAGAAAGTTTTGCCTCAGGTTCCTGATATTTGACTAAAAACCAAACATCAGACTTCCAGTTGCTGTGGGAGCACATGTAGCTTCTTTGCTTAACAACAGCAAAACTAAGTCCAGAAAATACATAGAAAATATATCTTTTTCATCATCAACTTTTCTTTAGAAAAGATAGAATATTACCAGTAGCTGTAGATGTGTAGAATAGTCTATTTTGATTATATTGATTGTACTTCATGGACGTGCTAGAATGTCAAAGGTTATATTTTTAGTTTTGTTTGATATTTTGAGAATGCATCTACAATGTTTTAGCTAGAATTCCAGCCTGCTTCTGCAACCCAGCACTGATGCCAGTTTTACTGTCGTTGACATGTCTCATTCAGATAGCTTAGGTGCTGTAAGGAAATAAATCTCTTATGGCAAGTGGTGTTGGAAGTTCCACAGGAAGGACCCTTTTTTGCCTCTTCACTACTTAGAAAGAGAGGTTTGCTGGTGGGAGTTGAAGGCGCATCTATCCGCAGCATAGGTGAATGTGCCCACAAGATCACTGCCAATGCACCTGAAGTTTTCCCCTGGGAATATGAACAAGTTTTCCCCTTTTACACCATTTATGTAATTAGTTTGTTTCTGCTGATAGGAAATGCTAATAATTTAGTTTTGGTTGGAGGCTGAGGCTTCTCAGGACAGCAGCATAACTGCAGCTTTTATTAATGACTTCCGAAGCCACATAAAAGAACAAACATTTATTTGTACCTGCCAGTCAGTTTATTAAAAGTCTTTGGATTTGTTCTATGTTACAAATATAGGGTGTGAATAGATTATAACTAGTGCTTATAAAATCTAAGCATAAATTAAGCAATTACAAAACAAATTTGTGAGTCGATGAAAAAAAATCCTCAGAACAGTATTTTTGTTAGTTCAAAGTTTAGAGAAGTTCCTACTTAATACTATTCGAGAAGGGATATTATTCAAAGGAACAGTTTATATTTCTTTCCTTTTCTCAATATTCACTATTTTACAATAATTGTTCATAAATATGCTTTGTAATATAAAGAGACATTAAAAATTGCTAGAGCAGAAGTTTAACTGTGCATCTAAAAACTTGTAAAAATATAATGTTAAGAAACACTTTAATGAATATTAAGTTACTTTACTATAGGTGTGAAAAGCACTGTGAAAGATCAGCCATTGGTTTTCCATTATAAAATTCAGTCATCAGGATATACAGCAGCACCACGGTGAGTAGATATGTTAGTATTTTAGCGGTTTTACTGGTGTATATTTTATCACATAATAGGTATGTGTAATCTCACCACTGTGAAATTAACGACCCATAAAAGGTAGATGTTATATTAACAAACAAAATATTTTAAAAAATGTGTTGTAAAACCAACATTTTACAGCTTTTGATTGGTGTCTTGGAATGAAAATTTCTGTGTACGTTTGCACAGTGCCTGTTTCCAAGTACTATGTCACAACCTGCTTAGCTCTTTCCCTCATTCTACACATACAGAGTATTCTCATGTCAACATACAGAGAAGTACGTCTTTCATTTCATCTTAGTCATCTGTTGAGATGGGCTATGTTACAATTTTGTGAGTTGTATAACCTCTCCTTGCTGGTATGGTATTGTCTTTGAAGAACTTTTTGGTAGTGGTTGTTTTTTAGGAGCCTCTAAAATCCCTTGTGAAACAGTTCTCTGAAAGTTGCTGTAACTTTGCCTATGTCCTTTGGATGCTTGCAAAGGTTTCTCTTGGGATGAACAGTTCACTCAGATGGAATGAGCAGTGTTGTGCTAGAGTTCCCCAGAGAAATGGAGATTTTATGTCTGTGTCTCAAAGCTCAAGGTGATCCTAGACAAGGCACTTCATTTTTGGTATGGATTATGCTGGACAGTACCATTCTTGCGTATTATAACTGTTATAGCATAAATATAATGGTGCAAGGTATTATATGAGAAATTATCCTTATTTTGGATTCAAGTGGGTGTTGGAACTGAGACATCAAGAATAGCATTTGCCTGTCAGCAGTAGACTTGAGTACGTTTTAAGTGGTCTGGGGAAAGAACCACTTAGGTTTACAATTTTAGCTACTGGGAGATCTGGTTTTATATTCTGAGAACAACTATTAGAGGCTGGGACCTCAAAATAAATTTAATGACTTTGAAATGATGGACCCATTTTTGCTGGGGTCCATGATTCCTGGATGTGTTGTGTGTGTTCCTGGTTCAGTGAATATACAGACTGTGTTGTCTTTTCTCTTCAGTTTCTCTAAACCTGAAAGCTTTAGGTAAGATAGGATGAACTTGAGCACTGGACTCTGTTAGTTCAGGAAAGATCTATTCACCTCATCCCTAATTTTGTGACACAGAATTTCCTTGTTTTATCAAACTCACCATTTAAGTGTTCATTGAGAACATGACTTGAAATGTTCCTTCATCAAAAAATCAGAGTCAGAGGAAACTAAATCTGGTTTAAGGGCTTCTATAAAATTGCACCCTTGTCTCTTGTGTCTTGTTTGTTTACTTGTCAGTTGAAAGAGTTCTTGGTTGTGTGCCATCATCGTGATGATGCGTAGGAAAGTTAATTCATAACTTCATACCTTTCATTCATCCCACCCACCAGAGTCGTCCCTGGGAAACATTCTGAGTTGCTTTCTAACAGGGTGTCAGACTTCCACCTTATCCCAAAAAATCACCTTTGTTGTTTCTCCAATCTTCAGACCTGTGAAATAGAAAGTAAGAAGCGTTAAAAGTGCAAGAGCTTCAGGATGGAGTGTCTTTCACTCTTCAGTGATCTGCATGCAGCGGCAGCTCTTGCAAAGAGCATGCTAAGAAATGTCTTAATTTTTGCTAAGTGTTGTGCTGCCACTACTGCGAGATTTAGCATGTCTGACAAGCTCGGTTTCCAGAGAGTCTGGACTCCATTCCATTTCTCAGGGAATGTAGCAGAGAAATCTGATAATTCTGCTGAAGTATAGGGAAAAACTGGCTAGGGAAAAGACCTTTGACACCTGTTTTTACCCATTTACTTTTTTTTTTTTTTAATGATTATTATTATTATTTGTTGAAACTGGTGTTGCTATTTGAAGAGTTGTGCTGCACTTGCTGGCTTTATGTTTTGTCAACTCAAAACTTACCTTCCCCTTTCAGTTGTTCCAGTTTTCTTTCAAAATCTGTACTAGGCATTCTCTCTCTTTTTTGAAACTCTTCTCATTTCTTCAGTCTGCAGAAGGAAATATCTGAGGACTTTATGAGAATGGATTTTGGCCTTCAGAATGCTTTATCCAAAAAGTAACTCACAGAAAGCAGAACTTATCTGTAAATTTGAGCATTAGATCGTTAAAGATACCTTTATCATTCATTGTGCACATTATCTTACCGACTGACGTTAGTAGCAGGCATAAATAGTAAGAAGGAACTAGGGTTATATTTTGTTTGAAACAAACTGCTTCTCTTTCATGAAACATTTAATGTTTCATATAGGAGAGTCTCTGTTCTTTCTTGTAGAATGACCATGTTTTCTCCAAATACTAACCTGAAGAAAAATTATATATCAAAGCGGAAGACCAGTGTTGAATGGTAGGTAACCTAGCAACTGCATTAGAAGAAGAACAAATTAAAATGAGTTCTGTCATAAATATTATTTGTAACTGCTACTCTCATGGGAACACTTTAGTTAGTAGTATCAACAGAACTAAAATGCTTTGTAAATTTGCTACAGAATGGCTGTAACAAATGATTCACATGATCAGATTGACAATTAAAACTGATTAAGTCTTATGCAGAAAATCTACACATTTATTTTACTTGGATTTTTGTTGCTAGACAGTAAAATAGGTGTTAATTATGGTTGGAGGCAAAGTTCCAACAAGATCTTAACCTGCAGTTCTAGTCAGAAAAGCAATGGAATGTGCCAAGGTGAGACTTAATGATTTCCTATCATGTGCCTCATTCACTCCTAAAATCAAGTATAATCAAGCTCTGTTATTTAAACAGAGATTGCATAATGATATAGTTTGGCCAGTGGATTCATGATCACTGTGGATACAAAGAGCTAATTTTTTTTAGAGCTGGCACTTTTAGTTTGTGTGGTACATTAAATGGGGATATTACACACATTTTTTTCTCTTTCCACCAAAATTCTACAAAATAGTCATTGTTCTTTGTAGTACAAACATAAAAATATTGATGAATGCAATTTTTCTTCTTCTTCTTAAACTCTTAAAAATTTAATAGATGGTGGCTGAGTTTTTTATATTCCTTGTACACATAGGTAAGCCTTTAGATGAGCATTTCAGATGATTTTCAATATTGGTTTGCATTATTTTGTGATGGATTAAGCTACTTAGCACTTACTGTTTTGTTTAATACATTGTTAAATAGATAAGTGTCACTCTTGCTTTTATATATACATGGACATTTTTTTTTCATATTGCTTACTGTCACAAGGTAGTTTGTGTTCTTAAAATAATTTCACTAGTTAATTATAAATCTTAAAAAGTTTGATTTTCTGTAAAATTCCATGTTAATTCTTGATTCTATGAATTTATAGCAGTTATAGAAGTATGACAATTTTTAATTTGTTCTGTCCCTTATCCTGGATTTAACATAAATTCAGGGAATATAACATAATATTCAGGGAATATTTACATAAAGATACTTACAATAACTCCCCAAATAACATTTAGTTCATAATTGAAATTACTACTGGTTTTAGGTATTTCAATATTTTTCCTCTCTTTCTCTCTTTCCCTTCTTTGAAGTACACGTAAAGAATATCCTTTGGAAAGTTCTCCTCCAATCAACTATGAGAGAGAGATATCTGTTACTTGTAAACCAACCCCAATCTCTTGCATTCAGTATTCCGGTATGTATAGGTGTTATAAAAGGTACTCTTGCTTCCTTGTGCAGACAGAAAAACAAAATTTGTGTGATGTGGTTTATTAAGGCCATGGATTTGCTAGGCAAATTCCCAGAAAACTCTGGCATCTACTGTCTGGTCATAATTTTTTAACTTGCAAATGCATGCAAGCTGCTTACATGTATGCAAAAGGATTGTAATTCCTCTCTGACTTACATCTTGTTTGCTTTTGGACTTGTTCTATCACTTTTCCATTACAACTTGAAAATTAGTAGTCTAATACATTCTTTCATTACGGAAGTTTATCTTCTGAGACATTTTTTTAGTGTTGTTAGAGTGTATTAGAGGCTGAAATTCTTTTTAAAAATAATCAGAATACTTCTATTTTTTATGTAAAAAATATTCAATTTTTATATATAAACATGCTAAAAAAGAATTGTTGAATATAATCCAAAGAAGAGTATTTTTCTTAACTGCTTTTGAGAAGTGAGTCTTGTCATAGGTTTAGTCATTTCCAATCCATATAAATAATACTATACAAAAATAACTTCCTAGTTCAGCAATCAAATGTATCACCAAGTATATAAATATATCAATCTACACTCTGCAAACCACAATGCATACAAAGTATTTAAAAATGTGTATCTTTATAAATATTTTGGGGACAAGAACAATTTTAATCTTCAAGAAATAAAAGCAAACCAGATGCAATCAGTAACTTCTAAAACATACTTCAGCCCTAAGTGTTCCCTAAAGACCTGGAAGAAATTATTTTTATGGCTCATGAAGGAAATCAGTTGCAGAGAGATCTTTTGTAGGAATGCTCCATGATCTTAGAATTAAAGGCTCCTTTTTAGGAAAACAATATAAATAAGTAAATAAATAAACCAACCAACCAAACAAACAAAAACAACAATCAAAAAAACAACACTATAGTTTTGGTAATACATTTTAAGGAAATACGCTTTTACTTAATCTGAGTAGGGAACATTTTTACATAACAGGGTTTAACAAAATCTTTTTTTTTTTTTTTTGAGTAAAAAAAGAAACATATGATTGTAAGATGTGTTCTGTTATTGTTATAGGTCTTTAAAATATGTTATATTGTCTTTAAAAAGTTATTGAGAGTGACTAATATGTGCTTTTTTAATACATATAAAAAGGTGACATAACTTCTAATATGAAGATACAGAAAAATGAGTGTAAGTCAGAAAATAGATTTATATGACTGCGAAAAATTTATGCACTGAAAACGTTTAGTACTTTTCTTTTGGTAAAAAGTGAATTTCTGCCATGTGATGAATACCTATTGTGTGAATGTCAGGAACAAAATAAATTAATATGTGTACAAATTCCTACCAAATTCTGCAGTGTGAGTTTATGACATTCATACAAAAAATGTTTTAAATGTGAAATGAATACCTAGTGTGTGTTTTGTTGTAGTGGCATGTGATTTTTATGAATGAAAGAACAGCACATTATATCCTTGTTGCTTTCAAACTTAAATCATCAGAATCTCTTTATAGGGGATGGAGAGCAGCTGGCTTGTGGGCTGGTTGACAAGACTATACTGATATTCGATGCCAATCTCACCGATACGTGTAATGTTTTTTCAGGTAAACTTATGAATTACATAATTAAAAGGATAGTATACAATTGTGTTTAACCTAAAGTGGTGTATTAATTAAAAAATTCTACTTACATTACCCTGAGAAGAATGGGGGTGGGAGATGCTTCTGATTCAGGAAGCATAAATTATTTCTCTGACTGGTTAATTTTGCTCTAGAATTGAACTGCCCACCAGTTTTTCAAATTTCTCAGTTTTCTGGGAGGTAAATAGTAGCAATGTATCACAGTATATATTACAATCTGCAATGTGTGGGTGTTGTATGGATGTGTATTACAATAGTTAAGTAGAAATAGGAAAAGCAATATATTGCAATAATAAAAATATTGTGTATACTGCAGTAATATATTCTAATAGATTATTAGCCAAAAAATGGCTGATGATTTGGCAAATTATGTGATTGGTGTGAAACTACGTACTTCTAAATTTGAACTATTTGAAATAGGAGGAACTGTTCCTATGGAGAAACCCGTGCCTGTAAATTGTATGTGTGCATACATTTGTGCATTACTTTACATTCTAAAATTAGCCTTTAAGAGTTCTAAATTTCTATAGGCAAATTTTTTATAGCAGTAAATGTTATGACTAAAATTCATAGAGCAAGACTGACTTTGTGGAAGGTCATAATGGAAAATGCCTGCTGTTTACTAGTAGGCCTTATCTAGAATAAAAGCAGACTATTTTCAGTATTTTTAACAATTTTCAAAAATTATTTCTAAGTAAAAACCTTTGTTTGTTTGTTTTTTGAGTACCTTTAATTGTATTTTGTGGAAGAATCTGTGGAAAAAAAACAACACTGTCCATGGAAAAATTACAAAATATGAATATTGATGCTCAGTCATAGTATGAAGTGTGTTTAAAAATAGGAACTATTAAGAAGATTGACATTATTGATATCCTTGAAACAAATTGATAATACTTTTTTTAAACTGGCATCTGCCATATTTTAGGACTCTTTTGTATGAAATAGTAATATTTCATAGGCTGTGGTGTTAACAGACTTCTTAAGCCAGCTAGGCTTGGAAAGTTATCTTTGGTTTCCTATTAAATACATCTATGAATTCATCACATAAGAAATTGATGAAACCACACTATTTGGCTTTTCCCAGATCATGGTTTTCAAACACAAGGAATAATATTTATTGAGACAAACACAAGATATTTTTGTTAATTGAAATCAAACCCTTGGCAAAGCCCAAACTGCCAGCAGCAAAAACAGAATCATGGAGCATCTTGCATGTAGACTTTAATTTTTTTTTCTGCTTTTAGTCTGCTTTTTTTAATGCTTCTGCTTTTTTTTAATCTCTCTTTAATTCACAGACTTCAGTACTGTTATTATTAAAATGTGCCCAGTTGGGTGTGCTTTGAATTTTGATTTTTCTTACTTAACGAGACAACATGTTTTCCCCAGAGTAAGTGTAGCGCTGAAGTGTTATGCCTAAATATTCCCAGGGAGATCAAGATTATACCTGCTTAACTTCTCTTCTACTTGGGATCATTTAAAACAAAACAAAACAAAATACGTTAATAATGAAAGGCTTTGTCTTTCTATAAAATAAAACCTCAAGACACTGTTCCTGGATTCAGTTTGTGACTTGCACAATGAATTTACTCAAATTAATTGGTGTTACATGAAGAAAAACATTTATTTAACTTTATAGATTTATAGGGGGGGAGGGGGGGAGGGGAAGAGAAAAAAAGACCAAAAAGACCTTATTGCCCTGCCCATAAGGTGTATATTCAACTATTACCTCACACAAAGAGGAAATCATCACTAACACTGCCTCCATTAGTGGCCACAGTGCAGATCATGTCAGCCATTCCAAGGTGTATGTGATATGGAGATTATGTGATATGGAGATTATGTGCTACAGAAAGTGACAGTCATTAAGGTGTTACGTACAAGTTCTTTGTATTGTTTTGCAAAGAAAAAAATATATATATCTATAAACTGTTCTACTGACAACTGGCTTTGTGCTGTTAATTTCCTTAGTTTTTGCTAGCTGCTATTTAATTTCTTTCATTGATATCTTTAATTTTCTGTTCTCCATTCTCTTTTCTGATGCACTACTGAAAAGAAGTGCCATCCACATTACACTTCCGGGAGCATAAGAACGCAACCTGTGTGCACAGTTCTTTTCAAAACCAGTGTAAACTGAGACACTACTGTAGGGAGAAGGAATTTCAGACCATCAGTTACTTGTTTATTTCATTCATGTAGTTCTGCACAGTTTAGATTATCATGAAATCTTCTACTTTATCTTCTTTAAGTACCACTTTAAATATATCTACATTAAAAATCCTTGTTTGGAAGTTTATACATATATATAAATTTATTAATAAATTATTTATTATATATACTATATATATAAATTTATTTATAAATTATTTATATTATATTCTTTTTTCTGTAAAAACTTTGAATTACTCCTACTCAGTTGCACTCAATGGCAATTTAAATCTTGCTTTCTGATTGAGAAATGAAAATGAAAAGTATTTTATTAAACAAACAAACAAACAAACAAAAACAAGGCAGTAATAAACCTGAATATTGCTGATAGTTGAAAACACTTTTATAATGCTCCATCAGTGAAGAGTGGTGTAACAGCAGCAGTTTTACTTTAAGCCTAATCTATTCAGTTTTGTTCCCTGAAGTGCTCAGTTACAGTTTTAAGTGTCTCTGCATTCCTCTTAGTGTTGGCTCTTCAGGTGTCTGTGTCCTATTGTGAAGTGCAGGTGATGTTGGCCAGCTTTAAAAGGGTTACAGCCAGCACGGCCCTTTTGAAGAACTCTTTTTACAAAACCAGCTGCTGTCCTTCTCAATGTGTTTCAAGACTGGGGAACCCTGAGTAAAGCCTGTTTTGAAGCTTACTGGCTTCTTGCAAGCCAGCTGGCATCATCTTCCCATTGCTTTGGGATTGGGGGACCTAGAGTGAAGAAATTCTTAAGCTTTTTACACAGCCTTTCCAATTTTCCAAACCTCAGATTTTCCTAAAGTTTCTCATGTTTCACCACTTTGGAAAACTGTTTTGTATATTTTAGTCAGTATTATCCCCTCCTTCCCCCCCCCCCCCCTTTTTTTTTTCATGCAGATAATTTAAGGCTTCCAAATGAGTTTACAAAACCAAAGCCTCCAAATAAACTTTTACTTTAAGGGAAAAAATAAGTACAGTACTTACATATATACTTACTTACCCAGTACTCATGCAGTTTTCTGGTGAAAGTTTTATGGTTTTGGTAATTGAGAATTAAATTATCTTGTTTATAAACCTTTCTGTAGCTATATGTTAGCATAGAAGATTTGAATTGCTGAGGTAAATCGATTAGCTCTCCTGTAATTTAAAATGAAAATATTTCATATAAATCTTCCATTGGCTAAAGAGAAAATGTGCACAAGAGGGCAGCATAAGAACTTCGAATGTTTTAAGTTTAGATGAGATTTTTTTTAGACTTCATCTGGACAAATTAGGAGCATAGTATGGGCCAAAGTTTTTTAATTTAGTTTGGATATATGTTCTTCTTTTCTGATCTTTTTGATCAGTGTCAATATAATTTTAGAAGCATATAACAATTTTACCTTTTGGATGATGTCTGTGACTTTTGAAGTTCTTTCTTTGTAAGTTCCTGATCTTGTTTTTAACTTTGTGACACCAAAATGGTAAAGTCTGATTCTTGCCAGGTCTTTTTCCTGTTATAGAGAAACTATAATACTTTAAGCCATAATTTTTGAACAGGTTATTATTTTTTATTTAACTAATGAGATAGTCCTGTTGAAGCTGCTGTAGTAACCCTTGCATTGTGTTTTTCCAAAAACAGCTAGCTCAGTAATAAAAACCTAATGAATAAAACAAAATATTGCAGCTTTTTGCAAGGTCTTAAGTGGCCTCCAGATTATATCTAATACATATTCTGTCTAACATCAAATTTGATTACCATCTAATACTCAGATTTTTTCTGTTGGCTAATACTGTAACTTTTTCCTTAAAACTGAATTTCAAGAATGTTTCTTGAAAATATTCCCCCAATGACTTTGAAAAATGAGAATGAGTGTTGTTTGTGGATAAGTTAGATTGCTGATTCTTTTATAACTGCTGATATTTCTTGCTTAAAAACACTGAACTTTGAAGTTAGTATCAGTTGTTCTGTGCCTGAGACTTCTAGAATATGTATTTATTTGCCATAGCCATGGTGAGTTTCTGTACTTTTTTGGGAATCCTTCTGGGACTCACTAGCTTTGCCTTTCTGACTTTCTCCTTGTAAATCATCATCCCGCTGATTACATTGTTTTCCTTTGCAATATCTGGTTGTTTGCAGCTCTGAAAAATCAGTACCTAAGCACAGGAAGTTTAGCCTTCCAAATAAGGTTCATATGAAGCCTGACTCAGATCCTGAAGCCCTTTGATGCTAGAGTAAACTTCCTGGGATCCATGAGTTTACTTTGGGCTGAACCTTTCCAAAGAAGTGCATTTTTTGCAGACCCATGATAAAAAAATTAACCAGGCATTACAAGGTCCGGGCTGCTGAATTCAGTTTTGCTGGTCTTCCAAATCTCTGTTATTAGGACTGTGCAGAGTCAAAGCAATCTGGGATGAAGCAATTAGGTTAACTTATCAGTCAGAGCAAAATAATACATGATCATCAATATTGCGGACTAAATACTGTTCTTCAGGCCTCTCCATGAACCAAATACGGGCTAGCAGGCAGGCGCAAAAAGCTGTAGTCTTATATGAAAATCATCCTGTTTGCCGTTTGGCCATTGCAGCAGATCATAGGGCTCTGGACCTTGACCATCCTAGCTACATTTTGAAATATTTGGTAGCGATGTTGTCGTTGATAGTTGTTTCATTCACTCTGTCAACAAGAGGATGAAACCAAATGAAACTATTCTCTTAACATCCTTGTCTGGGTAGTCTCTTTCAGACTGGCATTTAGGTCTCTGTGAATAAAAAGAAAGCTTTTCCAGACATTAGGAGTACTGATTAGAAGTATTACAGGTTGATGGTCAAGCTTCTGTTTTCCATGGAAGGGTCCATTCCCCCCCCCCATTATGGAGTAATTGTAATCCAATTCAGGGCTAATATAACTCTGAGACAGTCAATATTTAATGAAAAAGAAAAGTACAACAATTGTAGCAGAAAGGCTCACTATTAATGACAGCAGCCTTATAACCACTAAGCACTTCTTATTCAGTCTGGTGTGGGGATAAAATTTATTAATATCACTGTGGCAGCAAAGATCTGTAAATATGTTTTTGTTGCTAACTCATAAGTATGTTTCTTTGCTCTGTATTTGTCTAGCACCATGTTGTAGTTCTAGCTGAGTCAAATCTGAATTACAGGAAGCTGAAGAAAATTTAGCTACTAGTTTGTATTCTTTTAAAATGTTAATGTCTTTAAAACTTAAATGTTTTTTTTATGTTATAAAGCTTTCATAAAAGCCCCCTTATAGCAATGGAGACAATATCTTACAAATGCGTATGAGATTTCAGGTAGAATATCTTGATATTTCTCTGATCTTATTTCATTTAGTGAACTTTGATTATTAATAAGAGATACTTTTTTCCATATATTTTGATGGAATAAAAAAACAATCAATGAGTGGTTTACTGTTACTAGCTTTAATTCAGCCATTTGAAGCCTGTATTTAAAACGAATTTTAATATTGTGTATAACTATATTGAAACAATATGATTAACTCTGGAGAAATGTATAAATGCAAGAAATGGGCTTTATGATATTTTCATTATTATTTTTATTAGGTCATGATGGTGCAGTTAACTCTGTTGGCTGGAGTCATGACAAGAAGCGGTTAGTTTCTGCATCAGAAGACAGAACCGTAAGGGTCTGGTCAGTCTGCAAGAATGAACCTGCCCTAATTCTGGTAACTAGAAACTCCTGTTAGGTTAGTTCAGAGGACACTATTTTGCACTTTCATCTACTTGTAATGGTTCCGTAGAAAGAACATATGGCCTGATTTTCAGAGCTACTGACTGGTTGTCATTCCGACTGATACTACGATCCAGGTGGACTCCCTTGACTTCAAATTAGGCTTTCATCATGACAATTTGTGAAAAAAGCCCGGTAGCCAAGTCTAGTAGGTATGTCAGGAAGTTTTGGTTTTAATGTCTGCTATGTGTTTTCTATTTGCCTTGGCTCATCTCTGCTTCATTTTAGTCTACTCCAGAGTTTGGATGGAAGTTTAGTGTCTGAGGCTAGATTGTATTACATTTAATTGGCTATAAACTATTGCTATCAATTATACTGCCAACTCATTTAAGCAGAATGAAAACTTTGTTTTGAGATTAATAGACATAAAAACTAGGAAGGGCCACTACGTATCAGGTTAACCTTCTGTCATGTGGTCAGATTAACAGGGAGATTATGTTTTAGCACCAGGTATCTCAAACAAAAAATATTCAGTGTCTTAGAATCTGTTCTTACTAATATATTTTTTTTAACAGGGCAAAGGTATGTTTCATAAGGCTATACGCTTTGCACAGTTTTATTTTATGGATGCATTTATATTGCTGTGTTGTGGAGCTGAATTTCATCTATTAAGTTTCCATGTAGACACAACCAAGGACGACTTAAAACAGTGAGTTAAATCTTTCGTTAACAGAGCATTGAAAATACATGAAATACTGTTTGATCTGATTTTTTTTTTTTTTTTTTTTTTCTGGGAGGGGATAAGGGGGATAGGATAGTTTGGTAGAGGAAAGAGGCTATCTTAGGAAAAATATTATAGAAGAAAGAATTAAACAGATAGTAAAAGCTAATAGTAAAAGGTCTTTATTCTTGCATAATTAAAAAAAGGGAATGTCTATTTTTATAGTGCATACATTATCTGGTGCAAATAATATTTCTATTGCTTTTAATAGTTGGGGACCTTCTGAACTTTACTTTCTGTCTGTTTACATTTTACTGTGCATTAATATATTAAGTCACCTTTGAATAGCTATTGCAGTTCCTTCTGTTATGGGAGTATTTCTAAATACATTTTCTTTCAGGGACTCCAATATGCTCTGTCTCCTACCTTTTATGTTAAATGGAAGTGGATTGCTTTCATCACTTTCACTGGCTTTCTACCTTTTATGTTGTATCTAATTACTTCTTCTATTAACTTATTTTTCCCTTTTGTTTCTTCATGGTTAGGCATTCTTCGTGTACTTTTTACTTACACTGTTCTATTGATCATTAAGTGGCTTCTTCTTTCTGATCTGGAATCATTTTTTTGTATTAAATCTGTATGATACACTTTTTCTGATCTTTTAGTTCATAATTGTAGCTGAAGTGTTTTATTACCCTTTTACTAAGTCTCTCAGCTCTTCTTTTGCTCTTGCTGGCTTTCAGCAGTATTGTGTATGCTCACGTATAAATGTATCTGTTTAGACACAATAGCGTTTAAAAAACATTGAAGAGATATTTTGCTTTGTTTTATATTACCACTATAGATCTTCAATAGAAGGCAAATAGACTTTGTAGTTGTAATCTTATTTCTATTAGTCGATACTGTGAGTAGTGTCCATTTGTGATACTGAACAGTACTGAATCTGATTTTGGTTTGTAAATGGTTCAAAATAGTTGATTAATTGTCATTTTCAGTGACCTCCCTGGTTTTACTGTTAATCCACTGGCGCTTGTGATCCTTTAACTCATGTTTATTGTCAAAATCCTTAATTGAGGCAGTTGCTGTGGCTTTTACTTGTATGGTTTTAGATGTAAAAGACTGGTCTGAACTACCTTTAAACTAGCTAGTTCAGTTGCTAGACGTAGAATGTGGTATAGACATAGAACCCATCCATGAAGTTTTGCAAGGACTTCGGCACTGATCTTCCTCTGTGTTTCTGAAATTACTTTGTTAGAAGTGTGTAATATCCTGATATAAAGCTGTTAATGTGTGTAGGATTGTGCTTATATCAACACTTCTGTTATTGCCATGTTCTCAGTATTCCTTGATGGATTAACACTAACTCAAAAATATGCAATTAGACTCGCTCAGATGTTAGTAATGCTAAAAGAGCAAACATAATTGTAGACATTACAACAAATCCACAAACTAGTCTGAGGCCTGGTTATATGCATCTATTAAAAAAAAAAAAAAAAAAAAGTACTGAAGGTTAATTTGCTTTGACATTTTCTTGTGGCTTCCTTCCAGTTCATTTCCCAGCATTTCATTTATGAAATGCTGTGTCATTCCTTTTGTTTCTCACAACTTTTTAATTCTACCTTCTGAGTCAAGTTTGGAAGAATGCTCGAATGGAGCTGAATCAAGGAAAAGCTACATCTAACTCCTGAAGTGTGCTTTATACTTTTAATTAGCAGAGCATGGCAATGCCATCTGGCTAACCAATTAACTGTTACTGTATTTCAAATATGAAGACAATACAATAACAAATCAGTGTTTCTCTGCCTAGAGCTTTCAAAGAACTACCCATAAGTATGAATTAGTGAAGCACCACAACAACTTAGTTAAGAGGTTAAATATTGGTTCAGCTTTAAAACTGGAATTAAGAAGTGGAAATAAAAAAAAAAAATTTCTTTATAAATGTCATAGAGGATATTTACTGCGGCTCTGGGAATAGAATACAGATCTCTTTACTTCTACAACTATGATTAATCTCAAAATTATTCACCATCTAAACAAGTTTATTTATGTTCTCCAAAATTACTGTTGAATTTCCACTGTCATCAGCAGTTGCGTATGCTGATATAAAGAAGGGTAAATTATTCTGTTTAATTTCTTTAAAGTTCTTAATTACCTTTAATTTGCACAAGAATTTGAGCAGAACAAAATATCTGTGAGGTTATCATTTCATTTTTATAGTTAGTTTCATGTGTTACTTTAAAGATAAGAAACGGCAATTTAAAATTAAGTTAAAATGAAGGAAACTGCCTTCCAGTAAAAGAAACATTGCATTTTAAAGCCATTATATAATGTCTACTACGATGAAATGTGAAGCTACTAGCTAGCACATTTTATAGATGGGCGAAGAAAAGGCCATGGTAAGTGGATTTAAAATTTAGCATGCTGTTGATAAATAGAAGAGTGTTAATTTCAGGTACATCTGTTAATATTTAACAAGATCACTATATTCATGCAAACAACTTTAAATCACTTTAGACTTCTTAATAAAATGGACAGTGTAGACCAAGTTCAGCAGTATGATAATATGAATGTTCTAAGCTTGGTTCCTTAGAGCTTTAGCCATTAGTTCAAAGACCTGAAACACTCTTTGATTGTCTCAGAAAAGAAATTATTCCTGTAAGTGTGCCACCCATGGACGTTTGTTAGATACACTAAAATGGAACTATAGTACTTACAGTTTCATTGGAATTATTTTAATGCATAGAAGTGTCTGCATTTGGAATACAATATGGAAATTTTGATTTCTGGTGGCGTGTTGACACTGCCTGGCAGAGTGATGTTGATCACAGATTTGTCTTATATGTATGAATATCATGTTTCTTTTCATCTGAAATAGTTTAGTTACCAAATTTAATAGAATTCAGCAACAAGTAAAAAGATCTGTGGCTTTAATTTTAATAATAAAATAAAGCATTTTGCTTTGTTTTGTAATTCCAATGGGATTTTACTGGTGGCCACATATCATTACTTATTTCATTAACGCTAGCATTCATTTGATATTTTTTTCAGATACAAACAGAGAATTTTTTGCAAATTGATCCAGAAATTTCTCATGGCTTCAACAATGGAGATTACCAGCCTTTCAGCAGTAAATGATTTCTACTCTTGTATCTTTTTTAACAAATTATTATTTTTTTAAAAAAACAACAAACAACTTTGGATTTAATGACAAGGAAAGAATTTCAGTTAAAGTAATTAACATTTGATTCTTTCTTTTTTACTACTCTTTTTCTATTAGTGTAGAAATACCATATTTTTTGTGATACCAAAGTTAAGCCTTTGTATTTTTTTTATGGCTAAGATTTGTGATTTTTGCATGTAAAGCACTAAATACAACAGAACCTTTATGTGTTATATATATATATACACAAATATATATATATATATGCTTTAATTTATTTAGATCAATTTTGCTTTAACACAGAGAACTTTGCAGATATTGTTCTTACAGCTGGCAGCAACCGAGCATTGGAAGTTTTTGACCTCAATGAAGGCCGAAGCACAGCAGTGATTCCAGAAGTTCATAGTAGATCAGTCCATCAGATCTGCCAAAATAAGGTTTATATATTGCTGTATACTGATAGTACCACAAGGACCTAATTCTGTGTGATAAAGGCATGTCTGCAGACAAGATCTCATTCATTCTCTTGTGGAAAGCAAGCAGCAGTAGGAATGACTGAACAAGCCTGCTAGCAGGGCAGTGTATCTTACCCTTTGCCTTACTTGGGCCAGACTGTAATACTGCAGTTCAATAGGAACCATTAATTGTAAATATTTACAATGTTTGTAATCTGCTAGCCATTTTTATAGCTTTTAATACTTTCCATATTTTTGACCTGCATTTTTAACATGCTGTTTAGAAAACAGAAGGCTTTTCCATGCTGATTTGTTGAAGTAATAATGTAGATGTTATTTAACATTCATACTGAATTTTGATATCTCAAAATACTCCATGACAAAGAGGAAACCAATTTAACACTCAGTTCTTGCATGGGGAAATAAAGGGATCTGTAAAATTCTAATAAGTCTTATAACCTATTCTAGCATCTTATTGTATTCTTTTTTTACCAAGGGCCAAAATTGTTATATAGTGTTCTGAGTGTATTTCTTACACTAGGGGCTACATATTCCTCCAATATTCTGCTCCTGACATGGGAACAAGAAGTTTATCATTTGTGTATTTACTGATATCATCATTGTTATTACAATTAAAAGCAAAATATATATATAAAAAAAAGTTACAGCAACAAAACCAAATCTATCAAAAAAAACCCCCAACAACCAAACTTTTTTACAACAGCAGAAGGCTATTCTCAGAGTAAATTCCTATTCCTATTGTTCTCCTTCACTGTTTATAACTGCACTGTGTATAAATAGGGTTTCTTACAAGTAGAGGTAGCTATAAGCTTCTTAGATGTGCAAGTTGAAGAAGAAGGTGAGATAAAGGGCCTTGTACAGTTTCTTGACCCAAAAGATTATGTGAGAAAGGAATAAATTGGAAGTGATAGGAGTACAGATTTTATTCACTCTATTATCTAAGAGTTTATTGCTCTTATAGGGAGGCTGTCAATCTTTTTTTTTTTTTTCTCCTGCTATGAAAATTATTTTCTTCCATTTCAGAGTATGTTGTGTAAAGTAGCCATAAAACAGCCTTAAGCCAAGCAATGGTTTATTTTTTTTTTTTTTATTTATTTTATTTTAGAACAGGGCCTTTAGAAAGAAAACAATCTGCACATAGTGGCATATTATGTGAAATTTCTTCTACTGTGAAATGCCCATGGAAACCTGGGCTTTTTTTTTTTTTTTTTTAACGTTTTGAATAAATGTTTGATTTTTTTATACTTGAACATTTATGTATCCTCTTGAAAAATGGTCCATTTTAAACTGTGCCATAATTGCTTTCCATGTTACTTGAATCTAACACTTGAAATCAAAGTCAGTCCTGTAGGCTTAGCAAGAGATTGAAATCAAGTCTTGTGAGCAAATAGCATAATGCTATACTGCTATAATAATTTATAGCGTGGGCTTAACATACTTGAAGAGTAGATGATCTTGAACTGTTTTTCTCCTTTCAGCCTGATTTTCAGTCACTTTTATGTTAATATATCATGCCCAAGTATGTCATGATGGAAATACACTGTTGCATCCTGAAGGCTTGCAGGTAAAAATCATCAGGGAGGAATCATGAATTCATAGCCTTTAGAAAATGCCATTAGAAGGTAAACCAGTACAAGGTGCTGGGAACTGAGGAGAGCCATATTTTTCAGAAAATTGGCTTGGATTTGCCATTTCTCAATCAGTTTTCTTGTTTGTGCTTTTAGTACTTGAAACCAAATGACAAAATATACAGAATGTGCAACTTACTTTCTATGTAAACGAATGATAGGTTCCTCTTGCTAGTTTGTTGAATCTCATGAGAGAATTTAGGTTTGTAGTCTTATATGTCTTATGTAACTATTCTATAAAGTTGAATCCAAAGTCATCTGTTTCATTCAGAAATGGAAAGAAAAATTGCTCAGTATTACAATGGAGTGGATGGCTTTTAAACCCTCATCTTTGGGCTTTTTTTCTTTTTTCTTTAGATGTGAAATTTGATTTGAATGTTTGGAAATCTATTCCTGTACATTCCTGCTGGAATGCCTACTGTGTTAGGTTTGGTTGAGTATGGCTCTTCATTCCTATTTGGAAAGCCCTTGCTTCTGTGGGTTTAAAACAGTTCCTTATTACTACTTTTGTATAACTCTGTGGGTTTTCCTGAGCGACGTGATCTGGTAAAACACTTAAAATTGTGCTAACTATTTCAGTACTATTTGTTACACACACAGGCTTAAAGTTTTGGCTTTTCTTTTTGCTTGGTCAGCTGAGTGGCTTCAGGTTATTTAATCAAGAAAAACATTAAAGCTGTGGACAAGTATTCTCTTGGGAGAAAAACTAGAGACGTGGTATAACAAAGAAAATTGACCATTTGGGGGAAAATTATAGATCAAGGTTCTCAATTATTTTTTCAGTTATATAAAATTAATACTTTAGATAGGTCTGTAGGAAAATTATATCATCAGCTCTTTTGTTATATTAGCATAACTTCAACTGTTAGAGTAAATATAACTTGGAACATTTGCATTAAGAGAATATGCTGAAATAATTTATAGTGTACACATAGTATTCTGCATATTTTTGTAATTCTATATCCTGTTTAAAGTGCAAAATACATTGGAATCTAAGGACGTGACTACCTTAGCTACTGGGGAGGGGTGGTGAAGTAGAAGCAAATCTGTGGAATGAAATAGTTGGTTTTAAGGAACCAATGCCCACACCTTAAGATTTATGGAGGCTTTCCTGTAGGTTTAATGCTCACTACTGATTGCAATGCATTATGTATATTCTTGAAGTGCATTTTCTGTTTTGGCTTCATGCAAAAACAAGTGAGTTCCCACGCTCCAACATTGCTTTTGGATGCAACCTGAACAGCATTAAGTGGGAGAGATTGGGAGTTTGTTTTTAATAAATAATAATAATAAAGATAAAATATATTTAGAGGATCTTTATAAAACACTAATGAAGATCTGGTTGAATTAAATGTGGGAGAAACCTGTCTGCAAGTTCTCTGTTGCATTTATGGGGGATTCTAGCAACATACAAGACCAGCATGAGATTAATTTATTGCTGAATAATACTGCTGTGCAGCTGTAAGCAAGCACATATAACTTGCAGTGTAATTACTTTACATAGTTCTTTTTGTCAGTTCTGGAGATTAGTTGCAAGAAATGACATTGATTTATCTCAGCCTTCAGGGTACTTGATTAAGCTTATTTTATCACTTGGAATATGTTTTTTACTGTAGACATTGTTTGATGTATGGTAGAAGAGTATGCAGAATCTTCTTCCTGAACAATTTAGGAGAAAATTGCAAATATCTATATCTATATATCTGTGTGACTTTATATATATATATATAAAAATATAAAATACTTGGCTGCACTGATGTTTATAAAGTATATCTCCTAGAAGATGGAGTGCTAATTTTTACTTAATGCAACCCATTTTAACCAATGTCTGTGAATCTTGTAATCTTGTTTCCTTTTAGAAATGTATTATTCTGAATATGAAAATGTATTTAGAAGATAAGTGGGAGTGAAAATTAAATAAAATTGTCATATTACTTGTACGTGCATATAACCTGCTGCTGAATCAGTTTCTGTAAAGCTACTCCTGGATTATGTGTGTGACACAACAGAAATTTAGAATGTGTTACAGGTAAATGTTCAAAAGAACGTTCAAATATTTAAACATCAACTAAATCTCAGAATCTGTGGCCTTACTCTTCTGTCTAATTTTGAAAATCTCCCTCTTTGGCCTATCAAAGAGAACTAATGTAAAAGTCATCTTTCACGAAATTATTTTAAGTTTAGTTATGTGTAGCATATCCCGTGTTGCAGAGGCAGTTATTAGTACAATAAGGTCTTGCTTTATTAATGATATCCTGAAGATGACATACTACTCTACTGAACCATTACTTGCCACAGCATAGATAAAGAAAGCTGTAGTCTAGCTACAGCTTTGAGTAGCTTTGTCTTTAGCTTTAGGAATGTGTTGAATCATCCTGACTATAATTACTGTAAAATCAGACCATACCCTTGCATGAGATAGAGGCTGCCAATTTTATTACAGCTGATGAAAACTTGTCACTTATCTGAAACATGAGCTGTGCAAAGAAATCTCTGTTCTTGCTAATGTTTTGTGTAATATTGCAAATTAATATAGAGTACATGCTCATTGCTCATACAGTGTGGGGGGAGAGAGAGAGAGAGAGAGAGAATAAGTACATGGAATGTTTCCTATTGTAGGCTAGGAAATTGCTGCAATCATCCCTCCTCTTTTCAGGTGAAATGTGAGTATGGTGGTTGTCCTGCCCATTCCTACTGGCTCTTCTTTCCTGGAGAAGAAAGCAGTAGCAGCAACAGGATGGGACTTCTAACTGGTCTTTTATCTTGTCACTGTTCTCCATTTCACACTACACACCTACAACCACTTTCATTTTTTTTCCTCTTTCTCCTGTATGTAATTCCCCCTTCCTACTGTATTTTTTTTTTTTTTTCCCTCTTCTGGCCATCCGCAGCCATGCAGGTTACTGTTCTTTCCAGAGCTCTTTCCAGATCCAGAGCTCCTTCTGCCCTGATTATGTCTTCCCTCTCAAGTCCTTCAACCTCGGTGTCTTACAGAGGTGACAGGTGCAAGGACTGGAAGAAAGTAGCTTTGGGGAGGTAATGTCCATGAGGAGTAAGGGAAATGAAGAGAGCAGCATCACTGAAGCTCACTCACAGAAGGTTGGGATTTCTGTTTTAGTATGAAGAATAATTCTAAGCATCTTTAAATGCAGTATCAGTTATGAAGTCTAGTCATTTTAAACTCTGCTTTTAATGCAGAGGAATACTTCAGAAATGAAAAATTCAATAGTATAATGCTGAAGAATATTACAAAAATTACATGGATGCTGAGGAACAAATAGTCATTATTGAATGCCAGAGCAGAGAGAGGTGTAAGAAAGAAATCTTGGCTAGTAAACCTAGACAACCGTGTTAGTAAGAAGCTGCTCTGAGTTGCTACATGTTATAGTGAGATGAAGAATAATGAATGAAGTGAAAATGTATTTGCACGCTAGCATCGTGTATACTGCTGTACTTATCTTTTTCCTTTATCTTTCTTTAACTGTAGGAATAGCTGGATGTCTTAATACCATGCTGTTTAATTGTTTAATTTAAAAACCTTAAATTGCAACAACGGTTGAATGTAATGTGGTGTCTGTGTGTGTGTGTGTGTGTGTATATATATATCATATATATATATATATATGATATATATACACACACATATTGTGTATGTGTATATATGCCCACACATACATAAACTTATTTTCACTAAACCTATTCATCTGTTGTATAGAATAGAATTCTATTCTATCCATTGAATAGAAGTGTTTTCTTCAGGTCTTTCCTTATATTCTACAGAAGAGTATTTTTGTTGTGAGTTTGTGTTATTTCATCAACATTACACAAAGGAAACCAGGGCAAGAATGTATCAAGCATCTCTTGAATGGAACGTGGATATTCCAAAGCTTACAAAAAGGTCATTTTAGAACTATACTTGTGGGTCTGTGTCAAATTTAAAATATTGGTTGAAGAAAAACACTAGGAGAAAAAGTATAAACTGCACAAAATCATAAGACTAAAACTCATGTAAGGAAGACGTTTTTCTGCATAGCATGCTTACTAGAAGGTTTTTGTTTATATTTGTACTGCTTTTGCCAAATCACTTCCTGGTTGTCACCTAGTTTAGATTAGTAGAGTTATTTAGGATTTGATTATATACAGAACCCTTAGGACTGGATCCAAAATAGTGCAACTTAGGTACTGAAGTCTGGGAGAGAAAACCACAAAAGACATGTCTAGCTCTTGCAGCTTGAGGTATGATTAAAGTTTACACAATTAAATTACTTGCAGAACTGTAGGCCTTATACTGCTTGCTTTGAAGTTCTATGATCTTGATTTAATTGAGCATATTAATGCTTATTAAAAATCTCAGCGTATTCTTGTTTTCTTAGCAAAGCCTCTTGGCACCAAATTGTCCTCAGTTGTTCAAGGACATGTATTCCACCAGAACTGCAATCTAAGTATTATATTCTTTATGACCTTCTTTTGCACCACTTGCACTTCCAGTTTTGTTCTCTGTGTTCACTTAACACTCTTCCCCAATTGCAATGTCATCTTCTTGTCGTGTCCTTGTTACTAGTTGACTGAGAGATGCACAATATTTGCATGCATGCCTGTTCTGAATGACACATGTTGGCTGGTTAGTGGCTTTCAAAACAAAGTCACTTAATGGCTGTTCTGGTTTGAATTTTTGTATGCTAATTACTCATTTACATGTATCTTGTGGAAATATAATTATCACTAGACTTTTATTTCTCTGTCAGATTGGATTTAAACAGGGGAGCAGGTTAAAAAATTCTAGATGAAAATCAGCAGACCGTATAGTTACTCAATTTCCTAATGAAACCATGTTTATGCTAATTACAGTCTTCAGAGATGTGGTGATGATACTGCTGTAGCTTCATGAAATAGCTTAGTTTTCAGGTCATTTGCTCAGAAAATGGCAGGTGGAGGTTCACTGCTCTCCTCCAACTGAGGATACTGATGGAAATCATCCACTTCTCACTGAAGTGAACCTTCACTCTTCCCTTAACCTATGTCATGGTACACAGGGCAGGCTTCAGAGAGAGAGAGGGAGCAAGAGAAAGTGTGGTGTAGCATGGAGGAAACAGCCACCTGGGAGGGGGATGTTCTGGTTTCCTGACCCTACTCTCAAAACTGCTTATGACATTTTTTAGTGCAGGTTATTACTAGATGCTAGTGGTGCCATTAAGCTCCCTTTGATGCAATGAGCAAATATTGCTATTCTGGCAATAGTAACTTCATCACACTTTGGCAAATAGTCTTTAGAGGTCTTACACCAAGCCTGACAAGGTGAACATCCTAAGCTAATTATAATGGATTTACATTGCCTTAATTTCTTGTTTTTCAAACAGTGATACAGCTTGACAATTTTGTTTTGATACATAAGATCACCTAAAGAGAAATGTTTATTGATGATTGCCGAATTATTACTTGACTTTTCATGGTTTCTGTTGGAGCCATGAGTGTTTTGCTTTGTATACTAATGTTTAAGTCACGTAATAAAATAAATCGACTGAAATATCAAAATTGTGTTCCTGTTTCTCAGTTTGGAAACCACTGAGATACAGAAATGGGTGTCAATTTGAGATCAGGTTATGCAGATTCGGAACTTTAGAGTTAACAGCACAGTTGTACTGCTGCAAAATGTACTTTTTGAGCAAGAGTCCATCATCACCAATAGCAAATATTTTGAGGGTATTGTGTCCTACCAGCAAGCACAATTAAAGAATACATTAATTTTCAGAGAAACAGCAAGGTTTTTGGTTTTCTCTCCAGGACCTTTTTGTTTAAAAGTACATTGGTCTATTTGCTAGGAAATGTATATGATGAAAAATGTAATAAGAAACTCAGAAATTATATAGTATTTGAACAGTCAGCTAATTTTTTCCTAGCTGTGGTGACAAACCTGTCTGAAGGTATGTATTTGCCTGTAAGGTGTGGAGTGCTTTCTGAGATAGCTATTGATTGATGCCTTTAACATAAGCCAACCAGACAGTTCAGATGATATTCATGGTATTTATATGTAATCAGTGAATTAGATAGGCATTCTGTTGAACTGTGTCCTTTTAGGGGAAGCAATAAATATAGATTGCAGAGTGTGTTAACATATACTACTACTTTGTATTTTAGGATAGATTCTCATAAATTAACAGATGATAAAAAATGATAAAAACACGAAGGGATAAACAACATTCAGCTTGCATAGTATCCCAACTAGTATACTTTTTATAGCAATACTCAGTAGCAATTGTAGTTCGAGGATACAAGTATGGCTTTAGATTGGAAAAGTATGTTACTGACAAAACATCAGGGCAAGGACGGAACAAATTATTTATATTAATATTTGATCACATGTATTACTGTTCATGCTTCATAAAGTAAAGGAGTGTTGCTGGAAGTAAATATGCACTTGTCTAGAGAGTGTTTTTTATTAGACTCTGTGATGACTGGTGACTGAAGAAAGAAATGGTGAATAATTTCCAAATCACATAAATGAGGGTGCTCTGTAACTTAATGAACATCATCCTTTGGACAAATATTGTCTTTCTCTCTTGCAATTATTCTTTTTACAGAATGTATATACAGAGCTAATGTGAGAATGTGTAGGCTTTGTCTTTGTTAGAAAATCAGTGGCACAGTGTATTTCATTTCATCTGTTAGAGCAGGCTGTGGTAATCCTTAGTTTAGGAAGTGAAAACTCCTATAGTCTTTTTAGTTCTGAGTGCCCTGCTTTGTCTTACCATTTGGGGAAATTTCTTGAAAAAGTACTGGAGCACTTTCCACCCATACGCCAGTTTTCGCAAGGAATAGAAGATTCCTGGCAGT
This sequence comes from Netta rufina, assembly GCF_964035555.1. NCBI lineage: Eukaryota > Metazoa > Chordata > Aves > Anseriformes > Anatidae > Netta > Netta rufina. Next base: position 45,681,219 of record NC_140125.1, read on the forward strand.
CAAGAACTGATTGCGGGAAATGGCCTTGAGGTTTTTGTGATGTATTCAGCCAAATCAAGAATGTGAATGGTGGGGAAAGGAAAGAAGGCGTTCCAACTGTTTATATTTAGTTCCCTGGAGAAAGAAGTTTGTAGCCAGTAAAAAGGTCAAGGTTTGCCAATGTGGATGTTAAAAAATCAGAGATTTAAAGATAGACCAGATTTAATTATTTAAAGGTATGAAGCCAAAACTGCTCCTGGTATGAATGAGTGCAATTACTACTGAAGTCAGTGGAAAGTGTGCCCACTTATGCCAGGGATAAACATGGCTTATAGTTAAATGTTGGACTACTCTGGCTGTATAACATAGTTAGGCTTTGTAAAGATAGTTGATTGCTTAAGGTTTTCTATTTTTACTTCTTTTCAGATTCCAGATATTATTTTCATCTACGTGAGGTGTTCCTCACAAAAAGTAGCTTTAAACTAGAATTTGCTAAAAATGTTCCCTGCTGATATTACATATCCATTTTCTGCTTTAATATGAACAAATTTTAATTGATTAGTCATTCTATGAGTGCTATAGTCCTCTAATTAATCATTGGAATACATGATTTACTAATGAATGGCCATTGGCCATTTCACATTTGTATAATTGGTCAATATTTTGGCCATGCCTATGGGAAGGTGTAAAATTAGTTTGTTCTGATGACATGAAACTTCCTTGACATGCTGTTGGGCAATATTCATATGGTTTGCTGTCCTTTAGTAACAAGAAAGCCTTGAATGAAGATAGAAAATACAACCTGAAACTTCCTTTAAGGATCTGTGAAAGTATTGAGGTCTTGCTGCTTTTAAAATGTTTTTGGGGTGACAACCTTTCTTTGAAGATCTTAATGATTGTGAGGATCATAACAATTGTTTTCTACTGCAAACAGATGTGAAGTTAAACTAGTACATGTTACAGTGAGAGGCTTTGGGAATTATGTTTCTTTGAAGGGTCAGCTGAAAACTGATGAATAGTAAACATATAGAATAGGTCTAGGAAGTTTGCATAAACTGAATCTTGCCAGCTTTACAAAGCCAAATAATGCTTCTGAAGTTCTGATAAAATGTTGTTAGAAGTAGATGAATCCAGTAACCCAATGGAGTTGAGAATGCCATAGATCCCTTCCCCTGGGCCCAGCCAGTAGTGAGGCTGAACTTGTGTTCCCAGTTGGCACATCTATACACATACACAGGTCAACACAGACAAAAGCACTCAGCACTCACACAAACATAGACATCACTGACAGCCGCATCATTTTTCCCTCTTTGGCTGATTTGGATGAAAGTCCATTAGTGGGAAGAGTGGCTTAGATAGAGACTGTCCACTAGCTGGCCCTGGATCTCTGCTATCTCCAGCTGCTGGCACCAGGGTAAGCAAACTCCTGAGACCTGCAGCCCTACACCAGCTGCTGGTGTAGACCAGCAGCCTTGCACACGCTTAGGATTACTCCAGGAATGGTATTGAGACTTTAGATGTGGTTCATCTGATAGCTGGTCCTGGATCTTTGCTCTTTCAAGTTGTCCCATTCAGCTCCAACCCCCTATTCAGCCCCCTCCACAGGTGGGTGGGTTCCTCAGTTGTTGACCCTCTCACAATATGGTCTCTCTGGCGGTTGGCCTGGGCCTTCTGGTAGCCAACTCTTCCAGGTTCTTCACTTTCTGAGACACACACACTTAGCTACCAAACCACTTCACCTGCTCACTGGCTAGCTTAAAGTTCACTAGGGATCATGTGCTGGCTTAATGTACCCTCTCTTGCCTTAGTTGCTTACATCTCAGATCCTTGGGCTCCTATTACCTGTGGTCCAACTCCACTGCTGGCATTTAATTTCCCTCACTCCAGTCTCTCTAGTAGCTGGCACTTAGACCAACAGGCCACCTGACCTGTGGTCCCCCACCAGTTGCTGGTACCCAAACCCTTAAACACTCTAGTACACACAGGCCCATAAAGTCTTGTGCAATCCCAAAATGTTATGCTCTTGAATACCATAATTAACTCCATACCCATAGGCATTTATTCCTGTCAGTCTGTTTGGTAACCAAGAGAACCTCTCCTTTTGACTAATTTTGGTGGGTGTCATCCCTGTCTCAAAGGGCTTGTGGCTATCCAGGGACAGCCCTGAGAGAAGTCGAGGCAATGCTGCATTTGTCTAAGAGCATTGTGGGGGACCCTCCACATGCCAGTGGTCCTCTGTGCTCCTTTGTATGTGTGCAGAAAAACTTTTATTCACACAATCTAACAAACTATATATTTATTCTTGAATGGACAAAATATTTAGTATCACGAGAAGAGTTATTTGAAAATAATTTTAATATTTCAGGGGTCAGCATTCAGCACTCAGCAACCTGAAGCTTACAACCTCTTTTTGACCACGGCTGTAGGTGATGGCATCAAACTCTGGGATTTAAGAACTCTCAGGTAAGGCTGAATTAGGTACCTTGGAATAAAAAGGTATGCTTCGTCTCTATTCAGAGTTGTCATACTTTCTGTGGTATACTACTAGAAACTAGTGTGTGGAACCAGATCTGCAATCAGGCCTTTAAAAAAGTATTATGCATATTATTAAGGGATACTGGGCTAACTAGAATTTACTTATTTTAACAGACCAAATGTAATGTTGAGTAGATTTTTACCCTTTGGTTCCTCAGTTGCAGTTACTTATGTGAAAACCATTAAATAGTCAAGATTTATCGCCTATGTCTTACCCACCTTACGGAGATCTAATCGTATATATAAAATAGTATATTGATGCTAATGGTATTTCCAAAACAGCATGTCATTACTGCTAAAGGAGGTAAAATTTATGACCCAGCTTTTAAAATACAAATGCAATTGTAACAGCATTATTATAAATCATTTATACAGTTCTATAAATATGCATAATACTCTATGATAAACTCAGAAAAAGATGCTGCACTTCTTCCAGAAGCTTTTTGCTGTTGTACTTGGGAAAGCTATGGGACAGAGAGAGTGGCAGGGAGGGAACACTGCACAGGAAAGGAAATACTTGGGGCTATCTCTTTTGTGCAGGTTTTTGTGCAGGAATTATATTTAAAAGAAAAGTGATTTGAATGGGAAAGGTTGCTTAAGTCTGTGAGAATAATTTAATATTTGCTTTGTGCATATGTAAACATACTTACTGATTTTTTCTTTACTTTTTTTTTTTTTTTTTTAATTTTTAATATTATTATTCTGATATTGAATTTCTGTTTAGGAATGCATAATGGTTGTTTCAATTATTTCCAAATTTCTGTGGTAAGAATACATTAAACCTATAGGGGGCACATATGTTCTTGCCAAAAGCATTGCTGTTATTACCTGTACTGAATGTCAGAAAGTAATGAAACTAGAGACTGCTGAGGTTGGAATCCATTACCTTCTTATGTTTTTCTAATAAGCAGTTCAAACTGTGTTTTTAGAAGAGTAATGAAAAAGTAGAGAGGTTTTCACAGATCACTTATCTGTCTCTTCATTTTTAAATACTTATATAAGTAGAGCAGGTGAATGGTAAAATAGTTAAAGTGTAAAATCTGTGCAATCAATTAAATGAATATGTCCTGGGAAGAGGGGAATAATTTATATATGTTCTTGCTCCATATTTAATTTGGCAAAGTCAGTGTATTCTAGTGTCTGCTGAGTTCTGCTAGCCAAACTTCAAAAAAATTTATTCAAGTCCTTAATTATCCATATTTTCAGGCTGTGCTATAGGTATTGTGTAAATATGTATGCTTGTTTCACACTACAGAGCAATCAATGACAGTAACCATTGTAGAGGAAAAAATAGAGCAAATAAATCACCATTGTGCTATTGTTTGTAACTTTTTTTTTAAATAAAAAACAACAAATTTTTAAAAATGAAAATTTCCCTCATTCCTCTGCCCAGAGGTTAAATCTTCTGTATTTTAAAATCTACTTTTCAGTTCTCATAAGGGAGAAAACTGTTCACTTTTTCCTAATATGTTCACCAGGTGTTTTTTACATAAATAATTTTGAAATGGTTGAGCTTGGAAAGCTCTGTCTGAACTTGGAACAAGTCTCTACCAGAGTGCTGGGTGTACTATACAGTTACACAGATTGAAAACTTTTGCTTTTTTGTTCATAGGTCTTGTCCAATCAAATCCAGTTCATCCCTTGTACTTAGAGGAGAGATTAGTTCCTAAACAATCTTATGGTGGGCCAGTTCCTTTAATCTCTTGAAGTTGCTGATTTGTAAAGGTGGTGCATCTGCCATTACTGTATTTTGAATGGTCCCTCTGGAATGATCTCTTTTTCTACTTTTTTTTTTTTTTTTTGGGGGGGGTGTGGGGTGGGAAGAGGCATTGCCAGAATAAGTTCTAATTTTTTTATTTATTTTTTTTAAATGAAGTCATTTTCCAGTGTTTTGAAATATAGCAAAGGTAAGTCAACCTTCTGATTTGTACTGTTTGCAGAGTTGTGGGTAGTAACACTAACTGCAAGTAACACTAACTTTTATTGTCTGTTCATTTTGTTTTCAATATTTGCCTCAGGCATCCACAGTGAAAACTGTTTTTCTTTTGTTTAATCTGCTTATTGCCCTTAATGAATTTTATCCACTAATACTATATTTAGTGATACTATAAAGTGAAAAATGCTGATGAAATGGGAAAACTCCAGAGCATAGTGCTCTGGAAAGCTGCAGTTGAAATCATGGGAAATCATTTTCAAAGATTCTGCACAATTTCTTCCTTAGTTGTTTCTTTAGTTCAATTTATTTGATAATTCATTTTTTTCATTCTTCTGACTTGCATTGCTTTTATCATTATTAACTGAGGAATCACAGCAGAATGCTCAGGTTCTTTTTTGGTCCTTGCTTAGAATAAATCTTCAGACACTTTATCCTGGCCTGCAGCTTTATAGGCTTTGAACACAGTGTTTCTTTTTTCTTTTTTTTCTTCCTTTTTTTTTCCCCCCTGAGTTCCACAAGACTTTTTCCATTCAGTCCGTATTATCAAACTCTTTTTTTTTCTTTTTCCCCAGTGAAAATTCATTTATGTATGTTTTCTCTTGTTCTTGAAGTTGGTGAAAGTGTTTTTGCACCTTCCACTTTCATCATCCTTGGTGGATAAAGCTGTAAATCCATCTGCATCTTTCACTATGGATGGTTTGGAGGCATTCCAGGACTACTTCAGAGAGTGCCAGGAAGTCTTATGGGTTCCTCTGAAGGTGGTACAAGAAAAGACATTTAAACTTCTGATGTTGTCAGCCAACCTCACACAGCCAGGTCATCTTGCCAATAAATGAGGGAATCTTGGATGCTATTAGTGACTTTTGGACTTAGACTCCTGCTTCATTTACTTTGAAATGCATGGATTTGTAAAGTTTCATCTGAAGATTTTGAATATTTGTATACTTCTCCCGCATTCTTCGCTTCATTATAAATGTAGCTAAGAAAAACTTCAGACAATCTACAAAGCAGCATAAAGAACTAAGGAGGTTAGATCTTTTTGGAAGAAGAAAACTGGCTACTATTCTTTCAGGTTACAATAATGAATTACCAGGCTTTGTGAATGCATACAGTGGGGTAAGATAATGACCTTTGATCATCTTCCAAGACACTGTGAAGACATTGTGAAGAACATTTTAAGCCTGTCTTGTCTAAAAAGAACGGCTAGTTGGAGGACAAGTGGAAATATTACCAAAATATTACCAAGGTCCAAGTTGGAAGCAGTGAGCACAGAAATTAAATTGAGGTTCAATGGGAATGTTGTTGAGAAGAATACTAGTTACCAGATTCAGGGTTCCCAAGAAAGTGTCAGACTAAAAGGTAATAATCAGGAGGTACCAACAACACTTGGTGCATGCTAATATTTTTTGAAAGACTTTGTGTTCTTTATGATGAAACATTGTAGACTCCTAAGTGCCCATAAAATATAGAAACTCTACCATTTTATCTCTTTTACAATTTTTATCTCTTCCTATCTCTTTGGTGAATGTATTTCAGATATCATAAGCCCCCCCCCCCCCCCCCCTTACCTCTCCCCCCCTTTCCCTTCCCCCCAGAAGTCAAGAGTAGCACTGATTCATAGGAATCTCTTCCTGTTGCCTCTATCATTTAATGTTCATCTTTCCATGAAAAAAATGGTGGATTCAAGTATAGACTAAGTCTCCTTATCCCACAGTCCTGCCTGCTTTCGGTAAGTATGTTCATGAAGACATAGGGTAGTGAGAGACAGATTTATTTCTGTAACCCACTGCTCTAAAATTAATGCATAGAAAGAGCAGAGAAGTCTAATTAGGGAAAATTCCATTCCCTTACAATAAAACCATGGCAACCCCAAATGGCAAACTAGACTAAATACCAGCTGCTTTATTATGTTCGTGTCCTTTAAATTTCACATGACAGTTCTTCTGGCTTACCAGTCTGTATCACTTCAATTTTGTTTGTTTCCTCCAACTTGCAGATTAGATAATTGTGATTTATAACATCCAGAATAAAGAAAGTTTTTTCCATTCATGATATTAGGGGGAAACCATGAATTCAAAGTGCTGTCCTCTGCACTTTATCAAATGTTTAGAATATTGACTAAACACTTATGCTACAACTAATTTTGTTTGCCAGCAAAGTTACATGAATACCCTTATCTTCATGATTGGCTGATATTGAGAAAAATCATCTGTCCAGATTTCGGCAGCAATCTGCTGTTTCCCTTGTATGTCACATTCCAAGCAATCACATTCATAAGAGAAGTTCCAGAATGTGAAGCAGTGAAAGCTTTTCTTCTCCAAGGTGAATTTCTTCCTTCTTGCTTATCAGTAAGATGTGGCTAAAGCCATAGTGTTTTACAGCTTCATCCATTTTTATGACACTAATTGCATGGCCTGGCTATGTCTCAGATTTTCAGATAGCTTAACTTGAGCTACAGATTGCACTGTCAGGGCCCTGAGTGTACCACTGGGCCCTAACTGTCCTGAACAGCCTTGGACACCCACCAACACACTCTGCACCTTGCTCCAGGTACTCCTTTTAAATGTAGGCTTGGGCATTCAGTCTGCCAGAAGCATATTGTAATTACACCTGTCTCAAGTTATGCCTCCAGCCTTGTTTTCTGCATGAACCTTAGACCTACCTTGTTGGTAGTGTACGTAGCTTTCCTTGGGTTCTGTTTGCAGCCCAGTCTTCAGGAAGTACCTTTGGCACATGTTACAGTCTTGCCTCCATCTTCATCCCCTGCTGCTCCTGGACTCCATGGATGTACACTAGACGTGGTTCATCACCTCTCCTTTTCTGGGACTTCCAATGGACCTTGTTATCAGCTCAATACAGTATCTGTTCAGAAGTTTCTCCTATCTCTAGATGACCTGGAAGACAGTTTCTATACATTTCTGAGGAAAAAGCCCTTCAGAAAGGATGAAAAGCAGGACCCAGGGAACTACAGGCTGGTCAGCCTCACCTCAAGCCCCAGGAAGGTGATGGAACAATGAATTCTGGAAAACATTTCCATAGGCATGAAGGACAAGAGTCATCAGGAGTATTCACCATGGATTCAGCAGAGGAAGTGATGCTGGACCAACTTAATAAACTTCTGTGATGAAATGACTGGCATAGTAGACAAGGGGAAAGCAATGGATATAGTCTACGTGGACTTTAGTAAGGCTTTTGACTCTGTCTCCCATAAGATTCTCACAGAGAAGCTGATGAGGTATGGGATGGATGAGCACAATGAGGGGGTTGAAAACTGGCTGAACAGCCAGGCTCAGAGGGCAGTGATCAGTGGCCAAGGCCTACTTGGAGGCCAGTAACCAGTGGAGTACTCCAGGGGCCAGTACTGGGTCCAATCCTATTCAAAATCTAATCTAATAATCTGGATGATGGAGCAGAGTACACCCTCAGCAAGACTGCAGACAACACCAAACTGGGAAGAGTGACTGAAATGCCAGAGATCTTCTGGAGAGACCTGGCTGGAGAAACAGACTGGCAAGAAGATTGAGAAATTCAACAAGAGGGAGGACGGACTCCTGCACATGAGAAGGAACCATCTCAGGCACAAATATATGCTGGGGGGCGCCTGGCTGGAAAGCAGTTTGGCAGAAAAGGACTTGGAGATCCTGGTGGACAACAAGCTGAATGTGAACCAACAATGTACCCTTGGAGCAAAGAAGGTTAATGTTGTTTTGGGCTTCATGAGTAAGAGTGTTGCCAGCAGGCTGGGGCAGGTGAGCCTCACCATGGCTGAGTAGAAGTGAAGGATATACCTGGAGAACTGTGTCCAGTTCTGGTCTCAGTATTACAAAAATATGGAGCTACTAGGCAGAATCCATCATAGTGCCACAAAAATGCTGAAGGGACTTGTGCATCTCTTCTATGATAAAAGGTTGGGAGAGTTGGGACTATTCAGCCCAGAGAAGACAAGGATCCAGGGGGTAGAGGGAGAGGAATCTCATCAGTGTTTGTAAATACATTGAGAGGCTGTAAAGAGGGTAGACCCAGTCTCTTTTCAGTGGTGTCCCGTGGCAGGACGAGAAGTGATATACACAAACTGAAACACAGAATGTTCCCTTTAAAAACTTTTTTTTTTTTTTTTTTTTTTCTACTGTACAGGTGACTGATCACTGTCACAAGTTGCCCAGAAAGCCTGTAGAGTCTCTGTCTTTGGAGATACTCAAAGGCCATCTGAGCATGTTCCTGAACAACTGTCTCTAGATGATCCTGCTTGAGCAGGGGCTTGGACCTGGTGACCTCTGGAGGTCCTGTCCAGCATCAACAATTCTGCGCTTCTGTGAAACTAGCACTTGCTGTTCTCTACTTATTACAGAGATACAGAGATGAAGAATTTGCTGGGACAGCTGTTGTGATATGTAATAAGAAAACAAGATGGAAAAGGGCAGTTAAAACCGGGAATTAAATTGCAAGGGAGGAGTGGGACAGTGGTGATGTTCTGTCAGATGTGCTTGTTTTATATGCAGAGGTGGGAAGAGCTGGGAAAAAATACCATAGCTCCATATTATTGCCATTTAATATATATTTTTGGTCTTTTTAGAGGGCTGGGCTGCTACTGTGTTATGTTTGGGGAGGCAGATGTGAGAGCTGCTAAATTACCTTTTCTGCTAGTGAGATTGTCAGGAGTAAGATGTTATGAGGAGCCCCCAGCCAGTATCACCTTTGGTGGCAGCAGCAACATGTCTCTGGCTCACTCTGAGGAGTTGAGGAATAGAAATTCAGCTGCTCTGTGTTTGCTGCTGAAACAGCCATTCCTCATCTCTTTCTGGAAAAAAAAGCAGTGTATGCTTATTGGACCACAGTGAAGACTTTGGAAGAATATTGGATTGTTTGGAAATACTGAATTTCTTCTGCGAATTACTCAAATTCATGATAATGCTTTGAAGGAAGATCCGAGATAAAAATCAGTTTCACCCTCTTTCAGCCTCTGAAAAGATTTGCCAATTCTTTATATAAGACAGCTTTTGACATTAAGGTAGTATCTCCAGCTCGTATTATGATCTTGTGCAACTAGATCATAAGCTCCCCTGGCAACGTACTTTAGTAGAATTCCTGCAGCCACATGGAACTCATCTCATACATTTTCTAACAGTTACACTTTGAGAGCATTAGGGTCAGACATGCAGTTTGAATGAGTTACCTTCAATTTTCAGAGACTTCAGTTTCTATCTTTACTGTGAACTAACTGCTTGATGTCATCCTGAGCAAGATATATGTATATACATACCCAGAATTTGATTACTTCTTGGTCTCTGCTCAACCTGAGGATCCCATAATTTTTCATCTTTTTTTCTTTTTCTCCCAGAGATTTGAGTTATCTTGTTACCTGAGGATAACAAAGGAGAAATGGATAAGCAGTGTTTGGAGTTCCTCCAAGTTTGAGATTGGGGATACATCAAAATATACAGGATGGGGAGTGTGTGGTCCCTGCTGGATTCTGTTGGTGAAAGCATCCCGAGCTCCTTTGTGAAGGGTTCAGTGTGTGTTTTAAATGAAACCCACATGTACAGAACATCTGAGGTAGCTTCTACTTCTGTCAAGTTATACTTAGATTTTCATAGTCTCAATGGATTGATCTGCTTGTATTGAAAGGTCTCTGAACAAATACCAGAGCACTGGGACAAAGTGATAAAGTAAAAGGCAAGGTGGTTAAAAAAGAAGAAAACTTTGGTCTGCTGTCAATTTTGAATGCAGCGAGAAGAATTAAATACTCATTCGTGACGATATTCCCTAATTTATAAAGATGTGTCTTATTCTGGTATCATTCTCTTACAAAGACAGAAACACCACGTTACATTTTTTTCCCCATAATATTCTACAAGTTGTTTGTGACATAAAAAGGTACATATTTTGGAAATTAGACTAAAAGCTGTACATTGGAAAACATAGGGAAAACTTGGCTGTTTGCTGTCCCTTGCAATTACCAGATGTTTGCCATGGTAACTCCTGAAAAGTTCTGACCAAAGATTTATTCTTAGGAGGCTGGACAGCATGCCAGCTGGCCAGGGAAAACCTGCAATATCCAAAATAAGTTTGATCACCACCTGTTGCTACTTAACAAAATGGAGGGAAAAAAAAAAAAAAGCTGAAATAAAAGAACTCATAGAATAAGCTAAAATTATATGCATTATATCAATTTATTCTAAGATTTCTTTTCACTTCTTTTCATCACTGTGGTACCTGGGGATATGTGGAGTTAATAGACATTATATCACAGTTTCTGCTAGATTCTGTGGAAAAATTTAACTAGAATCAGTTTTTTTTTGAAATGTTTTAGAGCAGGATTTTGAGGGAGCAGGATAGTAATACATCCTGATTATAATGGCGATTCTGAGTAGGAAAACAACTAAAAAAGTGGAATCCAGGATGTTAGTTATTACTGTGGCTGTACTAGCAAGGTGGCAAGTGGTACTGCCCTATGACTCAGCCTTTGTTTTACATTGCTGTGGTGTAGCATAGAAAAGATCCGTGGAAGCCTTGTAATTGTGTAAGTTCTTAAGCATCCATTTGTAGGTAGAGTAGTTGAGTTATTAGTCATAGCTGCAAAGGAGTCAAATTCTCTTGCAAAGAAGTTGTTGTCACTGATTTACTAGGAGACTTTCCTGTGAGAAAGAGACAGTTTGTTAGGGAAGTTAGCATTTACAGGCCCTGAGAATGAGGGCTTAAACACTAGGAGCTAGTCTTCATGGCTCGTGGTCTACTTAAAAAAAGAATGGTGATTCCAAAGGCATATTCAGGAGTGACAGAGAATATATGAATATTATTTGCCTCTTTGAAAGTGTAATTTATGTATGTATTCTGTGACTTGTCTTCCATTACATAATCTTTGGATTTATATGTGCTAGAATGCTGTGTTTGAGAGGAGACTGAAACAATTGCTGCTGTCCTTTGCTGACAACAGGAAACTTGAGTAGAGGCAGGTTATTCATTGATTAGTTACTGGAAGTCCATGGACATCGACCCAACACCTATGGTGGAAACTGCAGCAGAAGAATGTTTTTATATATTAGTCATAGTAATTGACTGTCTCTATAATTTACCTTTTTTTTAAAACAAAAACAAAAACAAAAACAAACAAACAAACAAACAAACAAACAAAAACAACCTGCAGTGTTCTCTTAAACTGGATTGTTTACAAGATTATTATGGTAGAATTTGCCTGAAGTTAAAAGTCTGGTTACTCTATACTCAAAATGTCCATTGAAATCAGTAGTTTTGTTAGACAGAGGTTCAGCCAAATATGCGCTGAGAGTTAGGCTCCATAAAATGATGCATTTACATGCATTCAAAATTGTCCTTTTTATGGTTTGCTAAGTGATAGCCATTGGATCAGTCTCAGAGTGATGTTTTTGTTTAAGTATGCCTGTTTCACCTGGGTGAGCAAGATCAACTTGGCATTCAGACATATATGCGTGTGTAAAAAAGAGCAATGTGGTATAAAAATTTAGACATTTCTGCAAGCAAGTTCAGTCAATTGAATTAACACAGTGTCTGTGATTTCACTGGCCAGGGAAAAGTGCATATCACAGGTGTTGGCAGGAGTTTTTACTCTTTCAAATTGGTTCCTGGACTTAGCATACATGAAAATAAGAACGTATGACAGCTGTATAATGGCAAAGCTTTTGTTTTGTAAGGAGAAAGGCAATGTGATAACATTCATAATAAAGGCAAAAGAAAAATGCAGATTATTATGTGTTCTGAAACGACACTTTCTTGTGGGTATAAAAATTAACATTTGAAATGAGGCACACATTTACAGATAATCATTCTGAAAGGGATTGAAGCTCCAAGTTGTACATGTAAATTACTTTTAACATTAAAACAACTCTAAATCAGACTTTTTTCCATAGTTTTGTTGTGACTACAAAACTATCACAGTTCTTTACAACTGAGGATTTTTTTTTAAATGGATAGTAGTCTTCATCTCACTTGAAAAATATGTTTTTAAATGGCCCAAGTGTGCTCAGCTATCAAAAACTTACTCCACATTGCTAGTTATGCTGCTTTGCAGTATTAACATTAAAAGTAAGAAGCTAATTCCTTATGTTAAATTTAAATGTATTCCTTCCTTTAGACTGAACTAACAAAGATAAGTAAGAAGCTATCTACAGTTGTACTGTAGATAGATTTATGACTTTGGAATGTCATTTGTATACTGCCATTTTTGATTTTATTAGATTCAGTAAATGAGTGCGTGGAGTAGGAATGCAAATAGCAACACAGATTAAGTATCCAGATTTAAGAAAATCTTAAAAAAAAAAAAAAAAAAGTATAAGAAAAGCAAGCAATATTTATTTACATTATGTTTCAACATGCTGCATCTTGATTTCATGGAAATGTCCTGAGGGAGATTTATAAAGCTTCCCAGTGCACGCTGGCTTTCACAACACCCTCCTCTTAAAGCAGGGTTGTTTTGGTTTTCCCTGCTGAGATAGCTAACTGTGGGTAGTTTGACAGCATGCTTCACAGCTCCTCATTTCTAGACTATCTAGTGATATCTCTACCTTTGTAAACAGAACAAGGCCGAAACATGAGTTTAGCATTGCCCTGTAGTATTGTGTGTTCATTTTATTTCCAGTTTTCACAACACTTTGGGACAGAGTTATTTATAACTTAATTTGTGAATTTGCCTTAGTTATGTTTGTAGACTGAGGAAAATGAATAAGGCTTCAGCAGAATTTCAAGAAAATGGTAGTAAAAGAGCTAGGCTGTTTTTGCTATTAATAAGACTTCCTGAAACTCTTCTAAAGGTGTGAACGTCGATTTGAAGGGCACAGTAGCCGCTGCTACCCATGTGGAATTGCAATATCTCCTTGTGGGCGATTTATAGCCAGTGGATCAGAGGACAAGTGTGTAAGTAATGTTTTTATTTATTTTTCTTCAAAACTGTAGGAGCTGCTTGTATTGTACTTAACTTAGTCCCTTCATGCATGTTCCTAGGATTCAGCTTAATGCACAAAGTATTATACTATCATATACCTAATTACTATGTAGCAGCCACATCTGATTCCTATTCTATAGTTTCTTTGTTTTGCCTGGTTTTGGTAAATCCCCAAGCAACAAAAGTTTACCAATTTTAGTAACTTGTTAAGACCTTATTTCTCAAAGTTTTCATAGTGTTTAACTGAATTGCCACATGCCATCAAAGATGATGAGAATGGTATCCCCTGTAGCACAACTTTATGTAGCATGTGTATTGTGTATATTATCTGCCCGCTAGGAACTATGCAACCACTACATGTTAATTTACTTAATCTACCAAATACAGAGTGATGAAGCTTTCATTACTGGTTTTGTATGATCCAGTCATGCTACAAAGTGAAAAGGCATCCAACTGTATTTATAACTTATTAAAATTTACGGTGACTTGGAATGCATGTCCTCCCAAGACAAGATCTCTTCTCACTCCCTGTCAACTGTATTTACATTATCTACACTTAGCAAAGAGTCTTGATTAAAAGTGTATCGCTACCTTTTTGAGTATGTACCTAATTTTAACTCAGTAAGTCCTGCATTGTTGGCACAATGTTTTCCTTGGTGTTTTCTGAGAGATAGATGCTTGCAAGCTTGTCGTACAGGCCTTTGAAATTGGGCTGCTCTCACTGCATTGGGCTGGGTTACTTATAAACGCATCCTTCCAAAACAGTTGGTTACAAAAACTGTTTAACTTTCTTCTAGGTCTTTCTAGGTGACTCATTAGGACTATGACACAGGGTTTCTGGTCAGCTTCAAATTCAGAGCAAAAGGAATTTACTGTTATGGCCAGTTTTGAAATACTGGCTCCAATCATGTGTGAAGGTTAGAGATGTTATTGGCAGATTGCTGGAGGTTTGGCAGTAGCTAATGTATTCTTGTCATTCCCATGATAAAAAATATTCTTCAAGTTTCTGGTAATTTGTATTTGAAAATGTAGTTTGTGATACAGTATAAAAGTTTCTTGTGTTGTCTGTTAAACAAAATGTACCTAATATTGATCCCAGCTTATGACATACAAGGTATAAATATATTTAGTTGAGATTCTAATTAAGGTCATTGATGAACGGTATAAAAAGAGGTGCAGTTGTAAGGCCTTTTCTCTTTTGTGTTAAAGTTTTTGTTTGCAATTACATTGACAGAAGAGAGAGGCATAGAGCATGGTTTTGCCAGTAGTCCAAATTTTTGGCACATGGTTGCTCATCGTAGGAAGCTGAATAGCTGGACTGCGTCCTGCTCCAGTTGGCATATAGTCCCTGGTGGGCACAGTGCCAGTCAATACTTTTTAGTGTGGCTCTTGGGTTGGAATTTTGCATAATTTGTATCACATGTCTGTGGAGATCTTTCATTGTTCTTGTTGCCCCCTTAGGAAAACTGAGTCAAGTTTCAGAGTCTGAGAAACTTGCAGAAACCTTGCTACAACCCTACTGTTAGGACAAAATACAGATCTGGGGCATTGTTAGAAGACTTCTCTTTGAAACATTGACACTGGATATACTTTTGTGTTTCCTTTGAAAAATAGAATTGAGCATGGCACTGAATCGGCCATTCATATTGTTAAACTAATAACATCCTGAGAGACAGACTGGTGTGCAACTGTAACAGTGTTAGATTATCAGGAAGCCTGATATTTTTGCAGATTATATTCAATGAATGAACGTCCATGGGAATTGGTAAAAGTTACATAAAAATGGAGGAATGTGAATTATATAAGTGAATGTCCATTGAAATTCAAAAAAACTGCATAAAAATGCATCAGTGTGGATAAAAGGTTATTTGGTTATCTTGCAACTTTCCACTGACCAGTAACTGTGTCTCAACCATCTTGGCATTTGATTTATCAAATGTGTTACTTGCACCCCATGGTTAACAAATATGATTGATTTTAAAGCCAGAAGGGGCAGAAATAGAATATAATTGAGAGACATTAATCTTGAACTGCCTTTTATATTTCACAATATGTAACGTGTTTGACAGAGAAGAATATGTGCTGGCTGCATTGATTAACAGCAAAATCAAAACCATATTCTTACAGGGCACAGAATCAGAAAACTAAAATATGATGTTATAAACAAAGGGCTGCAAATTCTGCCTGCCTTTTACTCTACTTATGAAGTATACAGCTTATTTTATACTACAACAGCTTGGTATAGCTTCTGTTTGGCTGAAGTAACCCCTTGTTTTCGTAGGAACTGCTTTTGTGGCTGTTAGTATGAAAGCTGTACATATCGTAAATCCTGGCTTGAAAGTGTTCCCCTACCTGCCTACTTCCACTACTTGAACCTTTATCAAGAACTATGTAGGAAGTGGCAGTCTGATCAAGGCAGGTATCCACAGTATCATGGTTTTGAACTGTGGTTATCCTTTCCATAATTTATAGTGATTAGAAAACCTAGAAAGTTAGTGTTTCTTATATCAGTTCCTCTCTCCATCTTAAATAGCCTAAGTCTATAAATGAGGCAGGTTTACTTTTTTGACATGATTTCTGGCCATTTTTCAGGTGGACAGTTTGAGGTTTCTAACTATCAAGCAATAATGCTAAGGATGTTAGACAAATATTCCAGTTGGGCTGAGATTTCCATTTTCCTGGGCTCTGTAGAAATATGTTTACCTAAATATTTTCTGACCAAAGAAATCTTATTCTGAAAGGATAAAAATATCTGGAGAGTATGAAATAATGATTTTTAAAATAGAAATAGCTAATCCTTTTCCTGTGCTCCATGTAGTTCTAGTTAACTGTTTTACTTCATGTCTAATTAGGTTCTTCATTTTTGTCTTTGAAGACCTTGAGGCTCTCTGAATAAAGTCCAAGTTTCCAGAAATGAAGTAGGGAATGCAGAAATAGAGATTTGGGTCTTTAATTGTTTTCAGATTCATGTTTGCTCTCTTTGAACTGTAGATTTTAAGGGGCATGTTTTGGCCCCAGTGTTGAAATGCAATTTGCTAGCATAAAATTCTATGTCCATGTCAAGTCTAAAAGATTGGGCTCACAGTTCACGCTGACTGGCTTATATTGAATACCTAGAGTTTTTTTGGTATAAGAGGTGGCTACCTCAGTAACAAAAATGCAGGGGTATTGTATTTGTATATGCAGGGGTCTTCCATTTTATTTATTCTCTTGGTTAAAGTATAGGATTTTGCCTATAGCAATGCCTTCGAAACATTTTCCAAATCCAGGATTAAGTGGATTTTCTCCAAAATGTGAAAGCAGCAAAGCTAGAGAGAGTAGGAGACAGGATACGTCGATTTCATGCTTATACATCAATACTAACCACTTGCAGAATTCCTAAATGTTTACATTTGTGCAAAAATTGGTTTTACAGTGGATTCCCATTATACAAATGATGCTGGATACAGAGATTGGTCATGGGGGCATATCCGCAGCATTCTGCAAGCCTGTGAATGGTTGCTTGTTGCAAACCTGGACATAGTTGTACTTGCTGACTAGGTTGTATTCTACATCTGGCATAACATAAACAGTAGAACTTGTTTGTAGTTGTCAGTTCTAAATAGTTACAGAGGTTGTTATTCCACACAGAATTTCAGACCTACTGAGCAATATTCTTTAATGTTTTATTACCAGATATTTATTTAGCCATAAAATTGACCATTTAAAATCAGAGATCAGAATCTTTTTACAACTTTCCATATTGGATTAAACTAGTAAATTCCTCGTTAAGGATTTAAAAAACAAATAAATTGCAGTACATATCAGAATTCTTAATTTTTGTCTGTAATTATATCAATATGTGTAGCTTTAAAAATATTTATTTTGCCATTCTTAAATGTATTAAAAATGCAATGCTGCTTTCTGTTAAACTCATCATCTGCTTTCCTTGGTCGGATATATTTTGGCTTTGAGTAACCGTAATGAAAGGAGCTTTATTATTTGAAATAATTTATTCCCCCCCCCACCCCCACTTTCCTTAGTGCATGAATTCCTTTTATTGGACATCTCACAGTATCCTGACATTTTGATGTTTTATTCATTGTAGAGAAACACCTTTTTGCTTCAGCAAAGTTTCAAATACTGTTCCTTAAAAACATACAAAAACAAAAAACACAAAATTTTATGAAAAGAAAACAATTTCAATGTTTGAAACACCCTGTATGAGCTTTAGCAAATCACTTTGTGATGAGAGAGGCTTTCTGCTATAGATGTACATATATAGTGGAAATAGGACATCCTGATAGAACAGGCAGAAGAAGACTGGCCTGGCTGAACAGAGAGCTATTATGAGATCAGGAAAAAAAAAGAGGGTTTATAACCTTTGTAAGAAGTGGCAGGCCACTCAGGAGGCCTACAAAGATGTGAGGCTGTGCTGGGAGAAAATTAGAAGGGCTAAGCCCAACTGGAGCTATATCTGGCTACTGCTGTTAAAGACAATAGAACATGTTTTTATAAATACATAAACAAGAAGTTGGATGTGGGGGGAAACATAGTGACAAGAGATGAGGAAAAGTTTGAGGTGCTTAATGCGTTCTTTGCCTCAGTCTTTAGCAGCAAGACCAGTTCTAGGTACCCAGTTCCCTGAACTGGTAGACAGGGAGAGAGAGCTGAACAAGGTTCCCATAATCCATGAAGAAATGGTTAGTAACCTGGTAAACCACTTAGATGTAAGCAAGTGTATGGGACCAGATGGGATTCACCTAAGGGTCATCGTTTATCAGCAGTCCTGGCAATTCAGGGAGGTCCCAGTCAACTGGTGACACCCATCTATAAGAAGGGCTGGAAGGGGGATCCAGGAAGCTACAGGCCTGTCACTGACCTCTGTGCCAGGGAAGCCAATGGAACAGATTATCTCGAGTGCCATCACGTGGCACCTACAAGGCAACCAGGTGATCAGGTCCAGTCAGCATGGTTTTATCAAAGGCGGGTCCTGCTTGAAAAACTTGCCTGCCACAAGGTGATGCGCTCGGTGGATGAGGGAAAGGCTGTGGATGTGGTCGACCTAGGCTTTACTAAGGGTTTTGACACTGTTTCCCATAGCATTCTCCTGAAGAAGCTGGCTGTTCAAGGCTTGTATGAGTGTATGCTGCTTTTGGTTAAAAACTGGGTAGGTGGTTGGGCCCATAGAGTTGTGGTGAATGGAGTTAAATCCAGCTGGAGGCCACTCACTAGTGGTGTCCCCCAGGGCTCAGTACTGGTGCGTGTCCAAAGACAGGCAACAAAGCTGGTACAAGGTCTAGAGAACAAGTCTTGTGAGTGTAGCGGGTTTACATGGCAAGGTTTTGGTAGTGGGGGGCCATAGGGGTGGCTTTTGCGAGAAGAATCCAGAAACCTGCCCCATGTTAGATAAAGGACCCACTGCTGGCCAGAGCTGAGCCAATAAGCGATGTTGTTTTTGCCTCTGTGAGAGCATATTAAAGAAAGAAAGAAGAAAACAACAACAACAAAAACTGTTGGTAGAGAGAGGGTGAGAATCAGGCACCAAGGTCAGTGAAGAAGGAGGGCAGGAGGTGCATCAGGTGCCAGAGCAGAAGTTCCCCTGCAGCCTCTGGAGAGGATTTTGGTGAAGCAGGTTGTCTGCCTGTGCAGTCCATGGTGTAAAACGGTGGAGAGAATTTCCATGCTGCAGCCCATTGAGGAGACCATGGTGGAGCAGGTGGATCTGCCCTGAAGGAGGCTGTGGCCTGTGGAGGACTCCTGCTGGAGGAGATTCTGGGCTGGAGCTGCAGCCCGTGGAGAGGAGCCCACACAGGAGCAGGTCTGGGGGGAGCTGCCACCCATGGGGGACCTGTGCTGGAGCAGTTTGCCCCTGACGGATGGACCCTGTGGTATGGACCCATATTTGGAGCAGTTCTTGAAGAGCTGCTGCCTGTGGGAAGCCGCTGCAGAAGCCTTCCTTCAGTTTGGAAAAGACGGCATCCCATGGGAGGGAGCCCACGTGGAGCAGGGGCAGAGAGTGACCATGAAGGAGTGGCAGAGACAAAGCTTTGGGGACTGACTACAGCCCCAATTCACCAGTTCCTTTGTGCCACTCAGGGGTAGGAAGCGGAAGAGAGTGGGTAGGGCTAAGGTGGTTTTGGTTTCTTTTCTTTGTTTCTCACTAATCTAGCTTTTTAATAATAGGCAATTATTATGAGGAGAGGCTGAAGGATCTGGGGTTGTTTAGCCTAGAGAAAAGGAGACTCAGAGGAGACCTTACTGCACTCTACAATTACGTTAAAGGAGGCTATAGTGAGGTGGGGATCATTCTCTTCTCCCAAGCATCAAGTGATAAGATGAGGAAATGGCCTTAAGGTGTGCCAGGGAAGGTTTAAGTTGTATGTTAGGAAAAACTTCTTCACTGAAAGGGTTGTGAATCATTGGAACCAGCTGCCTAGGGAAGTAGTTGTGTCATCATCTCTGGAGGTCTTCAAAAAAAAACATGTAGGTGTAGAGCTTAGTGACATGGTTTAACAGTGGACTTGGCAGTGCTAGGTTAAAGGTTGGACTAGATGATCTTAGAGGCCTTTTCCAACCTAAATGATTCTATGATTCTAATAGTTCAGAAGTTGTATTACTCTATATGTTTATATTATTATCTCTTGAGAGTGATAAATGTATGGTGTCAGTGATATTTTAAGTTAGGTATCTTTGATCAGTAGAGTATGCTATAGTATTGACTTTAGTACTGGCTTTGGAAAAAAATTATGATATTTTCTGGAAATAATGGAAAATTACTTTTAGAAATGTCTGATAGCAATGTTGTATTAGTACTTATTGTGTCAGTCTATGCTATGTACCAGAGGGCTTGCAGAACAGAATGTATTATATGAAGCAGCGGCAGGGACTATCTGAGGTATTTTGGGTTTCAGTGTCATTGGCATCCTAATTATATTTTGCTCAAGTTATATTTTATATGTCCATATTGTTTAACTCAGATAGGCTTTAAAAGAAAGCATCTGGAGAAAATAGCATTAGTAATAATTGCTGTGGAAAAAACAGGACTGACATTACTGGCAGAAGGAAACCCATGGCAGAGTATGAATGACAGCAGCTGTGACTACCTCTCTGCCAGCTATCGTTGGAGGAAATGTATCCCTTTCCAAAGAAGAATACAACTTTGTATTACTCTCGAACCTTGGTTTCTTGGACTATTTGGAGTGTGGTTGGCTTTTATGACTATTATTATCCTATGAGAAAATACCCCATATTCAAATGTAAGCAAAACAGGAAGTCAAAGTAGATACGAATACCCAAGTTTCATTTTGGTATGCATGCATATGTAATAGCTGTTTATGTACAAAAATGGCAGTGAGATGCTAAAAGTACATGCATAGAGACTTATAACCACAAGTCATGTGTTTTCTGTATGTATATCTCAGTGTACACCTCTGAAGAATTTTATGTATTACGTATGTCCTGTTGTGCTTCTAGTTGATAACATCGTCCTTGCAAATTTATTAAGATAATACAGTCCATTGTAAAACTAGTGAAATTCCCTGTTATGCTTAAACACCCGAATGAGTGTCTGCGTTTTGTGAATCTCATAGTATTTCTGTCAAACAGTCAATACTAGTACACAAACAAGGAATGGAATTATTGGTAAAGTTAATACAGAAGACATTTTTAGCAGCAAAGAATTTCCAGAGTGGGTATGGTCCAACTGTGCTGTTTCTAGTTGTAACTAGAGGCGAGGTAAATTTTCCTAGAACAAAGTCTTCAAGTAATAGTTCTGCACTCTGCCAAACCAAAATATGTTATAAAAGTGAGAGTAACCTAAATACAGCAGTGTTTGGTGCTACATAAATAACACAGACAGACAGATAAAAACAATCATATATATGAGGGTTTGAAATTGGTTAATTAAATAGAAACTAAAATCAGGGAAAATATAAATTGGACATTTCTAAGAAGGGAGAATTACAGAAGTAAAGCTGAGCTATGGTTAGATCTGTTTAAATTTCCGCACTAAAAAAGGTTATGTAAAGCATGTTAACTATAACTGTCATCATACTGATACATTTGAAAAGTGTGCCCTGTATTTTGAAAGATCTGAACTTGATCATATTTATTTTTAATAATGAAGAACCTTATTAGTTTTCAGCATTTGGTGAATTATAATCTTATAACCTTTGGTGGTTATATGAAAGGAACTCAGATGGAAACTGGGATCCTATAGTAGTTGGCAATTTCCTGAGACCACCAGAGCAACAGCCTCCTCAAGTGACATTAGAAAGGGAAGGGACACTCAAAGGGCATTTGTATTTTGGAGACAGCCTTGAAAAGGCTCTCCCTACTGCCATTGTACAACATATCTCAGAACTAAAAAGTGCTAATCAGTGCTTAGGATATTTGTGAAACCTGTTTTATTATGTGTGGAGTTGGCACTGATGCCTGTAGTTACGGTAGTCTAACACTTTCCACTATAATTCTGTTTTCAGTTGCTTATAACTGGGAATGTTTTGTGCTGAAACTTTCCATGCTGGGTGTCTGCTCCAGGCTGATTGTTATTTTATATTAGTATAAGTAGTTTAGGTGCTTTTTAAGCTTGACATTTAGGAAAAATACATGGTTCAGTGGGAGATGCAGCTCCAGTGTAAACAGGGAATGGTGGAATGCAAGCCAAACAATTCTATCATGTAGCATGGGACTATGCACCAGGCTTGATGGCACTGATGGAGGCAAATGGAGACTAATGCTTTACTAACAAATCCAGATGTCTTTCATAAAAGTGTAAGTAAAATAATTTATTTTCCATCAGAGGCTCTAACACTTTCATCTTCCGGAGCTCATTTGGAATATTAGAAGTAGTAGTCCCAGGAAAGGGATGGCTTTGTCCAATTCATGCAAAATTTCTAAAGAACAAAATCTATATTTGTGTAAGTTCAAATTAGGTATGCTAGATGCTAGGTCTTTTATTTAGTTAGTTTTATTTATTTATTTACTTATTTATTTTTGTGATGTGTATATAAAGAAGGTACTCCAGTTTAAAGCCACAACAACTAGAAAGGATTTTTCTTGAAAGTGTTGTTGCATTTCTGGTCCCTGAGCAAGAACTGATTTAAAAAAGACTTTTTTTTTTTTTTTTTTCCTGTTGTGATGTTAGTGTTGCCCTTTCTGACTTGCTTCCCCCTCTTCTCCTTCCCAGGAGGAGAGTACTTTCTGACTTGCTTCCCCCTCTTCTCCTTCCCAGGAGGAGAGTAGACATATAAGTATTTTGACTCAAATGCACATGACCATGGATTAGACTAGGGTGCAGTGGGAACAGATGGGGACAAGGTTGCTTTGAAGGCACAGTAAAAGAAAACAGAGCAAATAATTTATAGTGAAACTCTGCAGGTACATAGTCGATTCATTTTGCACACCCTCTCTACCAGTGTAATAGAATTAAGTAGTTTTCCATTTGGTTATAAATTCTTGTCCTCGAGGAGGGACCTTCACCCTTCTTCCCTGTCTCTTGCTAGCAATTTAAAGAAGAAAACACAAGCCTCTACATACATATAAGGTGCTAAATACACTCTCACACTCTGGGTTTAATGAAAACTGACTACTCCAAATATTCTTCAAACTTCAAGTGAAAGGAAACACAAGTAAGTATGTGGTTATGGGTGCAGGAAACCTGTTTGGAAGCTATAGGTACAGGTAAATGATTTTTACTTTTGGCTGACCCTTAGACAGAAATGGAAAGGAAATACCAGTATCTACTGAATTGGTATTTTTATTACAAAAAATCTTGGTCTTAATATTAAAAAAAGGGATTGACTTTGGCTAAAGTCTGTAGCAGATTATATGCGCATATGCACTTGGGGTATTACTGAGTACTTCCTAGACTGTTTTTCTTTCTTTCTTTCTTTCTTTCTTTCTTTCTTTCTTTCTTTCTTTCTTTCTTTCTTTTTCTTTCTTTCTATTTGGTTTGCTGAAAAATTTGTTCTTCCTCTATCGTTGAATTCATATTTTCAACATTTTTTTTTTTTTTGCTAGTGTAATGTTATCATTTATACATCACTTACTGTTCTTTTTTTCTCTATAGAGAAGAAAATAATAAAAACATCTAGTAAGTATAGAATAGAAAAACAATTTGAATGACTTCGGAAATGTAGTAAAAACTAAAGTTATGGTGGATTATAGTAGGAGAATATTTATATTGGAGTTATTCCACTTATGAATACCTGGATATCACTTCAATTAAAATACAATATATATATTTTTAACTATTGAGGATGATAAATTTACTGAAAAATTCATTTTCAATCTTGCAACAAGTTCACTTTGATTCTCAGGATTTAGGCTATCACTGGCTAGTTTAAATATCTGTGACTAGTGTTAATTAAACAGAAGCTGTTTTTATACACTCTTTGTGGTGACATTTTCCTTTCAATGACATTCAGTTGTGATACATATCAAAATTACTCTGATTTTAATTGTTAATTTCCTTAAAAGCACAGCTATTGGAAGAGATGATGATAGCTGCCACAATGTAATAAACTATTCTGGGATGTAAACAGACTCTGCCACTTTTTCTACTGAATTACTGCATCTAAAAAGATTTATAGGGCAAGAAATGTATCAAAAAGACAGTATCAGAAAGAAGTTTAACAGTAGTTCTGTTGGGAGAGAATTTTCTGAAATACAGTGGGAAAATTGTTTTCACAGCCCTGTTGTGTGTGTTTTGTGTAGTAGATTGTCAGTATGAAAGCAGTCTCTAGAAAAGATCCGAGTTGAAGTCATTCTCATCACAATGAATGTTTCAGTGCTTAGCTACATTTATGTTCCATCTGTATCTGCTTGTCTTTAGTTTTCTCTGACTCAGTACGTCTTGGTACACAATGTGACTGATTCAGAAAAGTGCTGGATCCAGCCTAACCTCTAGTTCATCACTAAGAAGCATTTCTTGAAAGGTGGGCGGCAAGAGATTGATTGCTTTGTAGGTTGAGAAGTGCGATTAGTTAAAATCAGGTAAGAGCTGAAGTGTTGATTTAGGAACAGTGTGGAAGACCATAAATTACTAGAATACCTATGTTTCACAAACATGGGATTTATCTTCAAAAAGACAATGAAAAGTTATAACATCTATTTAAAAAGAGGAATTAGGACATAGAGACTTAGCTAAAAATGAATGTTCTTCTCCCCAAATTCAAATAAAACTCAGAACCTGGAATGGAAAATTTATTTTTATTGCATAAGTTTGGCAAAGTTTTGTAAGCCACTGAATTATGATGGAAAAATTTCAGCTTCACTAACCATCTCTCTGTGATACATTCTTTTCATTTAAAACATGAAGCCATGTTTCTTTTTGGCTCAGAACCTGTTGGAAAACATTATGCCTGTGATTCAGAGGATTTGTACTCCTGACTCTTGCTGCTATTCCCTTCACTTTTTTCTTGTGCCTACTTCCATGAAAATGAGGGAGGAGAGTAGCTTAAAGGAGAAAAGAAAGGTGGCAGTAAGGCAATTCGGGGTCAGAAGGAACAGAGATGATGGGGAGTAGTAGGAAGTATAGTCCAGTCTGATGCATGTTCTCTGTCAAAGACTGGTCTTACTGTTAGCAGAAGAACTGGTGCAGCTGTTCCAACATATTTCAATCGAAGAGTAATTAGCTTGTGAAGGGAAGTAATCACTCACAATATGAACATTAAAAATTTCATAAATCTATTTTACTAGCTCCCCATGCATTAGGTGAACAGAGTCCAGAGGAATTACACTGATGCCAAACACCTGTATTTTAAAGTTGATTTTATTCTCTACAGTATTTTCCTCATTCATTTCTATTCTTTTTAAAATCTTATATCTAAGAGTTCTGTAGTGTATTAAGCAACATGACGTGTGTCTTGTTTTTGCTGTCCCCGCAGTTCCAAAGGGCACAGACATATGTACAATAGTGATGGGGAATAGAATTTGAATCTATAATGACACAAACACCCCAAAAGTGTCATAGCATTACTGGGTATTGAGGTACTATTGAACCATTTTGACAAGAGGTCCACAGGATTTTGGAGAGGCATTTGGTAAGGACGATCTCTTCTTTTTCTCACAAATACCCTCTTTCATCAGACATTTACATGCAGAGGAGCATCCTGTTCAGGAAATGGAAGTATCGCTTGATCTTCTCTCCTTCAGCATAGTCCTTTCCTTTCTGGATTATTCCTGGATTTTGGACTTCTTACCCCAGTAGCATCTCATCTCTCGCTCATTTTCTAAAGATTTCCCATTAATTATGTAGACATGATAGCACTGACACTGTGGTGGTAAAGTACAACCTGACTGCAATCTATACACTTCATCTTTGCTGGAGTAGAAAAAGTCCTTGCTAGCACTTTCTCTGTTTTTTGGAAGTAAGAAAGTCCTGTGAGAAGTCTGTACCATACAGCCAGGTAGCACACAATGTGACACAGCTTGGTATGAAGTAGGGAGCACAACATTACATTTACTGAGGTAACAAACACAGCAGCACACAGAGATGTCACATCTAATAAATGTTAATATAATTTGAGTCTTGGTATAGTATAATCAGAGAGAAAAATGGAGAGTCAGTATGGAAGGAGGAGAATGGATGGATGTGATCTTGCAGCCTATAAAGCAAGGGAAATTTTGGAGGCTACTGTGATGTTAAAAACATTTCTGAAACCTTCTCTTTTTAAGTCAAATTACTTGGCAATATTGTAATCTGCTTGTAGTGTGAAGTAAATAACCAAACCTATGGCTTAGCATTTTTAAGTCAATAAAGAGGAATCTTGTGATAAACTGGAGGTATTTATAAACATAAGTTGTGTTTCTGAATGGAAAACTTCACAACAGCAAGAACTTGAGTAGTTCTGTGTACAGACTGAATTTACTACTGATATATTGTGTTGTACTCTTCATCATGTCTATTGTATATCCTTTTTCCTTTTTTGGGGGGAGTGGGGAGGGGTTGGGGTGCGTGTTATTACAGCACTTTAATCTCTTATTGTATTTGAGTTCCCTTTGTCTATCTGTTCCCTTGTGAACTGATCACATTCCAGGTGGTATAGGTCATAGTAGCTGTGGTATGGCCATACATTTTAAAACAAAAATTGCTGCTTGTATATTACTATCAGTCAAATACTTATTCTGACCAGTTTCCTGACATGCATAAAAGGTAGGCAGGAGGGTCTTACTGTTTGAGACAGAGTTTCCAATTAACAAACTTCGTGACTTTTTTTTTTTTTTGTATCCTTTAGGGAAGGACACAATGATTTTTACACATTACTGGGTTTTCTGATGCTTTCTCCAGTTAATATGGCAATATTCATATAGAATGTTACAAAAGATCCAGAGGTTAAAAATGGATACTTATTTTTCTATCCATTTTTAGGTGCTTGACTGAAGCCAGTAGGTGGTTTTAATTCCATATCCTGGACTGAATTCAGAATTTGTGAGGTATATAAACAGGATACAATTAAGTAGATTTACAGTTGGACTCTTGGATTGCCTCTCAGTGAATATAGTCATGAATGGAATAATTGACACTGAGTACTATGCAATGTTTCTTTGGTACTGGCTTGGACTAGAGAATCGTTTGAGTCAGCTGATGAGATTTGTTTTCTGAGTGAAGCATTAAGTGATTCTCAGGAGCGGCCTATGTCCATGATTCTTTTCATGAATTGGAAGATTTGTCAGTTGAGTCCACAAGATTTGAGGACATGTATCTTGTAGTAGTTTGCAACTGAGTTGCCCTGGGTCTGAATGATTGCATTCCTCTTGGGATAGCAACAAAAAATTTTAAAAGCAGGTGTGGGTAAGGGAGCAATAGAAGGGCAAGGGAGTAATAGGTTGTTGTAACAGTATGTGTGCACAGTTTGCTTTAGGTTATATTAAGCTGTCCTCCAAATTCCATGTTCATAGGCTGGATATTTAATAAATGCAGCAGATATTAAATATGTGCAAAGGAACATTTTAGCTTTTTATTGCAACTGTGAAGTTTGGATTACCAACTTTCTGTTGTTTTATACCAGAAAAATATAGTATAAAGCATGTGACTTCGTGCAAACATGTGACTTTCACTACAGCTTAGTGGGGGACCTATACAACCATTTCTGTTTCAAAACTTTTTTTTTTTTTTTTTTTTTAATGAAAGATAACACTAATTTAAATGCACAATTCAGCTGTTTTCATAGTATCGACATGTCTATGACTTTCATTGGATTTTGGATTTTTTTCTTAATACAATTCTGCATTGGTATGATTCCATTTTTTGAGGTTGTACCAATAAGAGCATAATTGTTTTGATACTAAATTGAATTTACTCCTTGGAAAGCACTTTTTACTCTTTCCTTTGAGAAGAGAAGACAGGTAGCAACATTTTTTTTTCCTCACTGATACCTGTGTTGCTCATAATAGTGATTGATTTGTTATTGAATTCTATGCTGTTCAATTTGAAACGTCAGCCTTGTGTAGAAACTGAAGGATTCTATTTCATGTAGCCACAGACCTGAGAGTTTCCAAATTTAGAAATGAAGGTTTTAGATTTCTACATATTTCTATCTAAAAAGGGTTTAAATTATGAAGAACACCCTTAAAATACATTTTGGGATATACTCAATATTTAATTGTTCAAGGGGAAAAGATTACATTACTCCTTCTAAATATATATATATATATATATATATACACACACACACACACACACACATACTGTTTGGGTTAATTTAATTAACCATTTGTTAAATTATCTTGAGCTATAGAAATCCCTTCTAAATGTTGATGTGGTTTATACCTGTTTAACTATTTTGAAAGCATTTCTAACTTCTCTGCAGATTGAATATTTTCTCCTCTTGGAATATCATTTAATGCTTTGAGAATATTTCATAGCTTTTTAAAGTGAAAATATTACTTTTTTTTTTGTTTTGTTTTTAAGGCTTATATATATGAGATGCATTCAAGTACCTTTTTACATAAACTGGGGGGACACAGAGAATGTGTCGTCAATGTGGGTTTCAGTCCTTCATCTCCACAGGTAAGACTTTTTTTTTTTTTCTTCACTTTGTAATTATAACATGTAAAACCTTCACTGTAAGCTTGCTCACCTGTGTGCTTCACATTTGTCTGAAGATAATTTGGGAAAGTAACACTTCTCTATAATCAATGGAACTAATGGAATCTAGCTTTTTTTTTTTTTTTTTTTTGGATTTTTTTTCACAAGTCATCTTCCCGTTGGTATTCGTGGGCCTACCCAAGCTTCCCTGTAATATTCTCAACACCATATAATCCAACCTCTTTCATTATGACACTTCCAATATTGACATATGTCCTCATGTCCCCTCTCTTCTGCAGTTGTTCTCTGCCCAGTCATCAGTGTTTCTCATCACTCTTTGGTATCCTCCTCAAAATGCGTCTTATAGGTACTCCTTATAAGTACTTTTTGAATCTTTAAGAATTAGCCAAACACAAAAATAGTTAGTTTATGATTCTTGATATGTTGATTTTTGATATTTAAATATTGTTAAGGGACATTTTTTAAGATTTCAAAAGTCTTTTTTTTTTTTTTTTTTTTGTTCTTCTTTTTCCAATTGTATATATTGCTTGGAGACCTGAAAGTCAAATCTGACCATACCCCTCAGGTATAATCTGCACTAGAGCTCAGGACTCCTGGCTATTTCTGTTCCTAGACCTTTACAGACTGGGGAGGGACCTTTTTGCAATTTACCTCTTCCTTGTCTATTTCCCATTGCTTCAGCTTTAAAGAAGAAATAATCATGCTTCCTTTCCTGAGATTACTTTGATGTTATTATAATAACCTCTTCTGAGTTTGTAACTCAGAAGAGGTTATTATAATCTGTCATCCATATAATATAGTAATGATATGAAAAGTAAACAAAGCTAAAGAAATAACCAAGGGTTTTTTATACACACACACGCCTCTACTTTTTGCTTATTCAGAATATAGAAGCTTTATTTGCTGATATGTAAGACCTGTGGTCTATACAATTCTATAATACACACCATCTTTCACACACAGTGAGAATTTCTACTTAGAGATGGATTTATACTGGGAAATATAACTTTGTTTTTCACTGTTCTTATATTTACATGTCAATTTACTGTGTCAATGTACTGTGTAAGGTTATGTTAAACTGTTCATCTATTTTCAACTGTAGAGTGATTATGGTGTCCACTCTAAACTTGTGTGGGATGCTGCAGCAATAAATGCTCTCACTCACTACTTACAAAGAAGAGTTCTGCCATGGAATGTGTTATGAACTTATACTCGTAGGGGAAAATATAAATCTATCTCAAATTACCTGAGTAGATTGCTCCTAATCCTGAGAATTTAATAAAGAAATACACTGGGACAGGGAATTAGCAAGGGACTTGGGCCTACCCTAATTACTCAAAGGCCTGAAAATTTTACAAATCAATGTTATTTTAAATGTGCTGTATTGGAATAAACAGTCAAACAGCTTTATGACAATATTTTGAAATACTGTTATTGTTGTGTTTTGTGCCTTTCAGATATAAATAAAGAATATTCCAAAGAAATTTAGCATTAGGCATTGACAGTTTTTATTTTTTACTGATCAGTAATACTACAATGTGTTAGCAGCATTATATTTCAGTGTTATGTCTTAATTTTAGTACACCAATATATACATAGAAGTCTGTTATCTAAGCTGTAGAAACCAAGGCTTCCCAACAGCCAGTTTATCCCATCAAGTCTTTGCATGATATTTTGATTCCCATAGACTTACCTTCTTTATTTTTATTTATTAGAACTGTAGTGAAACTTTCTACTTTCAATGTTTCTTCTTACTTTAAAGAGTCAACAGTGGTAACTCTCTCTCTGTATATGACCCTGGATTGCACAGTATCTCCTCTTTACTTCACTATTTCCTCAACAAGAGCCACTACTGTTCAAAAATATTTATGGAATGAGTTTAATTTCTTTACATCTAAGAGTATTTTTTTAAAATTTACTTATCTCATTTTTCCATATATAAAAAAAAGTATATTTCTGTGATTTTAGAATTTCTAGAAGTTTTATTCCTTTTGCACACAGAAAATGTGTTATTGCTATTCTGTGGTGAAAACTATGTATTTCTAGTCTTTGGATTCAGCATTACAAGTACTGCATTCAGTTTGGGCCTCTCTATACAAGAAGGACACTGATACCCTGGAATGTGCCTAGAGAAGAGCTGCAAAGCTGGTGAAGGGCCTGGAACACAAGTCCTGTGAGGAGTGGCTAAGGGAACTTGGGTTGTTTATTCTGTAGAAGAGGGTGCTCAGGCAAGATCTTATTGCTCTCTACAAATACCTGAAAGGAAAGTGTGGGGAGCTGAGGGTCAGCCTCTTCTCCCAGATAACCAGCAACAGTAGTGAAGTTCTTATATATTGAAGGGGAGAGCTGACTTCCTGTAGTCTTCCAACATCATCTTGTGGTCCAGCTATTGGCATGCACTTTGGTTGAAAAATTATAATCAGAGTCCAACTGATGAAGTCTAGTGGCTTAGTTGCAATGCTATGACTCAAGACTTTGAAGTAACCAAGTTCAGACAAATCAGTTGATAAGAGGGGCAGAATGAGCAAAAGGTATAAAGAAAGTGCTGCCTATGGATGGTATAACTGAGTGTGCCTCTGGACAACAGGCCTTCCATAATGAACTTCATAAAAAATCACACAGTTAATTTGGTATTGTGGCTAAAAGCTAGAAGTTCAAGGACCAAAACCCATTTTCATGAAGAACTCTTCCTTGAGAAATGAGAGCTGTGGATTTCAACTATGTTACAATTTTCCCCATAGTTATGGTTCTGGGGGAAGATTTGGAAACTGATGTTATCAGGAATACCTTACCAAAAAGCAAGAAATAGGCAGAAACTGCTGTTTTGAAAGATTACGGCTAAAATGTAAGGTTGGATAACTAAGTTCTTCTCCATAAAGTAGTCTGAAAAGCTTTCTAAGTATTTCTGGGGGGAGTTGTATAACAAAAAACAACAACAAACAACAAACAAACCAACCAATCCCCTACCCCCATGCCCCCTCCCCCCCCCCCCAAATTATATATATCTGTATGTATACACACACACACACACCTAAGTTTTCCAGTAAAGGAGTTGGCATGAAGTTATATTCAGAGGTGCTAGGAGAAGGCTGCAGAAGGAGCTCAAAATGCAATGAGAATCTTTTAGAGTGGGAAAAAAGTGAGCCACATGTGAATCAGAAAATAATCCCATGCTTTGAAAGAAAGACTTTGTATGAGGCAGCCAGAGTCTCCAACACTGGAAGATTTTTATACCTACTGCTACCACTAGTTAGGGATTTAACATCGACACTGTTTTTGTTTCATCCAATGTTTGAATGAATACAGTTAAGAATTAGATTGTGTTCTGGATAACCTCTGCACAAAGCCCCATTGCATTCAGAGTGAAACACTGGCAGGGGAAAGATTAAAGGGTGAAAAAAGGGAAGTGGCTGATGAGTGAAATTCAAACATTCTGGCTGATCTTTCTGCTGTGGAAAGATCCAGCCAAATGTGAGGTGTATTGGCAGCACTCCAGTTCAGTGGTTCCTTGCCCAGCACCTGTCCATGAGGCAGTTTGTTCCAACCATTATTATAAGTCTCACTTGCATAAATGTTCTTCCAGAAATGAGAGAGAGAAAACCTGGATGGGTAGTGATTTTTTGGTGATTTATAGTGATTTTATTATTATTATTTACTGATGGGCATTTTTCCTTTCATCAGATTGTATTTTGGAGTTATTTATCAAATGGTTGCCATGAAAGCCAGAGAAGAAGAGTCAGATAGCATTGATTTTCTTATTTTAATTTTCAAGACAACTTCTCAGTTTTAGCCTCTCAGTCTTCTTTCCCTATTTCATTAATTTTTCAAAACTTATATAGGGAAAAGTATTTAGCTAACCACAAATATTAATTGAATTTCAATCTGTTTTAAGGAATATATGTTAAGGGATATTTTAATTTTTCATTATAAAAACTGCAACTATTAACTCCAATACACTTGTGTGAATCTAAGTTAAAATAGGATGGGAATCTTATCATCCAAATGGGGAAGGAATAAATCATCTCTTTATGAAATAGTTTTGAAGCAGAATAAAAGCAAATGGGGACACTATTGCCATCTGCTGGTTTTCTTGGTGGCTTTTGTATAGTGTTGGTTTCATCTTTATACAAGCTGGGTGTATGCTGTCACATATTACTTCTCTTATTTCTAGTTGCTTTCAAAAATAAAAATAAAAAAGGAGCTCCAAACTGTGAGCCAATGTAGGGTGCTGGAATTCATTATTTCAGGACTGAATGATAACTGATATCAGTTTGCATTGCTACAGCTCCACTGACGTTCTGAGGGGTGGCTTTGAGAGACAGCGAAAAGACACACACACATACAAATAGGCATGCCTCTTGTGAAGGCATGACAATTTAAAATTGTCATTTAGAAAGCATTAATATCTTTTGACTTCCACATAATTTCAAATGGAAAATAGAAATTGCTTGCTCATAATGTGAATGAAACAGTTCACAAGTTGTTTTATCAGGAAAATATATAATGTACATGTGTGTACATTATGTTACTTTTTTTTTTTTTTATTGCATTAAATTGTCTGATTGTATGTTCAGTGAGTACAGCTGTATTTCAAATAGCATTAGTTTCAGGCATACTGTTATATCATGGCAAGTTTAGGTCACAAAATAATGGACAGTGTGTGAATTACTTTGCAGATGGAGAATTTTAAATAAATGATAGAGATCTGGAAATTTCTTCCACAGATAGATTTCTACCTGTGGATTTCACTGAAAATTTCATACTGATTTTCTGCTCACCTGGTTGAAGGGAGACATACATAGTGCTCCTAGAAAGGAGGTTTGCTTGTGGATCTTTCAGACAGGCACTAAAACAACCACTTGAGTCAGAATTGGCTACAGGTAGTTTTGGATGTGTCTGGGAATATGAGTTATTGTCTTTTACTAGTTACTAACAAAGTATACTTTTCCTGGTGGTAGCATCTGGAGATTTCACATTAGAACAAATGGTATAAAAATGCTATTCTTTTGCGATTTTGGTTCACTATTGATGGTTCACTTCATCATATATTTTTCCACAATAGAGGTAGCTTTTTTAGTGATATGGAAAATTCTTTTTCAGACTTTAATTTGCTGAGTTTTGGCTTTAGTATCAAATCAGTCTTGTGTCATCCCTATGTAGGCCAAATTTTTTCCAGTATGATATTCTTCCTTAAGACTCAGGACTATCTTGTCAGAGATTAAATAATGTAGATATAAAACTTGTGACCAGTTTGACCTCTAATATGACTTTTCTGAAGTCAGGAAAACTCTTTCACGTGGTTCTTTTGATCCTAGTCACAAATATATCAAAAATAGTAGATGTAAATAGAATCTACTATTTTAGCTTTTATTTCTCCTTCAGTTTTCTGTCTGAGAGGAATAAGCAGCCAGCTGTCAGTTTTTCTGATCTTCCATTCCTGGAGTGACCTTTGTACTCATGAAAGAAGTAGAAGCAGAAGATGGAAAGTAAGCTCACTTGGACCTATAGGGGGAAGCTGTAGTCATATCAGAAAACTCCAGAGGAGTGTATCTGGGAGTGTGAGTGCTCTCCTAATGAGAAAGCAGCAAGGAAGAGGCAATGAAAAGTGGTGAGAACATTTGTTTGCATGGCAGAAAGTTCACTTAAGTTAAAATCTGGCAGCTCGGTAGCAGATTATGAACAGAGGACCCCTTGTGTTATATGAGATGATAAAATGTTACAAATCTATAAAGGGTAGCAACGGTTTCCTGAAGCCTCAGAAAGCTAGATACTGAGACTATGGATGTAAGGGTATTTGTGGAAAAGGACACCTGGTAAAAATCTGAAGACTGAATGTTTTCTTTTGGGTTTTAATTAACTCCAGAACAAATACACTTTTGCAAGTGGGTTGCTTTTCATCTCAGAAGAAACAGTTTCCTAGACTTTTAGGAATTTTTTTGGCCTGAGCTGAACTGAGTATGCCTCTGCTATGCCTGTTAAACAATTACAGGTGATATGCCTATAAAATGATATTCTGTAAATGCACTACTGTCCTGCTTAAAAATTATTGTTAAAGGAGAAAAGAAGACACTTATTTTTTTGACTTGGAGGGTGGTACTACTAAATTGTTAATTATTCCAGAATATAACAAATTACCAAAACTAATTGTTCTAGTATCTTTTCTACTTTAGAGGCCTTCAAGCATCTTCTGTGATGTACACAGCTATCTTAAGTGATTTTTCTTAAGAGCAAGCTATTTTGCTATATTAAAATTTTTACTTTTATGCCAGTGTATATGTTAAACAAAACATATTTGCAACTGCATGCTTAAGCTAGCATATCTTATTTCACGTTTTTGATGAACTGGGTCTGTACATCCAGTCAGTCAACTCTTCCTTGCATGTCTTAACAAGTCTTCAACACTTTACTTACTATTCTGCAGCGCTGTCCTTTCTACATACTACTTTAAGATGCTGACGAAGAGGTTTCAGTTGTTTGTTTTCCTTATGAGCAGTAGGTTGCAGTAATGCAGGCTTTGTATGAGGACTGTCTTTGCCAACAATTGTACTACAGTTTGTGTCTGGTGAGAAGTTATTTTCTTGATTCTCATCCAAATAAAGAAGATACCTGCATTAAAAAGGAAAAAAAGCCTGATGCTGACCTTGTACTCTCTGCAGTTGAATGTATTCTTTCCTTGTCTTCTCTTTGTACTGTTAGCCAAACCTGTGTACTCTCATTTCTGTGACTAGTCTCTGTGACTTGAATGGCAGTTTGAGGTGGTTGTGTTCTTAAACTTAATGAGCACATCAGTTTAATTTTTCTACCCAATTTACTGAAACACCAGTCTGACTGAATTTTATTTCACTGTAAAACATTTATTATCATAGTATTATTTCTAAAATAGATTGGGATAGCAGAACTAAGACAACTTTTCCTAACTCTCATCAGCTAAATGATGCTTAAGTGTGATCCACTTGTAAATGGTACAAATTTGTGTAAAGCAGCCAAAGGTAGATGCATGTATCTTTGCATATTCTTATGAGACTAAGACTACAAGACTTAGGAGGAAAAGTTGGACTGGGCCAAAAATAAGGATAAAAAGAACTCTGTGAAATGCAACAGCTCCTTGAAGGCTGTTGAAGAAATGTGGCAGGGAGCGAGAACTTTGGTGGTGTTTTGTTTTGTTTTGCTTGGGTTATGTTTGTTTGTTTTTATGTAAGAGTGCTTTTTGTTTAAAAAAAAAAAAAAAAAGTCATTGACTGATGTAGCTGTGTAGCTTACATCTTCAGAAACAAGCAAATAACTTGTTAATAATAGTCTAGTCTATTAGAAACTCTTCAAATTTAGAGAGCTGCATAATCCGTCAACTTGCAAAGGT
The DNA here is from genome assembly GCF_964035555.1 of Netta rufina. Classification (NCBI taxonomy): domain Eukaryota; kingdom Metazoa; phylum Chordata; class Aves; order Anseriformes; family Anatidae; genus Netta; species Netta rufina. The sequence goes on from NC_140125.1 coordinate 45,716,974, forward strand.
TACATGGATTTAGAAATTCAGTCAAAGCACAAAATTACAGCTTGTCTTTTATCTTAAATATAGGATCCTATTCTAAGTGGCTTGGGGGAAAGGAGGGGCTTCAGCTTTACCACCTGTGGGAATTCTCAAAGGGGGCCTGATTTCCTTAGAGTGCCTAGTTTGGTTCCTACCTTTAAGTTACTGTTTACATTTACAAATCTTGGTCTTTGCTTTTGTAAGGTCTGCTTTAATTGGGGAGGAAGCTTCTGGTTGTACCACAATTGTACTATGAGGGCACTTGAGTCTGTGGAGAATCTAAAAGAGTGACACAGCAGGTAGTCCTACTGAGTTTATTCCAGTCTTTGGTATCTCATAACCAGAGTTTCTCACTTTGCACGTTTGTCTCTGCATATAGCAGGAATAATGTTTCTTTTGCAGCTTTTAATAAACAGTAATGCTTTGTGTCACTTAGTATGAGAGTTGTTGTTTAGCAGGAAAGTTTGCTTATACTTAAAAAATTATTGTAAGCACATATGACAACACTGAAGAAGGATGTGGATTTTTTTTTTTTTTTTTTTTAAAGGAAAATCTTCTGAGAGCTAGCAAGGACAATATAATTCAGTTTAACCATGGGATACTCCAGCCATTCTAAGTATGTTGCCAGCAAACCACAGCTGTACAGCATATGATTTTAGATAAATATGCTTGCACTGGTAAGCTTCTCAATTTATAGCACATATGTCATAAAATCTTTACTGTAGTTCTTACAAGTGTAGATATTTTATTGAATGGCATTAATAGCCTGAATGATACTTAAGTGATGGTACTAAAAAATTGGTTATTCAGCTGTTTGACTTGAGTTCTATTTACCAAGAATGTAGACGGGGAGAGCTGGGGTCACTTGTGGACTGGAAGGAGATAGGATTGGCTGGGAGCAGGAAGGAAAGGCACCAACTGTAGTCATAGGAATACTCTGGAGAAAAGACAGCTTCTTGGAGATCATCAGATAGAAAATGAGGGCGAAGGGGGAAAGGTGGAGACTAACTGTAAGAATTGGAGGCAACTGACCTACATATGTATGGAAGGAAGTGATGATATTGGAGAGATGAAGAGAGTGCCTAGGAGGAGGGAGTGAAAGCCCTACAGAGAGAGGTCAGAGAATAGCTGCAAAGTTAACAATAATAGTTTCTACACTTTAAGTTATGCCTTCTTTCTGAAAAAAAAAAAAAAAATAATAGCAAAAGTGAGATGCCCAAAGCCTGGTTTTCATAGTTGCTGAGAACCCCCAGTTATCTTAACAGATCTGAAAATCAGTTTGCTCAATGCCTCAAAAAAACTACCCTTCAAATGACACAAAGTGAAGCGACCAGATAAAGTAACCTCTCTTGTTCCCCTCACACACCACACAACTGTCTTGCAGGACCCAATAATATAACACTGAAAAGGATAAACTAATGAACATCTACTTTTCACACTTCGCAAAGGGGCATTTAGAAAAATATTTTGTGCAGCAGAAATCTTGTGCTTCAAATACAGTCTTAGCTTAAGTGAGGAAGCTTTGGCGAACAGGAAGAAGTAAAGGACTAATCATTAGGAATTTGTTCAATTGTGTTCCTTTCATAGAAGTACAAATTAGGATTTAATTGTTTTATATAGTCCTCTAGGAAGTTGTCTTTCAAATATCTCATTTCTTTATCTTGCTCTCTGAGTGTCATCATCAAGCATTTCTCTTAACAAAGACCATTCAGAGAATGCAGTCCAATGCTTGCTGATACTAGAAATTATTTTTTGGGGAGAGATCAGTTCTACAGTTCCTGGTCTTTCATGTAGAACAGGTACAAAGTGTTTTGCCCCACCTTGATTAAAATCCACACGTTTGCATTACAAGCAGATTCCAGCTTCTTACATGGTCTTCAAGAAATGTAGGACCAAACGTATTGGCAATTATGATATAAATGTATAGAGGATGTATAAGAAATCAGAACTCAGCTGTTAAAAGTACAATTAGATGAAACACAAGCAAAATGAAGTGTCAAATATAATGCATTCCAAATGATCTTTTGGAAAAGGGAATGCTAAATCTTAGCTAACAGATTAAATATGAAAAGGAAAACAGACACAACTTCTGTCTCAAATTAAAATAGCAACATAAAATGATTCCAGCTGTCCGGTGGAGTATGATATAGCCACACCAAACATTTTGGCCTAGCTCCTGGCTGTATCTGAACTGTGTACAGCACAATTTGGGGAAGGAGGGAAGCAGAAATTCTTTAAAGCTGCCTTTTGTGCTTCTTTTCTTACAAACTTCCACTCTACTGCATAAAGAACAGCAGGCTCAGAACTGCCCAGTTCTTCACCCTCTAACAAGCATTGTGCATGAGCTGATTTGGCAGATGGGGGCTTCTGTTTTGCTGTCTTTCTTTCAGGACTGTAGTATGTGTTGGAGTAGGCAGGAAAGAATAAATCCTGATAAGAGCATCTTGTAACTGTTATGCTGTAGAAATATTCAAGAGCTGGGATCACCATTGTTCCTAGCTGCTGCATTTCTGAAGAGTGGTATTTGAGATGTCTAACAACCATGGTTATTCATGTGTTAAAATGATTGTATTATAATCTGAGGAGATCGTAAATAAATTATGAAAAATCATAGATGAACCATATCATGCTAGCTGAAACATCCTGTAACTTTTTTTTTTAACCAGTCTTAAGCAGTATCCCATCCCTCAAGCTGCTGACTCATGTAAGAACCTTTCTTGAAACAAGTAGGTCACTTTCCCACTGCCATACTACAAGCCCATGTGTGGGACTTTTTCAAACATTTATGTCCTTCATTTCTGCTCTCCTGCTTAGAACACCTGGAGAGAGTCACATAGACTTCTGACATTACCTGGTCAGAAAATCCTGACAAAAAAGACAGTGAAGAAGAGAATACATGTATGCTATGCACTGAAGAGAAGTTAGGTTTGGAGAAAGGCAAATTATAAAGATGTAGCTCATCTTTGAATGTTACCTCAGTAAGTGTGTTACTCTTTCACCTGAATGCAAGTGAGCCACTTCTTAGATCAGATATTCTGAAGAAGGATCAACAGAGGATGATGGCAGAAACATGAAACTCTAGCATATTTGTTCTCCCTGACTTTGGTTATTTTATTTCTGTTTTCCAAGAGAAGCTAGTTCAATGCCTGGAAACAGGGAAAGAGTGACAGAAAAAGAAATGTGATGTGATATAACCTCCAGTTATAAGAGAATAACCTGAAACAAAATATGCTTTTAAGATTTTTTTTTTCTAAGGCTGATCAATTTTAATGTAGAAAATGTTTTAGTGTATGTCATTTATCTTATTTTAATGTTTTCATTTTGCCTTGTCAAATGCTGTAATAAAACAGAAAACATTTCTGCTTGTATGACATCTAACACGGAATAGTCTAAGATGTGAATTTAAAGTAAAAATAGCCATTATAGCCAACTGAGGCTAATTTTTACTACAGCTGCTTATCAGTGATTAATGTTTTCCTGCAGTTTCCTAGAGTTCCTACTCCTTGTTTATTAGTTGCCTTTTGTCATGTTACAAACCATTTAATTAACAGAAGGAAAAAAACACTAACACTAGAATTTGTGTCTGAAAAAGTATAGGAGGTAAAGTTGGCCAGAATTTTACATTCCTATATCCTTCCCCTTACAATGTTCATGCAAAGGTAGGAAAACTAGACCCTGTGTCAATTACTCTGACTGTGACAGAAAAGCCAGTATATCAGGTGAAAGCCAATACATATGGAAAATGCCAAGGAGATGGTCTACCAGGCCACTTGCTCTGCTACACTGCTGCTTTCCTGAAGAAAATCTCAGAAAGATCATGCAACCAAGAGAATAGTGAATTATAATTGCTATTTTTTCACACACAAAAATATGGTTGAAGTTAATGGAAATTAATACAGCATATCAATGTATGTAAACATGCATTATTTTAATAGATTATCTTAGAAGATTTTTTGTTTTTTTAACATATCTTCAATTAACTCATATATTTAATTGAAAAAAAAAAAAACAAACGTTAAAGATCACAAATAAAAGTACTTCAGTGATGCTTCATTTACTTTAAAGTTAGTATAATCACATTTCGGGGACAAGTCTTTAGCACGTTGTTTGGAAAACACCAGGTTCATGTAACAGAAACACTGAAAGGAAGGTATCCAGATGATGCTTTAGGAAAAAAAAAAAAAGATATAGAAGCAAAGAAATACACTAGGTGTTAATGTCAGAAAACATTCATTGATTCATTCATTCATTCCGGAAGAACAAAAAGAGATTGAAACAGTAGAAAGGAAAAGTATTGCTTGAAGTTTAAATAAACATTAACACTTGAAAAAATGCTACCATTGAAAAAAATGTTAGTCTGATTTTTGTGTGAATGTTTTAACTAGTTTTTAAAAATAAAAAACAACAACAACAACAAAAAAAGCAACAACAACACAAACTAGAGACCAACTATTTTAATGTAGTGGAAATATAAAATATAAAATATAAATCTTTAATCTACAAGTAGCAAGGACAGATAATAAAAGAAGATGATAAATATTCTAAATAAGAATAGATGCAACAGACATGTCACAAGATTAAATAGGCAGCATTACTAGAGTCTGGGGAAAAACTGAACACAATTTTCACTTATATTCTATTTTAGAAAAGTGATACGCATGGTTAAGGAAGAAAAAAATGTCTAAAAACTGCCTTTGAGCCAGTCATTGATCTAGAACAAGATCTTGGGGTTCCATAGTTGCATGTAAACATCAGTTTAATGTTCAGTAGCAGTGAGTAAAACAATGTCGAGTTATGAGGAAAGAAACAGAAAGCAGAACAGACATCTTCATGTCATTGTATACATACATGACAGTCTACGTGCAAGTTGGTTCTGCCAATCTCAAAAAAAGATATAATAAAATTGGAAATGATTCAGAAAAGACTCACAAAGTTGCTCAGAGACATGGAATGACTTTGACAGAGGAAGTAACGGATTAGAATAAAGATTCTTCAGCCTGGAAAAGAAGCAATTCTGAGATGTTATATGAGATGTCTAAATAAGTCATGCAGAAATTTCATAGCCTGCAGAAGATGGGTGAGAAATAGTTGTTCATTTTTCAATAGTGAATTAATGGACATCAGATGAAGGTGCCATAGCTTGAAAACAAATTAAACAAGGATTTTCCCTAAAAATAGTTAATTTTTGGAATACTTGATATGGGATACTGTACATGCTCAAAATTTAAATTGCTTTAAAGGAAGACTGGACATATTCATAGGCAAGAAATCCATTAAAGGTAAATCAGAATACATAGTAATCACATTTAACGTGAGATGCGTTTGGGTTTCAAGTTCTACGGTCAGAACATTAGGGATGATGTACTTAGTCTCTTCTTATAACTTGCTATTCTTAAAAGTTAATCTCTTACATTCTTATTTCCTGAGCATCCACTTTGGGTCACTATCAGAGGCAGGATATTGGGCTGGTCTAACCTCGTACAGTCATTCTCATAAATTTTCTCACATATTTTCCACAGCCCAAAGGCGGAGTTACCTCTACATTTGAATTTGCTAACTCTGCCTTTATTTTACATGTATACTTTAAATAAGTATTTTGCTGGTGACCTGAATAAAGTTATATCAGATCTTTGATTATGTCATAAAAAAACAACAACTGAAACTTCATATTTGTGGCTATGATCTCATTGAAAAATTTCTATATGTTTAGCCAATGCATGTAGCTGATATTGTTATTATAGTTAATGTAATGCCTGAGCTTTTTTATACAAAAGTGACATAGTCTCTCTTTTGTCCTGTTTTCTCCGTTTCTTCCTTCTTCTGTAACCTCTCTATGAATAAGGCTGTGCTCCACTCTTCCAAAAATGGTAACTCTTGTTTTTCACCATTAACTTTCTTCAGCATCTGTTGGAGCAAAGGTACAATGACCTTTATTATGATGCTGGTAACAAACAAAGCCATTTAATTTCACAGTTGACATTATTTATTTTATAAAAATCCCCTCACACACACCTTTTTTTACCCCCTTAAACCTGAACAGATGGGTAACATGGACTGCATCTAACTAATCCCTTTTAGAACGTGTCATATCTATGGTACAGTAATACTCTTAATTCCACACATCAGGCTTTTATACTTCCTTTTTTTTTAGTGCTCAGGTTGATTCAGGTTTCATCCCATTATTGATGTCACTGTGAATGCTATCAGTAATGGCAATAGCAGAAAATTTAGGGAATAAAGAACTCTATACATTATGATTTTGATCACCCTTTTTTACAACTTTATTGTTAGGACTAGCTGCCCTACTTGTAACAGCAGAAACACAAACAACTGAAGTACTATCACCATTTTAAGAGATTTTACTGTTTTCCAGGTGAAATCTTCAGGGAAAAAACAAAACAAAACAAAACAAAACAAACAAACAAACAAACAAACAAAAAACACCACCCTGAAATAGTGATTCTTGTGATCTTAAAAAGTGTGATTTGAAACTTAGCTGTTCATATATTGAAATTTTAAATTATTGCTCCCCTCTTATTTTTGGAAGCAGAAGTCGTGGAGTCTTTGTTTGTTTGTGGGTGCATGTGAGTGTACTTTAAATGACACTGAAACTCCCTTTTGATAAGATTTCAGTCTGCATTTTTTCACACTGACAGAAAATAACTCCTTGTAAGTTTCATATATTTTTGGAGAAAAATCACTAGATTTCATCATTTTTAAAGTAGACTAGCATCACCACAACTAGATGATCTATACAATTTATCTTTAGATTCTACTAAATTTTATATTCAATACGTATTTACACATAAAAATCATTGGGAAAGCTTCTTATTTTTGCTCAGAAAAAATCCTAGAACTATACAGAGATGATGCTGAGTTTATGATATATTTAGTACTAAACAAAAAGCAGTATTTTTTTTTTTCTGTTATTTCAATGCACTTTTTACAAGTGCTTTCACCATTTTCTGAAAAAATAAACAAAACCTGACGTTGCTTTCACTACTTGTTCAGTGAAGTCCAACGTTCCTATTAGGCTAGGTGCCCGATAGGTGTTATCTCGGTGAGCCTGATAACTTAAAAGGCGATAATGTTTTTCCATATTTTCTTATGTATATGCCTGTTACTTCAGTTCTTTCAAAAGCCTCACAATTTTCAGGTCATGCCATATGCAGAGACCTCAGGAAAAGGCAAGGATATCTTAATTTTAGTGTATCCAAAAAGGGATAAAGCAATCATGGTTTTAAATCTCAATTAGAGCTGTGTACATTGAGCAGTAATAGATTAAATTTTTCCTTGCTTTGAAGAAACAAATTTCTTTTTTCCTTGCCTACAGTTAAGAAAACTCACCCATGGTCTCACAGTATGCACCTGAAACTTGTGACCATAAATTCAACAGCATTTTTTAGGATAGACCTTGTGCTGCAATTACATTATATGAGGTTTCCTGAGTCTCAGAACAAGTCTGTAAAGTATGTCTTTTGCAGGCTTAAACCACATGGATGATCTAAGGAAGCTCTTCTCTATCTTCCATTATATAATTCTGTTTTCTCTCACTCTTTTTTTTTTTTTTTTTGTTGTTCTCCTTATAAACATATTAATATATAATATAATAATATATAATAAAATAATATATATGTATTATTAAATTTCCCAGAGATATCTTAGAAGTTTCTTAGGAGATTCTTAGAAGTCTCTTATCTCAGAAACTTTGTGGGGAAAGTGAGAATATCCTAGTAGATCCACTGCCAATTTGAAAATGTGTCTCACTAGCAAAATATTAAAAGTAAAATTATTCTTAAACTGATAGTGTACTACCCAGGATGAGAATTGTTACCATGTATCAACTACAGTTTAAAAGTTTTGAAAGCTGATTTTTTACACCACTATTTCCCCTGGTTCTGTAAGGTCTGGCACACTTCAGGCAATTAAAAATTATGTAGAGTGTGAATACTTTTATTATGGGCAAAGGGATTTTGGTACAGATACTGATCATATGTAGACAGCTTGAGTTCATTAGTCTTTACTAGCTCTCTCTCTGCAGTAGCCCTGCAATGTCTGCAGAAAACTCTGTGTTGCTATACATTAGCTTATTGGTTTATTGTTTGCCTAGAGATAACTAACAAGCTCCCCAAAACCTAGTCTCTAAAAAGTGCAGTGCAAAGACATCTGACTGGCCCTGCATGTGGAGAGCTAGCTCTTGTCTCTGGGAGTTTATTAGTGCAAGCCTTGTGCATTTACATTCTCTCTCCTTACCATTTTCATGAACCCTCCTCAACTACCTGCTTGCCAAACAAAATATCTAGTCTACTGCATTTTGTGCAGTCTGTTTTAAAGCTTTCCGGGTGCCAGTTAAAATTTCAGCTTTGCTTGTTTCCATCCCAAAGCCACCAGTCAGTCTTCGCGGGTTTAGAATAGCTAACACTGTAATGTAATGTGCAGCCATGAAGAATGACATTATGTCTGTTATACTTACAATTTCAGGGTTGAAATGTTATGGTGATGGATACAGTATAGGAGCCTTTGTAGAACAGAATAATTAGAATTTAATTGCCTGAACTGAATGTGGATGGAACACTGGGGGTGAGAAGAGTGCAATAGTGAAAAGCAACATCTGATTCCAATTGCTAGATTTTAGCTAACTTTCCTAAGTTAAAGTATTTTTTGTAAATGTATAATGTCAAATATAGGAAATAATAAAAGGGAAAACAGAAATTACAGATATATAATTCTAAGAAAAGTTATATAGTGAGATTTCAGTTCATATGATTTTATGGAGAGTATGGCATGAAGTTTACTATTTCATGTATACATATTTGAGCTAGAATTTCATACGAGTAGAAGATACAGAACAAGCAGATGAATCTTGAGAACATCCAAAAGATTATACTATAAACCAGATGTCACACCATGTCTGGAAACATTTAATTGTATCTAGAGCACATCATATTTTGTCCTGTGATTCTAACTAGAATTTGCATTCTTTCCATTTTATTTTCAAGGCTGATTTAATATGAAATATGAATTAATGCTGTATTTGATACAAAATTAAGAAATATATATTTTGTGTTTGCTTAAGGAGGAGTCCAAAAGCCTAGAGGAATATATTAGTGATAACAATAGATGCATATAAATGTGTACCATTTATCATTTAATTACTGTCAAGTAATAATAACAACAAAACAGTGTTTTGAAAAAAATCATTTTCTCATTGGGCTGTTTTAGCAGAACAGCTGAAAGACTTAGCTGTTAGGACTTATCTTAAGGTTAAAAAAGTATTAAATAAGGGACACCCAAGCTGTGATTCCTTACAAAATTTCTAAGGATTTCCAAAATTCCTTCTCTTCCTTGAAGAATACTGTATTTTGATTGTGAAGTATGGACATAGACTACCACTTTGTTTTTCTTGTAGCTATACATTACCTAAATGTTTTGAATAGATTCCAGCTATTGTTTGAAATGTTGGCATCTGCTTTGAAATGAAACTTTTGAGGTTCTCCCATCAATAAAGTATCTATGCAGTTATATTATGATACTTAGTGACAGAAGTGTTTTTTGCTTCTAAGTGCATTCTCTTTCCAAATTTCAGATTTACTCTATATTTGGAGTTTGGAACAAATCATCTCTATGAATGACTCAACTTCAAAATGTTTTGTTTGCACTGCAGAATATGATACATTCCCCATTGGGAAGTAGCTAATCTGGCACATTTAACTGGTTTTCCCACTGACTTACCAAGAGTTATGCAAGCATCACTATCCCATGACTTGAACAGCTCCTGTTACTTTTACTTTAGATACTGCAACAGAGTGTTTAAAAACATCTTGTAAATAATAAGGCCTTCAGGAAAGTTAGCTGCATTATTTCAAGATTCCTGTAATACAAAGCTCTGTATGGAACATACAAGATTCCACTTTCTTTCTTTAAGATATATGCCTTTATTGTTTTTAAAAAGACTATCCTTTTCTCTCAAAAATCTTTGAGAATGCAGTATGTCATTTAAGACCATGGTTTGGCTTTTGAATATGCTACAATCTGCAAAATATTTTCCCAAGGAAAAGGTGGATTACCCAACAATAAAATGAACTTTCATTCTGTGGGTAAACAGAGATGGGGAGGAATAATTCGGAAACAAAATATGTTTTCAGTACCAGGCCATATTGTCCAGGTGAATATACACATTATAAATCTGTCAGCCGCAAAAGATGAGTATTATCTGGTGGAAAATAAAACCTTAAAAAAAAAAAAAAAAGACAGGAAAAAAAAGAAGCAATACTAAATTAACAAAGTTCATTGTCATCTAAGTCATTCAGATGGAATAATGAGGATTTGCATTATGGAACTTGAGGGTGTGTGAGAGTGACAGGAATACTTCTTTTAGATAGGTTATTTTAAAAGGAAAATCTCTATTAACCTTTTACAAAAAAATGTGAAGATTATATACTCAATAAAGACTGCCCAATGCAAGGGAGTTTTATACAGCAAAATGAGCTATATTATCTCCTTTTCGCATGCAAGGAGAACTAATATAACTGCATTGACTAGGACCAGCCTTTCTGACTTCTTCAAAAAGGAAATGCAAACAGAAAAGACAATGAGAGAGTATAGAGGAATAAGAGGCTGGTCTCTGGTTCTCCAGGATCAAGTAAAAGAAAACAACTGTTAATCCATTTGTTTAATTACATACTTTAGACTTCTACTAGGAAATAGAGAGGTTTTTCTTTATCCCTTTGCACTGTATGGGAAATTGTGAAGAGGCAAGAGATTTTTATTTGTTTCATTAAATACTTTTTAAAATAAACTATATGATACCAGGTCTGGAATACATTTTACTGATATCACCACAGCTGGCCATCCTGTCAGGGTGATTACAGCTGAAGTGAAAACCATTGTAGTTTTTAACCTCCTACTTCTGTAAACATTTCCTGTTCCACTGAGTTATTTTTGGAGTTTTAATGTGCAGTGATTCCAAAGAAGAAGTGCCAATGAGTAAGGTGTAAAAAGCAGTATTGAAAATCACTTACTTTAGCTTAGAATATTATATAATAGGTGGCAAAGTGCCTTTCAATGTATCTATGTACACATTTTTTCTGACATTATTTCATTTATCTAACTTTAGTTCTTTTCTGACAGATGGGCACAAATTATGGCCTCAGAGTTCAAAATTAGAACAAATGACAGGGTCCACCAGAGTTCTGTTCAAGATCCAGAATGAAGGCTTCCTAAGAGCTAAGCTTAATCAAAATTAAGTTACAGATCATTAGTGGACAGCATTCAAACCATATCCACTGTGCATCCTCTTGTTTCATTTTCGTTTCTGCTATGCTTCTAAATTATGGATTTCAAGCTTTAAAATTGGAATGACTTAAAAGTCAAAATGAACAGTTAAAACCAAGAGAACATCAAAGTGTCTGAGATTTATACAGTACATGGTAAGGACAATATTTGGCAGCAAATGGAATTTTGGAATGTAAATAGAGACTAGGCCATACAACAGTATTCATGACAGAGATGTTCACAAGGCAATAGTGGCACTTCATTAATATTGTAGTCTGGAAATCTAAGTAGATTGCAAGAACATGTAACCCATATGAATGTATCAGAGGTTTTTGTACTTTTCCAGGATTTCCCACACAAGAGTGTGTGAAGTGTCCGCTACGTATGTTGGCTTATGGACTAAATATTAGGGTCTTAAAACACTCAAGTAATGTAGGTTTGTGAGAATTTATGGATCTATTTTGAAGATGGGATTGGAACCTACTCAAGTCACTTATTCTGCTTTCATTTGTATCATTTATTCATTGTTTGAGCTTTTAGTCCTTTAGCTCAACTCATGGAGACACTTAACTGTTTTTGTTGAATGGCCTGAGTTGCATTCCTCATGCAAACCCACAATGGGTGGTCATAATAAGCTGACAGTCAGGGAAGGTCCATCAATAACAAATAGCTCTTAAGTAGCATGTATCATGGGTGGTCCAAGAGCTTCATGTGAGGGACAATTTCAGGAAGACACTATGGCTAGAATGGGAGTAGTCCCCTATGTTTAAAGATATATTCTCAAATTCTGCTAAGTGTGGCTAACCTTGTGACAGCCACCCCACTGGGAAGGAAAAAGACATTATAGAAAATGAGGATTCTGCATACATAATGCCTCCATGCAAAATGGCCTCATAGGTCACAGTCTCATTTTAAAGTGTATTTTCATTAGGTGTCTTCTTATGTTCCACTCCAGCTGCTCATTGACATAGAGGGCAATACCCCTTCCTCATCTTCCCTGCCGGTCCTTCCTAAAGAGGATGTATCCTTCCATTCCAACAATCTAGTCATGGGAGCCATCCCACCACGTCTCTGTGATGCCAGTGGAATCACAGCTGTGCAGGCATGTGCACATCTCTAACTCTTGTTTACTCCCCATGCTTACATACACTAGCATTGAAACATTCAAGTTGGGCCCCTGATGAAGCTGACTTACTTATTGAAATGGCTGAAATCCATTTGTGCTCCTCTTCAGTGCTCTCCTGCTGACCTGTGACCCTTCTCCAGGCTCTGGTCATCTATTGCACTGGCATAAAATTGGTAGGATAAGGATGGAATGAGGTCCCCTTCCCTCTGCAAATTTATTTTAAAGCTCTCTTTTTTTATTCAGCAAGCCTATGACTGAGGATAGTCTTCCCTTTCTCTGCCAGAAGAACCCCATCAACCCCCTACAGACCAGATTTCTCAAAGTGAGTCCCATGGTCTAAGTAGCTGAATCCCTGGCTGTGGCACCAGTCCTGTAACCATCTGTTGATTTGACAGGTTCGACTGGCCCTTTCCATCCGCTTGCCTTTGACCAGGACTGATGAAAAAACGACCTTCTGTCCAGAGTCCTTTACTGCTCCCTGGACTCTGTAATCCTTCATACTCCTCAGATTGCTCCTGACTGCATCACTGTCATCCACATGAAACAACAGCAGTGGATAACAGTCAGTGGATTGTACTAGGCTTGGTAGTCTCTCAGTGACATACCTGATACGAGCAATACTCCTCTCTAGAGAGTGCATCACGTCTGCAAATGGGTGCCTCCATACCTCTCAGGAAAGAGTCACCCACTACTATCACCCATCACCTTTTCTTATTAGTGCTTGTTGTTATATGGGGATCAGATCAGGCTGCGTTGCTCAACTCCAGCATCTCAGACTGGTCTTCCCTCCTCAGTCTGCAGAGTGGTGAAGAGGTTCTGCTTCAGATGCAGGTATAGTTACTGGATTGTGGTGGGATAGTGAAAGATCAGAATATCTGATTAAACTTTTTGCAATTTCTTGAAAAATAGATAAATTATTTGTATTAATTATAGTTGTTTTATTTTATTTTATTATATTTTTATTTTCTAAAAAAAAATAATACATTTTTCCTTCATTAATACAGGATACATATACAGTTGTACCCTTGTGCTGCACTCTTGCCAAACCACAGAATTTTTCCAGACCTTGAGGTTGAAGAGAATATACATGCCAAACTGCTGTAGGGAGGCAGAGATTTGAGTTATATTTGCTTAGTATGGGAGAGAATCACTTTGATTACCTTGTTATTAGAACAGAGTTTCTTTTTATTGACAGTTGCTTAAGTACACTTTCATTCATGTAAAACAGCATTGGTACTATTGCTGATGGTTTTGATCCCTTCCATGTATTTCTTTGTCAGTGTATTTATCCATTCGTAGTAGTTTATATTAACATATTTATGTTGGAGATGGTAAACTGAAATTTTGCCATCACAAGTCAGTAGTCAAGTAGCCATTTTTTTTTTCCTTTCCAGTAGTCTGAGTAATCTATCTATACTCTGCATTACAAGTAGTCTCGTATCTGTCTTTAAAAAAATGCCAATCCTACGATAGAAAAAAATAAGTTAAGTGAAACAAAATGAAGAAAAAACAGAAAAAAAATATGTTGCTATAAACAGCTATTAGGGTTGAATCATAGTTTAGTTTTTGTGAATGTTTTCATTTTAGCATGTCATTTGTTTACTAATCTCTGAAATTTTTGCTCTTTGGACAAATTATTAACACATGTTTTTCTCCTCAGCTGTTCAGAAAAAGCAATTTAGACATTTTTGAGTAAAAAGTGAACATGAAGACTTATTCACACTTCTATGTGTGTGTGCTTGCTTTTGTCTGTCTTGAAAAATGTGAATTCTTCAGCAGTATGAAGTAGATGTTAAAAATCATAGGAAAGACCTAGCTGGCATTTTCATGGAATAACTTTAATTGCTTCAGGCCAAATATTTATATTCTACTGCATCATGATGCAAATGGACAAGAAACCTGACATAAGTCTGTATGCGGCTTTGCTTTGTGGGGAAAAAATAATAATAAAAAAAAGGATCACAGACAAAGAAACAAAAACTACACTGATTTAGTATTAGTTAATTCTAGCATATAAAGAGGCTTTATGGTCAGGTAGGAATGAGCTGTTGGTAACTTTCTGGTTGTTAGTAAGCCAGTATGTTTGTTGAAAACTGCAGCATATATCCATTTGTTATCCCTCCACTTCCCTGATAACATTGGAATAGAAATAGACTAGTGAAGTCTTTCTTTTAGTTGTGAATGAGAAAAGTGAGTTGTTTTTTTATTGTTTATTGTTGATAAATTCATAGCTAATTGGCTACAAAAATAAAAGATTATTCCAAGACCAAAGTAAACAGCTATCCCCATGTTGATTTTGAAAGTACAAGTTTGACAACATGTTTGAATTTACTGCTGGTTTGCTTGAAGAAGAATAAAAAAATTGTCTTTTAGTTTCATTTGATTCTGAAATTCCTAATATAAAAGTTATAACAACTGTTTTCTGTCACAGTAGATTGATTTCACAGTTGGATTTTATGGTCACATCTCTGTGTATTAGTCTTCATAAAAGTGTAAGCTGCCCTTTTTGATTTTTGAATTCACATTGCTATTGTTTGGCATATGAGTAAAACCTTCTATCTGTACACGTATTTGTAGAAATAATCTGAAAATCTAGATTTTATCACCTCATTCTAAAGAAAGATTCAGATCTAACTAACCGATGTTGCCAAACTAGAGATGTTCAGGCATATTCATAGTTCTTACATGGCATTTGAACATCTCTGTTCCGTGGCAATGTGTGTCTGACTGAAGATGGTGATGGTAGGGGATGCAGTCTTGCAAACCAAGACTCTTTGTAGGGGACTTATAGCTACTATGAAAGAAAGAAAGCTGTTATAAAGGTAATTAATGGTCCAATTCCATCCCAGGTTCTGAAAATGTTTGCCTGATCTATGGTATATCAACCTTATAGATTTAAGTATCTTAGGAAAGTTGTTTACCGTGCATAGTTGTGTACTTTAACCATTTGTAGCTGCCATTATATTCTGCTTATAATTGTGGTGCTATAATGCTGTCATTGACATTGACATTGACTTGTTATTGAAGACTTCTATTCATTCCTGCTATTTAAGAAATGCAGGTATTTTTAACATGTTAATTAATTATTTGAGCAGAAAGAAACTATTTCTGAGGGGTAATCTTTCATGGTATTGCAGAAAATGACAGCAAATTAATAATCTGTTTGTGATTTACATATATTTGAACATTTCTAGATGAGAAGCTAACTTAGGCAGCAGTCTTTTCCTGTCAGTACAGCTGAAAAAATATTTTTACACAGCTAGATCGCACATATGATCTGATACCATGCTGAGGAGGACAGGCAGAGGACAATTAAATTTCCCAGAACTAATGGCAGCATTTTTTGATTTCCATGTGACTTTATCCAAGCTGCTCCACTGTCATTTCAAACAGTCTCTGATTGGTTGGTGGCTCTACTAGGCAGTGCATAGCCTTGGCTTGAACACTACTTTGCTTTGAAAATTCAGCATGAATGTTATATCATTTTTGGCTTAGTTCTGTAAGTCACGGGAAATAGTGTCAAATACAATTTGAAAAGAAAGTATGTATGTGCTTAGTTACCAATATAACTTGATCATAACTGACCATGTCAAAAATCAGCTTAATATTGATCTTCTTGATCTATTGATCTTCTATGATGCTGAAGTGCAACATTCAAGGTATTTCAGGGACTTTTTAACAAATCTCTTCCCAGTGTTTTAAAGGGATACCACGCTATCAAATATTTCAGAATCTGATATATCTGCAGAATGGGTCATTTGTATTAATGGACCATGGATACTAAGGATGAATGATGAATGGTAGCCTGATGTTGTTGACAGTCTTATGACAATCTATGACAAACTATATTTTTTTGCTTTATATTAAGTGGCAGAAAAAGATCAATCATTAAACTATCTGCAGCAAAACCAAACTGCTGCCTACACCTCTGCTGTTTATGACTTCCTATGTAAAAGTTATAGTAATGGAAAACTGATGAATTACCATTTGCTCAAGAAATTATTACATGTCAACCATTACATGCTTGTCAAGAGCTTTGGCAGGGTAGTGAGACTGCCAGAAATCCATTGACCATTTAGGCTTCTGTGTGGTATTTGGTCTGCAAGAAAACTGTGCCCTGTGGAAACTGCATGGATGCTGAGTCATCAGCAGAGCTGGAAAGAAGTGGGAAAGAAATAGGTCTATGAGTGTGAATTAATTGTAGGTAAGGAACAGGTGTCAAGGGAAAGAAAACAAAGGGAGCCACAGGAGAAATTGTGGACATAATTACCTATTTTGACTGAATTCCAGGAATTTAGTCAAGAAGTATTTCTTTGGGACCAGCACTAGGGAATTTTTTATACCTTCAACAGATGAGCCAGGGAGTGAGCAATAAGGTAAGAAAATATATGTTTTGAGAGAGATGATTTCACGAACATCTCTTGTTTGTATGCCTGATTCAAAAAATTTCCTGCTACAGCATGTACAGCATAAACAAAATTGCGAGATTGCTTACCCTACCTTATCTTTGCACTCTATTGATTGCTCACCCTGCTTACCCTGCCTTGGTATAGATTGTCTTTGTGCTGTAGGGGGATTCTATTGTCAACATAGGGGAACTCTTAGAACTTCACATCAGACAGGCATTCAACATGGCCAAAGTAAAGTATTCTAAGTTCCAAAGAAATTTAATCTGTGGTTTACATTAGCAATTTGTATTGAATGCCCATTTTAAGTTATTTATTAGAGATCTGCAATACATATTATAGCAGAGGTAATGTGGTGAAAATGGTTTTTAACTGAATGGTTACATAAAGAATAATAATTAACTACAGGTAAATTGTTTTGAAGCTTGTAAATCTTTTCAATTTAAAGAATTGTGATCATTTTAAAATAATAGCTGTCTCTCTCTTTGTATTTTCAAATCACTGTCATTTTCTTCTGCTTTTCCATGAGGACTTATCAAGCTTATCATAGTAAACATGTAAGAATTTATCCAGATTTATCCATCTGTATGGGCTCTTTGGTCATGCTGTGAAAGAATGTTATCCAACATTACCAATGTTATATTAATAAACCGCAAGAATTAATATGTTGGAACACTAATAGTATACTTCATATGTGTTCTCTTACTTTATATTACTATAACAGCAAGCTCAAATGTTATTATAATTATCCTTATAATTGTTTCAGGATTAATTTTCTTTGTGATTCTTTTTTATTTTCTCATTGCAGTTATGAAATTAGTTTTGAATCAATTAGATGTCAAAATAGGTCGTTGATGTAAACACTTTGAAATATTTCACAAGACTTGTTTTGCTCTTTCAAATAGGATAGGCTAATCAATTCTTCTCTGCAAAGCTGGCTGATACATAAGTTTTTTTCCAGTGTAAATAAGATGCATGAAGCTTAATGCAGAAATAAACTTTGCAAATTTGCATTTATTTATTTATTTATTTGCTTGTTTATATGTAGGAGATTGAATCAGTGGAGACATTTATTCCAAAGTTAAAGATGATGCTACAATAAAAAAAGCTCCAGAGGAAGGGCCTTTACATTTTTCTATGGACTGTGAGATGGGTGAAGAATGGACATAGAGACATATGAGATTCACCGAACTCTTACTGCCCTTTCATCACTGACCATAGAAAATGATAAACTGAAACAATGTCTGTTTCTAGTGCAAGCTTCCCCATTGTCTAATACCTTTGTATGATCCAGAAATCATCTGCAAACTCTTTAACCTGTTCTTTGTCATTCCGGTGCTTATAAAAATTTTGGATTAGGTTGCTACAAAGTTTAAAATGTAAATTACCCAAAATATCATGAGAGCAATTAATGAGCCCAGGAAAAAGGATATTGTTGTAATGAGACCTTAGATAAACATTTAGCAGTTTAAACATAAACACTTAGATAAACATTTTAGCAGCTTAAATTATTGTAGAAGGCCATATCTTAGAGACCTGAAGCAGAAAGACTTTGTAGGACTAAGACATAACCTAGATGTCATGATGATGTAGAGGGAAACTGAAATAGCAGCTGATGTGCTAATCATCTATCCTAGTGATAGGTTGCTGTCTACAATGACAGAGAAGGTTTCAGCAAAAATTGCAGAGAAGTAGAAACTAGGAGCCTAGTTCTAATCTTGTGGGACTTGAAATAATGGTGAACCATTAGATAGGTGTGGAGGTAGGGCTAGAGTAGTGTCATACTCAGAGGAGTAGTAGTTTGTCATTACCTGAAGTTAAGATGTGAGGAGATGGGGAATAGAAAAGCAAGAACAGACTTCTGTGAGATGCATGGAATTGACTGGGAAATGAGAATACACTAATTCATGAAGCAAAAAGATAATCAGGACAAAGAAGAATCAAGGAAGACAAGCGGGGTCTGGACTCCAGGAAAAGGTTTGTCAGCTGTATTAAAGGCAGCTCGATAGAGAGAAGCAAATAAGGATGGCATGATTATTCTCAGTTATGGTTAGGAACAGATCATTAGAAGGACTGTCAGGAATCAATTCAATGAAATTCAGAGGCACAAAGTGCCTTAGAGAAATTGGCTGGAACACAAACAAACAAAAGCAAAACAACAACAGACAAAAACAACAGAACCTGACTGCAAACAGCACCATTTTTATTATTAAGTAAATGAGAAATGGTCTGTAGCTGGAGAAACAAGTGTGGACAACAGCAGGCCTTTTGAGGACACAGAAACTAAGGAATGTTTACGCTGGAAGGACAAAGAGCCAGTTGACAATGAAATGTTAATAACTAATAGAGGAAATGGAGGAAATAAGTTAATATGTGAGACTGCATCTCTGGAGCAAGGGAAGGAGAACAGAAGAGAAATTTCTCAATTGACAAAGCAGCCATCAATTAGGGGAAAAGAAAAGGAAGACAAAATTTGGAAAATCCTGTAGAGAAAGAGAGAGGGTTAGGAAAGAAGCAACGGGGACTTCAGACGTGAAATTTCGTCTTAGAAAAATAGCATTATTTATCCAAGGAAGTAACCAGTCCAAAAGCAGAGAAATAAAACTCTCAGAATATTAATTGAAACTCCTGGTGTCAGTTCCTATAGTTAAAGTCTTCTGCTCATCTTCTCAACTGCAGAAACATAGGTAGCCAGGTCTGGGTTAGGTTGAGGCTTCTGAATCCATATGTATACTAAACAAAATTTACCTGTAATTGAGATGGCTTTACTGGGCTTTGCCATTGCAATTCTTCTAATCCATATTTCATCTTCAGAAGGATTTGTCTTGTGAGATCTAGCCTCACAAAGATAGAAGAGATAATACTTCATGGCATATACAAATACCCTTACAAATGTTTTCTGTTATTGGTTATCATTACATGAAGTGCTATGAATCAGTGTTTCTTGGGAAGAGAGTGCAATAGGGTCTTCCTCTTTAAAAATCCCTAGGTTTCCGTCTCAATTTTGCCATAAATAATTTTCTTTTCTCTTATGAAGGACAATATAATATTCCTTAACTTTATAGGAATGATGGCAATGCCAGGATATGCTGTTCCAAAGTGATCCACCAGTCTTGCAACTTCTTTCAGTTTTTGACTTCTTCAAATGAAATAATCAAGGGAAAAAGTTTGCTTTATGGGTAAAAATGTAATTAGTATTACCTTATGTTGTTAATACACATTTGAATAAACATATCAAAATAATTATGTTAATTAATTAAAAATGTTCTCCCATTTGAAATATTAACATGCCAGAAGGCTATTTGCACCATTCTACTCTAAACTTATGTGTTGAACATATCATTAATGTGATTGCTTCTGTTTCTTCACAAGGCACCTTTGGAAGGTGAAGCATTAACTTTGTGCATACCTTCAGGCCTTGCCAGTTTCATATGCTTGAAAGATTATTTGCTTTAATTTGCAAAATTTGAAAAATACATCAGCTAGATAAATGCTTTCTCCCTGTTTCTGGCCTGTCTGTGATCAAGAGAAACCTGAAGCAGGCAAAAATACAGAGAACAGATGCATCCATATCACAGGTTTGTTCTTTGGAATGTATTGGGATATAGCTGACAGTAAGTTGACTTTAAAAGTATCCTTCAAAGTAAGTATTAGCAACTTAGCACAACAACGTACTCAAATAGCTGTATAAAGTTAATAAAAGTATCAAAAAGAAATCCAAGTAGAACAGAATCTGGAAGGAAAGAAAGAAAAAAGAAACAACTGTGTCTTCACACAAGTATGAGGTGAACAAAACATGTATATATACCTTACACAGGCAATATAATGACATTACAAGACTGATATACTCGACTAAGTAAAGCAAAATAATTTTTTATTAGATAGCCATAGAGAAGAAAGATAGTGTTATGGAACAATAGATTCTCATTTACTGTTTGCATGTAAAAAGCAAAGGATTATTTGGAATACTGAATAATTGTGGACTAATAGTAATGGCAATGTCAATCATACTTTTGTAAGTAGATCCAATTTTTCTGATTTAAAATTTGAATAATACAGTTTTAAATCCCAGATTTCTGGGAAGAAAAATGTTTTTGTAAGCATTCTAATTTAAAAAGAAATAACATCTTATTAATTTACACCAGGTCCATATTCTAAAACATATAAAGATCTGGAGAAAAACTGGAAAACAACTTAATTAATGACAAAAGGATTTTTCTTCCTTTAGAATACTAAATATCCTCACGGGATTGAAAACTCTGGTTTTGACAAATTTTCATCAAATGTTTATACCAGATCCACAGTGCTATTTTAGTTGGCTGTGGAATCTGCTTTTCAGGCCAAGAGCTGGGGATTTCAGTGGCCTAAATAGGGCATTATACGACACATATGGTGAAAAATCTTTATATTTGAGGACACGATCTATTTCTAAATACAGATTTTATTTTATTATTTTGTGTATGTGTGTGTGTGTGTGTGAGCTTACTTATTGTAGATATAGTGACTTGTTGATGAAAAGCTTGCTTTTGTGTTCTATGTGTTCACATTATGGATCAAAATGGTAGATTTTGCTCTGATTGTCATTAGTGGAAATAGCCATTTCTTCCATTTGGAGTAATATTGTGTACAAAGGCTGTCACAGAATTGCAAAAACTTGTAGTAAAGCCTACTAGAGTAATGTCTATAGCCACAGTCATGGTGTTACATAACATACATGTAATAAATGGGAAAACAAAATAACACAGTTCTTTCTGGAAGATACTTATAGTTTGTTTGTTTGTCTGTTTTTCTTCAGGAATTATTCAAAAATATGTTAAAATATTGAAAGCCTGAAGAAAGATTTCTGTAACTACTTTCTGTATAAATATTGCGGTCAGGTACAGTTGGACTGAATTCAATAATTTTTCATGTACTTCTAGACACCTACTGATTCACTTGACAGATTTAGAGCTGTAAGGATAAAATTAAAAACTGATCTGTTAAACTTTGCAGCAAACAGGCTTTTATAGCCTTTGAAATTCCTTAGGACATGTCCCTGATCTTGTACTGTTTGCTCTTAAACTGTATACCATCTCTCTTCTTAACTATTCAATGAAGGTAAAGTTCCTCTGCTATAGATTTTCCCTTATGCCCTTACATTTCCACTTTTGACATTTTAGTAATAATTTTGTCATTTTTTTCAGTGGTAACCTCTCTGTTATCTTCTAGATGAACTGACTGAGATTCACCCATGCTTTGGTTCTGGCGGCCTGATTCAACTCTTGGACGGCCGTATCCCATGTCTTTGTTTTTAAAGGAAGAACATATAAAGCTAAGTGTTTGGGTATCCAAACCCTGAGTCAGCCAAAAGTACCAGGAAAATAGAATATTCCATAGAATATTTCATTCCATAGAATATTTCATATTCTGTGAAATACTTTCTACTTTCTTTGTTCCATCAGGAACTAATAGATGTTCATTTTTGGATTCTTATTTAGCTACTGAGAAAAGTTTGGGTGTTTTCAGTTGAAAATTTAGTTCAAGGATTATTGTCAAGAAGGGCATTTCCATCTTCTGCAGGACTGGTGTGCTACAGAAGAATCTCAGGAATACGTGTAATTTGGATCCAAAGTGATGCTTCCATATGTTGATGTGAACCACTCAGGAGAGCACAGAGGAAACAAAAAGTACAGAGCTTTGTTTCCCCTGAAACCAATGGTGTCTGCAGTGGTCTCATGCTGGACTATTGAATCAATGCCAGGAGCTTTTGCTTCCAGCTGTGGTTTGCCCCCATAATTGACATTTTCTCGGATTCCCTCTGTTGCTAGCTCTTCTGTCAATAGGTTCACCTATAAGAAAATGCCGACTTTTCTGCTCCAGGCCCAGTCTAAGAATTTCAGTTGGACCTATCTTCTGTATTTATTTGAGACTCTAATATATGTGCTTTATTTTCTGCTCTTTCAAACTGTTTTCCTCTGGTACTATAAGTACACAGGAGAGCAAGGCAGCATGTTTCCAAGAAAATTACTTCACATACATGGTAGTGATAACTCTTGATTGCAGACTACAGAAATATTGTATGACTCTGAGGGTTAAAGCAAGTTTACTTGACACTTAATTAATAACAGAAAGGAACTTGCAAGTACATAGTGACGTGGACTGGCATTCTAATATTGAATGTAATCAGATCTCTTTCAATCAGGAAGACCCTGTCCCAAATTCTAGTGTGTTTCTTCCCCATTTAGAATGAGGAATTACATGAATCTGAAGATTAATCTAATATCAATTTCTGCACAGTATTTCTTTTATAAAAGAGTATTTAATTTTTTCATATGCTGACATCTTTAACTTCTTTGAGAGACTAGTGACTTCTATCCTTAGAGAACATGACTCAGAAGGAGATATTAATTTCTTGTCAAATTTATGTCTGTAATCTCATATCTACATATTTTTATGAAAATTACTTTTTGGTAACCATTATCTTCCCTGGAAGAATACTCAGATTTGGGCTTTAAAAAAAAAACTACTACATATCATTTTGCTTTCCTGATATGATTATTCCTAAGGCTTTCACTAAGATCCTCTCTAAAGTAGTGCTAGTTTTGTGTGTATCTGCTATCAATTGCCTGGAGAGAATTATCTATTTTAAGATATCACTTTAAGCCAAAGGAAGTCTCAAGAAAATCCTGGAAATATTTCTAAGCTAGACATTTGTATAGTTTCTACCTGAAGAATGACCCATGCTTTTATCATGAATCATGCCATGCTAAAGTGAGTGTGTCCTTGTAGTATCTCTGAACACTGAAAGCATTAAGGACATATTTTTGTAGGTGCGCATGAAGACTCCAACCTTGATTTATTCTCACCAGACTTAAACTGATCAGTGGAGTACTAGTGAGCCAATTCGTGGCTTGGGACAGTGTAATGTTCTAATCTAGCACTGTAGATGAGCTAATAACTCATCAGCTTTATTAATTGCAAGGTGATACCAAGATAACATGGCTGCATTGCCTGTGAACTCCCACAAGTCTGCAGTGACATAAGCCATATTGACACCTTGATTCCCTGTTGACTCAAGTACCATGGTCCATTTCACAGTATAGGCATGCCCTAAATATCATGCCTTGAAGTTCTGTGTTTTTGTTTCTGTTATAATATAAATAGTACATTTCTCCTTACAAGTCTTACAGTTTTAAAACTCAGGTGCAAATTTAATGTTTACATTCTAACTGCCCCCCTGAGCTACTTAATACAAATGTTTTTATATGTATATTTGAGGTACAGCACATTGAATGAGTCTGTTACTTGACATGCTACATTTAATCTTCTCATTTGGCTGTACAAATCGTGCACTTAGGAAAAACACATTTTAAGAAAGCTATTAATCTAATTTCTCCAATGTTTTTCTTTTGTGAGCTAAGAAATTCCAGGAAAATAACTCTGGTTAGTCTTTTCTTAGTGTTCTGAGTATTTTGTGAGTGTATATTATTTTAGTATTTTTGTTCCAAATTGCAATGTGGCATTGCAGTTTTTCCTGCAGAATATTTCTCAATACCTAAATTTTGAAAAGTTAACATAAATTGGTAAAGATTCACTGCTCTGAAAATTAACATATTGTTCATTTTGTATATTCACCATGTCACTAACTTGCTATAGAGAAAGTTTACCACAGTACATACCTGAGGTTCTTGATAATTTATAGGATTATTGCCAAAAGCATTTGTAGGAATTATATTAAAGTAGGAAAAAAAAAAAAAAAAAAAAAAAAAAAAGAATAATTCTGTTAGCCTGTAAAATCTTAGTTTGAAAAGAACATGAAAGTGTAGAAAATCAGAAATAAAGAATGGCTATAGTGAATCAAATCATTTACATATATATTTTCCTTCAAAGAATTTATATATTGTAAGAATTCAGCCTCCCGAATCTGTATTAAATAATGTTTTTCCCAAGTATTGTATATCAGAAAGATTTTGTTTCAGAACTGAAATATGCCATACAAAAAATATTTGATAGTCTCTTGTAAAATAGCAAATGTTATGTATGAGCCTTTGTCTCAACAATACTTCTGTAAATGCTTGTATTTGAAGTCCCTGGGTTTTGGCCATGGAAGATGGTTCAGATTATGCTTATTGATCTAGTATCTGGATAGTAAAAACTATTTGTTTTTAATCATCTGGCAAGTCACTCAGTTCTTCATGTGCTGAGTGCTGGGATCTCCAGCACTGAGTGCACTGAAGTCATGTCTAAGGAATGTGTCAATTAAGTAGCAATCTTCTGTTCTGATCATTTTATTCTGGTAGTTTCTAAACTCAGTACATAGTATGCCTTCTTGTCATGCCCCTCTTCCTTCTCCCCCGTACATATAGTCCCTTTTCAAAGTGCATGACTTCAGAGACATTCATTGTAATTTTCCATTGTGATATATTTTTATTATATATGTCATCCAAAAGGTATCAGAGATCATCAAAGCCTATCATTTGAAGGAACTTAAAAATAGTCCTTACCTCTGAAACAGCAGCAAAGTTAAATAATCTGTTTATAAATAATATTCATATTATGAAATAAGTAATTTCGCATGTACAGCCTATTGTTTCATAGTTAAATTGCAATGATGAGAAATCTGGAAATTGCACTTTTGGTGGGTTCATTTCAGCTACCAGAAATATTAAACTTCCTAATTTAACCAAGTAAAAATATAAAATGAAAATCACTTAGTGCTTTCCTTCTATTTTCTGTTTTCTTTTGTGGGAGAAGAAGTGAAGACTATTCCAGATGTGATGGCCTACTCTTAGAAACAGTACAAGGTTACACAGAAAAAAATATGCACACCATCATCTCATATTTTGCACAGGAACAGGAGACTATTGGAGAGGCATATTTATATTTAAGTTTAAGACTTGTAGTTTGGTTTTAATAGATTTAAAGGTAAATCTGCTCAAGACTTTACTCACACTAAAAGTCTCTTTTTAGAATCTAAATTTCACCAAAATGCAGGATGACAGTTTTTTTTTTTTTTTTTTTTTTTTTTTCTTATTCTCTATTTTATTATGTATGTATATTAACACATTTGAGAAAACAATACCTTCCTAAATAACTTGACCTATACAGGTAAATTCTCTGTCCTTCTTGTTTGTGGTACCTTAAGTGGCATACAGTCTTTTTTAAAAAAATCTTCCTATCTTCACAACAGCCTTGGGTGATGGGGAAGTCTTCTTATCTCTGTTTTCAAATCGGATAATCAAGGCTCCAAAACATTGGTGTTTGCACTTGGTCACAAAAGTTTGGTTTTGCTGCCAAAAAAATGAAAGCAACCTAATTACACAGGGATTAAAATAGGGATTTAGAGCTCTTCCCTAATCTGACTAGCTCAGAGCAGATTTGAAGATACTCAAATTGCTGACACACGATTCCATGGGTGTGGTTCTGGATGGGACTATTTTTAGTTGTTCTTCAAAAAGAGAGCTATATGTGGTCTTAGTTAATGCTAGGACCTAACTTCACCTGAGCAATATGAAAACAAAGATGTGCCCACTGTATGGCAGATCAAGTCTCACTGGCAATTCAGTGCACAGACTGGTAAGTAGCTTGTCCACTTAGCATATCAGTGATTACTAGGGAGGTGAAGATCATGTCAGGATAATGGTCATGTAGAAAATGCCTCTGAGCAAGATGAATCAGCACAGCTGGGTGTGCATAATTTTCAAATTACTTGTGAATCAGCAACTTGAGCTTCCTTCTAAAAAGCTAGAGTTTACCACATAAAGGAATACTTTGCATTTTACTCACAAAAAATAAGAGGCAACATTTCTGACTTCAGATAAATGGCATTTGTACTCTTTGGGAAACTGTGCTTAATGATCTATGTTTGTGTCCACAGTTTTGTTGTTGTTGTTGTTGTTGTTTTAATTTCATTTGATATGTGATGTCCTATTTTACCTTTAAAATTATGCATCTCAGAACTCTTCTTGTAATTAGTGACCTTAACAATGATCATCTGAAAATACAGGTCTATAGGGAAGATGTTAAAATAATCAATGGTGGAATGGCAAAAGTGTGATGAATGATCTTTCTCCTCAAGGTATGCTTACTGGAGTGATCATGAATGGAAAAATGCATGGATCCTGCCATAGAGTCTTGTAGCTGCCTCGTAGTTTCCTGCACTGTAAAAATGCATCTTCCATTATTTGACCCATGGGCTTGCCTGTTTCAAAGGCAGGAAAGCACTCATATTTAGGGCTTATCAGTGATTTTTAGTGTGTTAGATTCCAAGTGAAAGTAGCCCATGACTCTGAGGATATGGGTCTGTGGAAATTATAGTCACATTCACATTGCTATTAATGAGCTACCTGGACTCTTTCATGTACAAACTGTTGCACTATGTCATCAAGTAGTGGGAAGGTATTTTTTCAGGCAGTGAAGCTTTGAGGTTTCATTTTATTTTATGGCTTTTGACTGCCAACAACTGTACTTCATTATACATGGAAAACACATTTAGCTGTTTCTTTTCTTCAATGTTCATCTGAAGAATTACATTCAATAGCTGCTTCCAGAAGTATTTTTGACACAGTGGAATCTCCCTGGGCCTTCTGCTTCTTCAGGGAAGTGATAATATAATACCACTGCAATGATTTTTCATGAAATTACATTTCCACGAATTGAAGATGGAAGGTTCATTTCTGTAGATCATGTTATAAAGTTCCATTGCATCTCAGATTAACTTTGTCACATCAATGTTTATGGAAAGTGCAAATATACATTTTCTTGTTTTCATCCAGTTTATGCCAGAGGAAAACATGTCATGAATTTTATAATTTAATCATTGCACTTTTCCTTTACTAAATTTTGGAATCCATGCATATTAATGAGTGTGTCTAAAAGTCATTAATAATATTAAGAGGTTTTAGTAAATTTACCTTACATAAAGAGCTCATACTATATTTAGTAGAGACAGGGCAGAGTTCAAGTTATTTAGCATTTCCATGATTTTCATCTGCTTTTAAAATTACACTGGTGTTATTTTTAGTATGAATTTTTGTACTTTTACAGATGTAGTACATCTCAGCCAACAGTTTGTTATGAGCATATAAAAGGGTTGCTAACTAATCACTCTTTATTGTCTTTATTTTAAAGTGTTAACTCAAAAGTAAATTAAAACTCAATAATATTTTGAATGCCTCTTGTGACTTGCTAACTGTTTTAACCTTTGCTTTTACAGCCCTTTCTTTTGGACTACTAATTTGAGAGAATGTTTATTTTATATGAATAAGAGGTCTCCATAGCTTTAAGAATCTTTTAAACCATTGTGACAATTTGAACTGTAAATGTAGTTACTCTGAAGAAGTCACTTCACTTGCAGTTACTTTCAACTGCTGTGTTTAGATCTGCTGGGTAAAAAAAAAAATAAAAAAAAATCTGGTATAAATGACTTCATTATGTTGTTTGTGCCTCAGTACCTCATGCTGCTTTTGTGATAAGTAGTTAACACTACTTTTAAAAAACATTTACACTTTCTTGCATCTTAGGCTTTTGTAACACATAACATTTATGCCAGTAGTAAAAATATTTGTAATTACCATATGAGGGGAGAAATAACACTGCCCAAGATGAATCATACTGAAAATTTCCATTTACTCTTGTATTTTGCTTTGAAAATGTTCAATGCAAGAAGTCTTAGAAATTCCTTCATACAGAAGACTTGCTTTTTTGATACTTGCCTTTCTTTTGTGATACATTATTTCATGATGAAGTGACTATTTTAAATGCAGAAGTAGTATAAGAATGTCAGGGTTTTGAAAAAAAAAAAAAAAAAAAGCAGTATACTCTAAGCAAACATGTTCAGTCACTTGTATGTGGAGTAATAAAAGAAGAAATGTGATCCTGTTAGGTTCTGATACATGCTTTAGTTTCAGGAGGAAAAATCCATCCCTCTGGTGTATCAAGGACAACTAGGGTTATCTAACACCTACTATGAAGTGTCCTGCCTGACTACTCTTTTGTGGCTGGGATTCCATGAAAGTTTTTTTTTTTTTTTTTTTATTTTGAGTATTTTGCTGTGAGCTAATGTCCAGATTTTGAAGTGGAATTTGTGCAACTGAAATAATACACCTGAGTGGGATGCTAGTAAAAACTCTTTTTCATGTTTCCCTCAGTTTTTCTCATTACTGAGGATTGTAATGACGATGATGTCATGCAAACATTAGCAGCCTCAGAGATTAAGGCAGTCTTTCGAAGAATGTCTGAGATTACATTTAAGTTGTTTCAAACCTATCATTAAAGAAATGATCTGGAAACCATTTGTGATCATTTGTCCAGCCATGTGAGTTCTAAGTATATTTTGCAGACTTTACAAAATTACTAGTATAAGAATATAGTAAAAGTCTTTTATGCATTGAAAATGGTTTATTAGACATTTTTATACCTCTTATTATATATTTTAATTCTTTTACATTTAATTGAATTTTGATTTAATGCACCCAAGAGTCCATCTAAGCCCAGCATCCTTCTTTCACATGTAACAATGACTTAGGTCAATGATGTACTTTTCTTCATTGCACCCTTTGTTGTTCATTATGCATCATCCTCAGATCTGTGCTTCGATTTTCTGACATCATGGGTTGATACCAAAACCAACAGGGTGGAAGGGACCTCTGTAGGTCATCTGGTCCAACCCACCTGCTTAAACAGCATCACCTACAACTGATTGCTTAGAACCATGTCCTGTCATGTCCAAAGTCGGAGACTTCACAACCTCTATGGGAAACCTGACTGTTTCAAGATTGGTTTCAAAATACTGTCATAATGCTGAACCATATACTCTAGTGATCCAGATTTAAAATGGAATAGCTGAGAGATGCTTGTAAATACATGGCTGAACAAAAAATAGCAACCAGATTAGCAGCTGCTCTCTAAATTGTGCAAATTTGTGCATGTTGTACAGAACTTGAGCTAGGGCAGAACGAAGGCATGTTGCTGTGTAGTGTTAGTCCAGCCATGAAACTTTTGTAAAGGACTCCTTAGAAACAGTGATCATGGAAAATTTTAAAAACTCTTTCCCGGTTTCCAGCCTAATAACCAAGTGTGTAAGGACCTGGAACAGTCTTCTGGTTGGAGGTGTAGGGACAGAAAAACTTTTAGTTACAGAATGGATCTTGATAATACATGAAACAGATCCATATTTCTTCATCTAGGATATTCTCAATTTCATCATTTCTCCATTGGCTTCGTTGGCAAACAGTTCCCGACTCAGCATGCTGCTCTTATGGATTTCATTCTGAGGTGCATACCTTTTCATATGCCATTTTATGAAGAGCTGAGATTACTCTCTTGAAAATTAATTGCATGGTCAAATTTTGTGGTAGAAAGATCATTTGCAACTGAGATATAACTGTCTATGATATCAGTCAAACCAGTGGAAATTTAGTTACTATATGGAAACCAGAACTACCCAGTTCAAAACTGGTCAGAGATGAGAATCTGTTCCAAAGAATCTTATTTTCACAATTAAAAATATTTTTGTGACATTCCTATTCCACATTTTGATCTACTTGAGATTTTTCAGCAGAGATAATTCTTTGTGAGTCTCTGTTGGTTTCTACAAATAAGTTATAGGAATACTTAAAGCAGAATTGGTGATCTTTGTTGGTGGATAAACCATGAATGCTAGAGATTAATTACATCTTTTTGTAAGTTTCTGGTGACCTTCCGTTTGATTCCAGTGGAAGCAGGACTTTATCCAGGAATTCTGACATTCCTCAGCCTTTTATCAGGAAGAAAATTTAGCAAAGAAGCACTGACTTTGAATATGACCTCTCAGAGGGGAGATCTCACACATGAAAGCTCACAGGCTGTTTAGATTCCGTACATTTTGAACAAATTGTGTAAGTATAGAATGTGTTATGCTATGAGTGAAAAGATGTAACAAGTTCACTGCTGTTGTGTGGATGAACCAGAGAAGCAAGTCATTTTTAATTCCCTGAGCACAATATCCTAAGGCAAAACAGCTGTATTTTATGCTGTGTTGTGTGCTTTTTATGTTAATTGATGTGTATTTATAAAGACGTGGCAATATTGACATAGCACTCTTGTTCAAATGCAGATTTCTGAACTTTTGTGTGTTCATCAAGAAAGACTCTTAAATGTACTTTATCTGAAATACAACCAACACTTAAGCAATTTCTGGCTGGTTGAATGAGCTCATGCATATATGCCCACATAAACACACATAATTAATGTACTGCATGATTTTACCATTGGAATGTGAAAGCAAGATTATAGTAGAAGAGGAAATGTTTGTGCTATGTTGTGTTTATTTCTAATGGTAGCGTATATGTACATGCACAAAGTGGGTGGCTGATCCACCAGCACTTGAAGGCAGAGACTTCATTACTTAGGTAGTACCAACAAAGGGCACATATGTCCCACTCCTTCTTGGGACAGGAGTATGCTTTATATGTCTGCTATATATTGCTTTTTACTCCTTTTGTAATTCTAAGCTTTTGGAATTCTATTTGTGTGCTTCCAGAGAAATAATTTTCTTGTTTTACATTTTTGTTTTTCTTTTCTTCCTGTGCGTTGTGACTACTGTGTTTTCTCCTGCATCTTTAGTACAAAATGGTTCTAAACTATAATTCCTAGTGCTGTTCTTTCCTGAACTTCTTGGCTCAATTATCTTTCTTTTTTCTTTTCTTAGAATTTTAGTTTGCAAACTGTGTGCAGAGTGGTTATTCTGTTCAGAGACTATTGTCTCCTTTCCACTTTCTTCTCAAAGTCAATTCAGTTGGGAACATTATCTCATACTGAACAAGATGTCATTGCCAAAGCTTTTGGTATTTAAGATTTACTTTTCCTCTTCTAGCCTTATACTGTCTGGTGAAGGGCACATGCACTGCTTTGACTATACTAGAAACTCCCATAACTGAGACCGATGAAGCAGCATGCCCTGAAAAGCAGGAGTAAAGCCTAATTTTATTTTATTTTATTTATTTATTTTTTAATATATTTTGTTTTTTAAATGGTATACCATTAGCTACATTTCAGGCTGATAGTGCAAGCAGACCCAAACTGCTCACTATTCCCCTCATGACTGATAGCAACATCAGAAGTCAACCACAAAATGAACTGGTAAAATTGCCTAAGAAAATCTGTTCATAAGTGCCATTACCCATCTTTAGGACTTTGAAAGCTTATTCAACTTACATTATACAACCTGTCTTTTTGATCAGTTTAGTGTCTGTTTTTATGATTATTAGCTAATATTGCCTTTTTGACCTGCAAAGATGACCTTCCTCCAAGGTAAACTAACTATACTTTCCTGAAAGACTGTTGGCATATTCATATCTATAAAATGGTAGCAACATATAGAGGATTTAAATGACAGACTTGAAAAGTCAAAGTAAATGAGATCTTAAAAATAGTCCCATAATAATAATAATAAAAATATATATTCATCTCTAAGTATGAAAAGAAGCAAGAAAATAAGTGAGCTGTTATGTTGTGAGGAAAAAAAGATTAATGTTGCGTAGTGTGACCAAAAAGTCTAGAAGAATTCTGTTCGTTTCTCATTAATGTTACAATGAAAAGAAAGTGGGAGCAAAAGAAGTATTGGTAGTAGTAATGAAGTGTAAAAATAGAAATTATTATATTGTAGTGGGTTTACGTGGCAAGGTTTTGGTAGCAGGGAGCCATAGGGGTGGTTTCTGTGAGAAAGATCTAGAAGCTGCCCCATGTTTGGGAAGGGCCCCATTGTTTTCCAGATCTGAGCCAATAAGCGGTGTTGTTTGCGCCTCTGTGAGAGCATATTTAAGACAGGGAAAAAACGCTGCGCCAGACAGCAGCCAGGAGTGAGAAACAGCCTGCAGGTGCCAAGGTCAGTGTAGAAGGAGGGGGAGAGGTGCTCCAGGCGCTGGAGCAGAAGTCCCCTGCGGCCTGTGGTGAGGACCATGGTGAAGCAGGATGTCCCCCTGCAGCCCATGGAGTACCACGGTGGAGCAGGGTTCCACGCTGCAGCCCGTGGAGGAGACCATGGTGGAGCAGGTGGCCCTGCACCGACGGAGGCTGCCGCCTGTGGAAGACCCCTGCCAGAGCAGATTCCGGGCCGGACCTGTAGCCCGTGGAGAGGAGCCCACGCAGGAGCAGGTGACCTGGCAGGAGCTGCTGCCCGTAGGGGAGCCAGGTTGGAGCAGTTTTCTCCTGAGGGATGGACCCCGTGGTACAGACCCATATCTGGAGCAGTTCTGGAAGAGCTGCTGCCTGTGGGAAGCCCACGCCGGATCAGTTCATCAAGGACTGCATCCCGTGGGTGGGACCCCACAGCACAGGGGACAAGAGTGACCGAGAAGGAGAGGCAGAGAAAAAGTGCTGTAGACTGACCATAACCCCCATTCCCCCATTCCCCTGCGCTGCTCGGGGGGAGGAGGTGGAAGAGGGTGGATGGGGGGAAGGTGCTTTTGTTTTTTTTTTTCTCTTTTTTTTTCTCACTTCTCTCGCCTGTTAGTTGTAGGCAATAAATCTTACTATCTCCTTATGCCAAGTCTGTTTTGCCCGTTACAATAATTATTGCGTGATTTTCTCGTCCTTATCTCAACCCTTGAGCCCTTTTCACATATTTTCTCCCCATTCCTCTTTGAGGAGGGAGAGTGAGAGAGCAGCTGTGGTGGAGCTCGGCTGCCCACTCGAGCGGAATCACGACATATATCTGTGGTAGAAATGAAACCAAAAGAGCTTAAACTGATTCATTTGCCCAGTTAAGGCAAATTAGAAAATATTCTCCTTGGAATAAAGATATAATTGGCACATAAAGACAGACAGCCAGTTGCTATGTTTGGTATTAAATGCATCAAATGAGGAATGGCATCATATTAATGTGAGATATCAAACAATTTTTAAATTTTTTCAAACTTTGTAAGCGCTTCTAAGTCATTACATAGGTTACCATATCTGGTTTGGGGCATTATATTTCTAGAAATGCTGGCCTCAAGAAATGTTTATTTGACTCCAATAGACTTGATGCAAGCACATGCTAGCCTTTGCTAATTAGGGCCAGACTTCTGTGTGTAAGGTGAACTAGAAATGTATTTGGAAATTTGGGAATTATTATGTATGAAGTAATATTTTACAAACCTGCATGCATCTACTGTAAGTTAAAGATCCTTATTACAGTCTGGGCCCCTAGGAAGTCAACTGGAGTTTTGTTTTGTACTATTTTTTGAAATCCCTGTTTTAAGTATGTGGGTCTATTTAGAAATTTAAATCAGGCTGAATGCTTTGGAAAGAAGCAATGTTTTGCTCAAATTTCATATATGAACATAGATTAAACATAATCATATAGTGTATCACTCTTGTTTTGATTTATTTTTTATTTTTTGCATTTTATAATTGAATACTTAAATTGGTATTTATTGTTCACCTTCTCTGTTCTTAATCCAGGAAAAGATTAAATAAGTTCTTTTACTTTTTTGTCCTTTCTTAGTTTTCATTATTGAACTTTTATGTCCATAGTTTACTATTTTAATTCCATTGAACCTTAGACATGCAGTAAGAGATTTTATATGACTGCCTTTTGAACAAATGTTCAGCACATAACTAAAACCATTATTGTTTTTTTAGACCTTTTGTTACGTTTATGTAAAGTCAATTTTAATAATGTTCACAACAATGAAAATTCTGTGTGGTTTTGTTTTGTTTATTTGTTTGTTTGTCCTTCATTCATCAATATCTACTACAAATTTCCTTTCTGTTCTTTTCTGCATATAAATATGTTGAAGAAAATTTACTGGGAAAATATTTTTTTTCTTTTTTGTATTTAAACTGAGTGATAAATCAATGTCCACTTTCAATTAAAAATGGAAAAGCTGAGAAGTACATTTGAAAGGATTGCATAATTCTGGAGGGCTGCTTTAAGAATTTATATATAGTGTTTTAACCTATTTCTGTGGCTGTTGGCTTGCAATCATACAAGTGGGAAATCAAAAATCTATATTTAATATTGAAAATTATTTAACTTTGATATCTGTGACTGCAAAACAAGTGATTAAGATACTTCTCTGAAATGATAATATGTGACACATACCTCTGCAGTGTGGGAGGTGAAGTGTTGTATTCTCTTGTTATAAGAGCTGTGGTCTGCAGAGAAGTTTACTTTCTATTCACAAGAAAAATACACAAGTAATAAATTGCAGTTTATGTCATTTCTTTGCTTCCATACTTTTATCCTGTCCTGGGACTATAATTTCTGGCAAAGAAAAGTGTCATTTGTCCCCTGTAGTATCGCATCTATTTCCTCAGTATGGCCATTTGTGATTTTTCTTTACACAATATAGACACATTCCCATTAGCAGGGTGAGCCACCCACCTGTTTGGAAGTGAATATACTGTGATTGATAAGTTCAAGCTTGAATTGGAATTAGTTGCTTCAAAGTATCAGGCTAGAGTCATTCTTCAAGCAGCCCCAAGGTGTTAGACCACCAGGATAGAGTGTCTGTTGGGACAGAACTTTATGTTCACGCCAAATTTAATAAAAAGATTGTGTGAAAAAAAAAACAAAACGCAATTGTACTTAAATCCTTTTCAAAGTTCACTTTTTATTGTTAAGGTGTTTGGGAGTTTTAAAATGACTGTTCTTTACACTCCAGCTTTCTTGGTCTTGCTATGAAATCAATAGCAATAACAACAACATCAACAATATTTTTTGACAAAAAAACAGGTATGATGTCACAAAGCCAATATAGTGATTCCATTCAAAAATCAAAAGTCTGGAGATAGAGATCATCTGTAGTGAGCAAAGCTCACACTAAAGAAAGGAAAAAAAAAAAAAAAAAAGACAATTTACATGAGCTCATTACACAAGTTTTACATGGGATGCTCTCCCAGTAGTTCTTCTGTCAAACAACACCATACATATTTCTTTAACACATGTTATGTTTATTGAATGATTCTCTGGTTTCCTCAGAGTTCAAACCATGCTTTTATTAATTTTTTTTTTTTTTTAAGTCATTTCCTTTCATTAGTATTCTAGCAGTTGGGATTTGATGTATTGATATGGACATAGTTATGTAAGGAATGTTTACTGCTACTTTGTTGTAGTTTTCTGCACACATTAGGGTTTATTGCCAAAATGGCATGCTTTCTAGAATTGAAATATATAATATGGCCTATTAAAACAAAAAGTGCATTTGGAGGCCTATGTAAATTGTCATTAACAGTATAATAGCAAGAAGGAAACCATATTTTTTGATTGTTGTGAGTTCTAAAGAGTGACTCTAAGAGACTCTAAATTACTGTGTCATTCCATTTATTTATTTATTTATTTGTTTGTTTATTTATAAAATATGATACATGAAGGAAACTGCCCAGGAAGTTCCAAGGTCTATGACCAGAAGAGAAGAGTTAATCTTAGTCATAAAGAAACTAAGGTTTTAATACTTAAGATTGGCTTTGGATTGACTTCTGATTGGATTTGACTTCTATCAAAGATCAAGAAATGATGCAGAAATTCTGTATTCTCAGAGGTATGAGAGAGGGTAGAAATAGTTATGTAGAAACTATAAATTATGCTGCCAAGAACTGAATTAGTGATGCATTTGTACAAAACCTAAAAAAATTATGATGGAGTGAATAGAATGCTCAGCCCTTTATGAAGGCAGTCCTGGGTGATATACTAGGTTTATCATAAATTTGTTGGAAAAAGGGCAATCAGTCCACTTCAGTACAAAGTTGCAAAATGTTTGGGGAGGAAATCTTGCTAGCAGTGGACGTATGCTTTCTGTTAAAAAACAGCTTAGGAAAGAAACAATTTAATAAATCTCAGCAAGAATCAAGGAGTCATGTACAGGCTGAAATTCCCAGGCTCCTGTAGGAAGAATAAAAGTATTGGACTCATATACTAGTATCACAACCAGTATGGTAATACTGTCTGTGTTATGGTAAGATCAGTGAGGGCAGGAAGCTCCACATCAGAGGGAGAACTCAGTTACCATGCTGCAGCAGGATACATGCAGAGGTCAGATTTTAGATGCTAACAGTGTCTGCTTGTGTTTAGAGTCCAACAGGGCCAACCCCCAACTACACTACTGAATATGTAGAAGTTGTATGTGGCTCAAGAAGTCTCTACATTGAATCTAAGTGCAAATTACAAGTCTATCTCACTCTGTCCAATGCGTTTATTTATAGTGCTCTTGGAGTCATATTCCAAGATGGTGTCTAACTAGGTGGGTCTTAGATCTCTGTTCCTATGTTCCAGATAAAAGCACTTGAATAAGAGCAATGAGTATTCTGGACAGAAATTTCAAACAAATATGACCACACATTTTGGCTTTGCTGAAGTATGTGTATGTTGTAACTATTTTAAGAACTTTAAATGACAAAAAGCCCAGGTAAGGCCATGAAATTAATACTGTTGCTTTCAGATTTGTATTTCCTGAAAACTTTATTTAGAAAAAAAAAATAAATAAAATTTTGAGGTTTTAAAACAAGGTTTTGCTGTAAAGATTTAGTAGAAAGCTGGGTTAGACACTGTAAGTTGCATTCAGTTATTCTTTTCTTCAGATTTTCATATATACCCGTTTATGTATCTGGTTGATTGTTCTGAGTGACTAGGGAAAATACTGTAGATCTGTTACATTTCTGCACATAGAGGTGGTCTGGAAAAAATGTCTTTATTCTTTGGCCTCTCTACGACTCAGGCTTGCCAAGTGTGAGGCATTGTTTGCGTGATACAAATTCAAGCTGTTGAATAATTTGGTTTTCTTCATAATTATCCTTCCTACCAATTCTAGAAAATGCTTTCTTCCTCTTTTTATAGGCCCAAGCCCTATCCAGAACATCTCTGTATATCTATTGATGGTGACTCCTTTAACAACTGTCTTAATATCTTAAGTCACACTGGCCTTTGAACTCGAGTCCCTGTAGACATGCAAGCCATCATTCAAGCCATAACACATACAGATATTAGATACAACAAAAGTTAGGTGAAGTGAATTCTACCTTAAGTGTCAATCCTTTCAACTAAGTCATGTGGATTTTTATTTTTTTTCCAGACATGTTCAGACTGATTTTCTTGGCAGTCTTCTTTTCTTCATAGATTTCCTTCTGGAAATCCGAGATGTGGGTTCTATGTTTTGGGGGAACAGAAATATAGAGATGTACTCTATGAGACCTATGCATGTACTGAGCATAACAAGAGGAAAAAAGTGAGCATATCATCTATGGGTACTATGAACTTCAGATCTTGAATGCCACTGTCTGTACTCACTATGTGATTATGTGTACAGACTCTTTGCCTCCAGGTATTATGATTAAAAACTGCTAAACTGTTTTTTATATTTTTTCAGTTCTCATTTTTGTAATAGGAGGGCTATCTTTATTAAAAACTTCTGTCTTGTCTGTTAAAAAAAAACACACATGTGGCTTTGATCTAACTGATTGAATGTTTAGAGTATAGCTGTCAGATTAAGCAGTCATCTTTCAAGAAAAGAAGATTTTCCAAATGCTATTTATATGTTTCTGTTCTGTTAAACCACAAAAAAAGAGTTGGTAAGTCCTTTGTGTACCATATATCTTCAGGGATAAAGGTGCTGAAGGTTACGTTGCATTAAACATCACTTTCAGAACAGGATAAATATAATAAAGTCAATTCTATATAGTCTGCTTGTCCTTTTGCTCATGATTGTTGCTAGCTGTCAAACAGTAAGTACTACTGTATTGGTGACTGTGTTTTCACTGGTAAACACTAGTTTTTAGTGGTAGTCCTGTCAATTTCACTTTAGCCACATTGTTTGCCCTGTCTCAGTTTTATATTGAAGCTCTGAATGTGCTGACTGTAGTTTCAGAGATCACATCTATCCATTCAAAGGTGATAAAACCAAAAATGTGTCGTTATATATGCTTACTGCCTGAAATTTATATTTATTGTATTAGTGAGTAATGTGAGAGTATTGCAATATGCGCAGTAAAAGATGGTGCTTGTTCTTGAGCAGTACATTTTCTCAGTTGTCATAATTAGCTGAAAACCATGAAGCTAAAGATAATGCTGCATAACATTACAGATATGGGAGTTCTACCTGTGGTTTATCTGTGTGACTAATTCCAAGTTAATTTTCAAAACCATTACTTGTTAAGATGACAAGTAATCTGTTACTTGTTGTTCTGACTTTTACTGGTTGTTCTGACTTTTGTTTAACTTATATTTGAAGCCACAGTGAGAGGCTGTCTTTTCTTGGGTTACGCTTCTGTGCCACAAATGTGACTTGCTGGTGCATCTTCTGTGCCCAGTGTCACCACCACTGCTGGCAGTAACAGAATCAGCTGTGTTAGTCTGTGAGGTGAGTGGGACTCAGTGCAGTAGGATGGGACCTTGTCGTCCAACTGCAGGCTCAATGTTTCTGTGAGAATCAGCTGAAAACAGTGTTTGTTTGCTTTGTTTTGTTTTGTTTTTTAATCTTTCTTTAAGAAAGAGAGAAAGGGTGGTCTTATAATCAGAACAAATAAGTATCTGATGGGCTTTCCCATAACACTTTATCTTTCTATATAAAAATCACTTACATGTATCCGACATGTAAGTGATTGTTAAGACAATCAACAACAAATGAACTGATCTAGTGGTCCGTGCTTAGTCAAGGCATAAGAGGAAATTAAAATGTTTCCAGGGAAGCTCCCATGCGCTGCCTACATCTCACAGTTAATATCAGTTAATATGATGCTGTGAGCAAAGTAATGGAAGTGCTTATCCCTGAGTATATGGTGCAAGCATGTAACTTCTGTCAGTTGCCTGTATTCCACTTCTGAACATGTGTCTTTTTTTTTTTTTTTTTTTTTTAATAGCATAATGCATAGCTGAATAATTGGGGTAACTGAGGCTAGAATAGTAATGGCTGATAGGCGTTGCAGAGTTCAATATTCTTGCAGGAGAATATTTACGTAGCAAACACATTTTGATCTGCAAGACTGAACTTCAGAAAGGGGGAGATAGAGTCTTTTTAAAATATATATATTTTTTTCCTTTTTAAAAATGATTGAGAAGGACAGTTTAAAATTTCTGATTCCATCAATATATATATGAGAAGAAAGAATAATATAATCGGTTGAAACCAAGACTTCCTAAGTCTGGAGCCCAAAGCAAATATTTTACTAATTCAGCAGTAGAAAAAGTAGAAATGTAGAGTTTTCTACAGCTATAATAATTTTATTATAACCATTGTATTTTATTTGGCTTCCTAAAATGACACTTATTTCAGTTTCCCAGTGACTTAAATCCCTCACAAATTTGACATCACTTGAAATGAAATAATTGAACTGAAACATTAGAATTATTTGAGTCAATGAATAGCTTTCTAAATTTTTAGAGAAAAAATACTATGCCTCTTTCACTAGAGAGTATATTCTGCTTCCTGGGCCTTAGCAAACTAAGGAATATATTTGTTTATCATTTCAAAAACACTGCATCTATTCCCTTTAGTTCTTGCTGTCTTTTCTCTTGCCAATATTTGAAATGCTATTTTGGGGCTTTTTTTTTTTTTTTTTTGTCTATTAAAAATAAGTTTCTGCAGTAGCTCCACATGTTCTGATATGTAAGGAGGACCTTCTGGAACTTCTTTTCACTGTGCTTCCTTAGGCTATGTTTGGAAATATAATACTGTCATAAATTAAACACAATTTCTTATTGAAAAAAATATTCAAATTTCAATGGATTCTAAATATGTGAGCACATTCTTTATCAGTTTTAATAGCTCTTATAGCTCTTATTCAGAGATTTTAAAGGCACTACAGGTTAGCTTTTTAGTAGCTCTTTTGGCCCATGTTAATGCAGATTGCAATTAACCTCAAATTTCTATATCGTCCAAAATGTAATATACAATGTAAAACAGTCATTGGGATGTTTCTGCATTATCTTCAGCCATTTCTGGAACAGATACACTAATTTAACATGTAAAATTGCTTTTTTAGCAATGAGTCATTGTAAAATCTGAAGGCTAAACCGGACTGCCTTTGAGTGTGTTTTAGCAATCTAGTTTGGATCTGAATGCTTGTGAAGGGAATCTTACAGTTCCTGCTTATACAACTTTGGTTCTTGTTAGTGTATGCTCCCTGAAGGTGTGAATTGGATTAGTCTCTGATCAAGTTAAACCAAAAGACAAACTCCAGAGGTGCACTCAGTGTGTTAACAGGCTTTCTAATATGGGACTAGAGTAGACCTGGTTACATTAACCCTCTGAAAGTAACGTGGCTGTTACAACCAACTCTGCACCAACACTTTTGTTCTGCATATCCCCTGCTGCTGTGCTACTTATCGATATAGACGTAGCTACAGATGTAGAAATGCATGCAATTTTTTCACAGAACTGAAATAAGAAATCTATTGATGTGGTCATCAGCAAATTATCTTATATCTGTATGATCTTTCTGTCCTATTTCAGTAGCAGGAAAGAATAGAAAAACATGATTTAAAGTCAGTTGACACAAGAAAGCAGGTTGACAGAGCAGGGTGACATTGCAATAAACTCAATTTTAAAAGGTGTAATACAATTCAGGAATTAGCTATATATGTCATTTAAAAATAAAAAAATAAAAAAATAAAAAAATAAAAAATAAAAAAGCTAATTTGCAAGGAAGAACTCAGGATGCTAATGACTCACCAATTCCATCAAAAACTCTGTTTGGTGAAGCTTTTCTGTTGGTAGTTTGGATTATGAGTGATAGTATCATTGTAGTTGTCTAATAATCACTTTATTTTGCTTAGACTTTTAAAACATTAATTGGATTAGAAATAATAATAATCCTGGCTCTATTTAGGGAATATTCCTTTTGCCAATGGAAAGATACTGAGTGCAATGCTTCTCAGGAGAGTGACACAGCCTAAGGGCAGCCTCTTTATCTACTGCTAATGAAAGCAGGTTGAAAAAGTGGTAGAAAGGACTTTTCCTTTAAAGAAGGACTTGTGAGAAAATCAGTGGCTTAGAGCACACAGCCAAACAGGAGAGGTATGAAAGCTAGGAAGTGAGCATTTTTAGTTCAGCCAACATTTCTATGATTCTGTGCTTTGGTGTTGTCAAATATGTGGAAAGTGATTAGATGAAGTAGAAAGACAATTTTTAGTGGAAGAACAGGACTCTGGAAGGGGAATGTAGCAGTACTTCAGGGAATGCAGTTACATTTAACAGGTGGAAACCAAGCAGTGTTTCAGTAGGCTATAAGAGGAGGCAGTGAGTACATGCTGCAGTTTTTGAGGTTCAGGATGGAAATTAGAAAAAAAAAAAAAAATCACCAGAACAGTGTGGCACTAGAACAGGTTGTGAAATCTTTTGTTCTTGTAGTTCTCCTAGATTTGGCAAGACAAAGCCATAGCTAACCCATTCTACTTTTTTCAGTAGTTTCACCTAGAGCAGAAAGAACAGATGACCTTCTTGGATCTTGTAAAAATTCAATTGTTTTACTAATGAATCTTCAGTTAGAATAGAATCCATCTCTGATTTCTCAGGT
This sequence comes from Netta rufina, assembly GCF_964035555.1. Lineage (NCBI taxonomy): Eukaryota > Metazoa > Chordata > Aves > Anseriformes > Anatidae > Netta > Netta rufina. Next base: position 45,759,244 of record NC_140125.1, read on the forward strand.
TAGGTCATCTCTTTGCTAATAATTTGAAATAATAATAAAAATATTTTATTTCACACAAGATAAATGGATGCAGAAACTTAGGATAGATTACTTAGATATTTTATAAATACATCCTCTTTCCAATAATAAGTTACAGAGGTAGATAAGGAGCCAATAAAAGTATTTGTTAAAGGTGTAATAGTCTTGGATATTGGAAAAAAAATAGTTACATGCGGCAGATTGGACAGTTCTGGGTAGTTTATAGTTTTAAGATTACAGAAGTGAGAGTGAGAAAGAAGAATATAAGAAAACTAAAGTCACAGTCTTTGTAGATAACAGTTGTGAGAGATTACAATAATTTGTCATTGGAGATTTTGAAGGAGGGTATACAAACCCAAAAGCAAAAAAGTTAATTCATTGAACCAAAGGAAGTAAGCAAATGAATAAACATGTCAAACAACAGGTCAAGAAAAATGAGGATGAGAAAAAGTTAAATAGAAGAATGAGTGATGTGATGAGACCATATTCTGATGAATTGGTTAGAGCATGAGATGTGGTTGTGATTCCAGCTCTTCAGATTATTGTCACTGGCATCAGTAACTGCAAATCCTAATATGCAAAGGATAAACATGAATAAACTTGAATAAAAGGTATCACTTGTACATCATCACTGTCTGAGCTATAGCAGACTTTCAAGTGTTTGTTTATAAAAGAAATTGCAGAAAATAGTACTTTTATTTTAAAATTAAGATTTTGTGCAATTGATAAAAGAAAGCTAATGCAGCTAAAGGCTCTTAGTACAACTTTGAGACTTGCCTCTTTATAAAGGTTTGTGTCCTTTTTCAATATACTTTTTTTGGACAGGAAATTATACTACATTTAACACCAATGAAAATCTGAAAACTGCATTTGTTGATATGCCTCATTTAATTCATATTATTTTTCATCTCCATTTATTCCATCTCCTTCATATTTCTTCCATGTTCCTTTCTTGAATCAAACACAGTGAAGCCTGTTTAACTTTCTATATGGTTTAAACATATGCTTTGGTTTTACAGACTGTTGATACGTTACCTGATCTTGACACAAATTTGAAATAATTCAAAAAGAAAAATCTAAGGAAAAATAGATTTTTCAGATTAATTTGGGTTAGAATAGTCTACAGGTTATGTTGTTCCACTTTTTAAAGTAAGTTCTGGATCTCTTAACATAGTAGTAATGTAAATATCTTCCTGATGCTCTTTATTCAGTTGGTTGTACAAAAAAGCAAACTTCACTCTCTGGAAAGATTTTTACTAAAGCCATATGTTCTTTTATTTTGAACTGCAGCTCACCACAGCCACCTTGGGTGGCAAACTCCAATTGTTTCTGCCCTGAGATTTGCCAGCATATGGAGCTTTGGACCTGCTACTCTGAGAATAACGACATGCTGAGAGAAAGGCGACCAGTAGCTGGCCATAGGCAAGCAGCATAATATTCCCTTTTAATGTACAGATTTCTTCTGATTTTATTTTCTGGAAATTCCTCAAACTGTTCTCAAAGTTTTTCTGTTGTACAATCTGATGCCTTTATTGCAAAAATGAGGACAAAAGATCTCTTGATGAAATGAGACTACTTATTCTGACTTCATTCCAGGAAATCATCAGAGAAGTGGCTTTGAGTTTTGGGTGTACGCTGTAGGACACCTTTGATTGTTGGGTGTAAGCTGTAGAGCTTTTCTAGCCTGTGACCATTTTGCTCTAAGTTAAAATAACAACTCTGCAGTTTTAAAGCTATCTTTGACTTTGCCCTAATATTTAAATTAATCTGAAAGGGAGAAGAATTGTCTTTCTCAAGTGCCGTGAGAGTCTTTCTATTATACACCTTCAGGGTTACTGGGATCAGCATGAATGTTGTTTGAAGGCAGAATTTTACTGTTTTACCCTTTGCCTACATTCTGTAAATTTTGTAGGCAATATGTGATAAACGTCTTATTAAAAAGTTATGGTCTTGTTGCAGTCTGATATTATTCAACGACCTTTAAATGTAAGTAAACTATTTCTGTCTTTGAATAACTCTTAATTATTTTTTGGAAAATATTTAAAATAATATGAAAATAAACTTTTGAAAAAAAAATGTTTTTTGTATTCTTCCTAGTTTACTTGTCTTCATCGTAGAAAAAATATTGTTAGATAAATGCTTTTTAAAACTTTTTTTTAAAATACCTATTCTAAGCCTTCATTGACAACAGATAAAAATATAGATGATGTATGTGACAAGTTGAAGGAGACAGATGTTATTTTCCACTGGAAAATTGTGGTTATACTTCAGTTTAGTTTGCCAGAACAGAATCACTAAATTTCATTAATCACTCCACTTTAAAAAATTGAAAAAATTGATTCCCCGCTGCTATGTCAAATCAATAAGTATGCCCAAGTCACCTTCAGTATGGTAAAGAATGTTGTGTGTTCAACCAGCACCTCCAATTTATACATGTTAAATTTTGTATATATAAATCAAGATACTTCCATAAGTTGTGTAAATTCCTTAGCAAAGTTCTTTTGAAAGTGCTTTAGTATTGTGAAGCAAAATCCTATGCTTTCACTATGTATCATACTCTGATCTCCTCCACAATACAAGTGTTTCATCAATAACTACAGGAGTCCTACACAGCTTGATAATGCTCAGGAGTCTGAATATCAGAATCAGTTCTGATCAAAGCAAATGTGGAATAACACACCTGAATACTTTTCCAGTTCAAAACCAGATTAACCAAGAGAGTGCATTCTATCCTGTGGGTACACACTGATAAACTACACTACACTTATGAGTTATCAGCAGGATTGAAATTTTTATTTTCGCCATAGTGATTTTTTGGATGGTCTTCTTCAGACTTTATTTATTTAACTTTCTCATCTGCAAGCTTTGGACTCCGCATCAGGAGTCATTATTCAAATACAGAAAACTGACATAGCCCAAGTGGTATTTGCAATGAAGGTGTTCAGCTTTGGGTTGCACCCTGCTTAGTAGAGATAGAATCTTCAGAAAATTTGATATCTCTGCTGAGGATATGTGAGCTGTAATTATTAATGCTTTTTAAAAAAATCCAGATTTTTGAAGCAGGAGTAAGAAGCAGGAGTAAGACAGAATACAGAGGCCACACTCAAAAAAATAAATAATAAATGATTCCTTGCTCTGGAGGTTGTCACAGTCTCCATGGGAATGAAGTAAAATGGAAATGTTTCCCTTTTGTAGATACCTTTCTTTCCAGGAGTAACTGTTGTCTGTCCCCAGTCAGCCAACGCATATCCCAGTAACATTTCCTAATCTTTCGTGCTAATTTGATCTCTGAAGAAGGATCTCTTCTTCCAAATCTATTGGATCATCTCAATTTGCTTAATGTGAGACTCAGCTTTCTGAGGCTTTCTGGTTTGCAATTTAGGGCATGTTGGCAATAGCCACGGCATCATTAATCCAAGCTGAATAGAGACTTTCATCTATCTGAGACTTGCAGATGTGCAGCTCATTGGTAAACCAATAATTTGTTAACACCTTTTTTCTTCCTGGAGAGACAATCTGCCCTACCACACAGGAACTAGATCTTTTCAAATGGAAATTTACTACAATTTTGTCACATGTCCAAAAACAATATATATATATAAAAAAAAAAAAATCCCCCCCCTGGACTCCTCAGAAATGCTTGAATACTTGTGGTTTTGAGAATGGAAAACTTTAGCTGACACAGTTCAAGCCTGGCAAAATTAAATGCTTGAAATCAGGTTTTCTAATGGCAAACATGAGGAAAAAACAGTCATGGATGGTGCTACCATCCCATATTGTATTTAAATTTATCATAATCAGTAGGTTATCCTTGTGAGATCTGTTTGATAGAAGCACAGAGGAGTCTACATTTAATTACTAAAGAATTGCAATCATAAAAGGTTTCTTTTCAGTATAACGTGCCCTCAGAGGCACTCTGGTTTTTAAACAGGGAACCCTGAAGGTTTGTATTTTCAGTTCCTGTCATAAAGACAAAGCCATTTTGAATGAGACAGTCCTAAAGGGAGACAGGAAAAGTTCCTGGTTAACTAAATATATCTCAGCTATAAAAAAAAATCCTAGAAAACTGTAAATGTAAATATTTAATAGGTCATTTTGAGGAATTTGAGCATTCTTTCAAACATTTCTTTGAAAAAAAAGTGACAAAATTTAAAAAATTATATGTATTTACTAAATAGCTTATGAACATTAGAACTCTGGCTTTGAAGCCAGAGTGGCTTCAATGTGGCAATGTGTGAGGAAAATGGTTGGCAGAAGAATAGCTTAATTTCATTAAACTTCTGCTGTTTTACACGTAACATATATCCTTTAATGTCCTGCATTTTGGGGAAATGAAAGTTGTTTTCTTGTCTTTCTGGGAACTGTTATGTGGGGGACTTTCCCAGTTGAACATCTTCTACTGAATGTCACTGAATTCTTTTCTTAAAATGGGTTGCCAGAGTAGTTTGGTATTGTTCTTTAAAGGTCACAAGATACAGGAAGCAGCCAGCACAATTCTGAAGTGGATCCTGTTAAAAACTGTTTGGGATTAAGTGGTTTGCAAAATATCAGGTATTATCCGTTTTCCTGCATGGAATGAAACTGAAACCTTTCTTAATTGAATAGGTATACTATTTGGGTTTGTGGCAAACTCTGGAGCTTGGAAAAATGGAAAAGAAAGCATGGAAAAAAGCTTCCAGAAGCAAGAAAAAATTGAGAAATTCTTTGTTTGAGAGAAAATGGTCTACTTTACCCTGTGGATATGTGTTATGTGTTGATTGTTCATTTGTGGGTAATGCTGAGTAACACTGATGCTATTAAGTAATGCCCTGAGGAAAAGAGCATGACCCAGGCCTCATGTCAGTTCTTTGTGGACAGGGGGGAAACTGGCAGTTCTATATTCCTGTTCCTGCAGTTTTGATTAATTATATTTCCTTTTTTTTTTTTTTTTTTTTTTTTTTTTTAATGCAATATTAATAGGGAAAACCAGGCAGCAAGAGCCAGGATAAACAGTCCAGATTGCCAGAGAAGCCTGTACTGATGAGGGAGGTCTGAGGTGAAATCAGCAGATGACATCATCAGGTCAAGATAAGGGTCAGAATCAGGAAAATACAAGGGCAGACCCAGGTGTACCTACAGCATAGTTCAGGCAGAGAACAAGAGAGAGAGCCTGAACATTAAAGTCACTCCTGAGTGTGGTGGTTTTACCTTGCTAGGCAGCTGAATGCCACCACAACTGCTCTCTCACTCCCCCTCCTCAGAAGAGGAGAAGAAACAACAAAAATGGAAAGAACTCATCTCTCAACTAATTGGTTGAGAGATAAGGATAATTTAATTAAAGGAAAAATAATTATTAAGGGAAAATTATTATTAATTAAATAATTTAATTGAAGGGAAAAAGGAAAGAAAAAAAAAAAAGCAAAAGCTGTGTGGAAGTGCAGAGGAAAGAAATTTCTATTTTCCACCAATGAGTAATGCTTGACCACATCCCTGAAGCATCGCCTCAATGCATGTAGCCTTTCACAGAATCACAGAATTTCTAGGTTGGAAGAGACCTCAAGATCATCGAGTCTGACCTAACGCTAACAGTCCCCACTAAACCATATCCCTAAGCTCTACATCTAAACGTCTTTTAAAGACTTCCAAGGATGGTGACTCCACCACTTCTCTGGGCAGCCCGTTCCAATGTCTAACAACCCTTTCGGTAAAGAAGTTCTTCCTAACATCTAACCTAAAACTCCCCTGGCGCAACTTCAGCCCATTCCCCCTCGTCCTGTCACCAGGCACGTGGGAGAACAGGCCAACCCCCACCTTGCTACAGCCTCCTTTGATGTACTTATAGAGAGTGATAAGGTCGCCCCTGAGCCTCCTTTTCTCCAGGCTGAACAAGCCCAGCTCCCTCAGCCGCTCCTCATAGGACTTGTTCTCCAGGCCCCTCACCAGCTTCGTCGCCCTTCTCTGGACTCATTCAAGCACCTCGATGTCCTTCTGGTAGCGAGGGGCCCAAAACTGAACACAGTACTCGAGGTGCGGCCTCACCAGAGCTGAGTACAGGGGGACGGTCACCTCCCTAGCACTGCTGGTCACACTGTTTCTGATACAAGCCAGGATGCTGTTGGCCTTCTTGGCCACCTGAGCACACTGCTGGCTCACATTCAGCCGACTATCCACCATCACTCCCAGGTCCTTCTCTGCCTGGCAGCTCTCCAACCATTCCTCTCCCAGCCTGTAGCTCTGCTTGGGGTTATTGTGCCCCAGGTGCAGGACCCGGCACTTGGCCTTGTTGAACTTCATGCAGTTGACCTCAGCCCATCGGTGCAGCCTATCCAGATCCTCCTGCAGAGCCTTCCCACCCTCAAGCAGATTGACACACGCACCTAACTTGGTGTCATCTGCAAACTTACTGAGGGTGCACTCGATGCCCTCGTCCAGATCATCGATGAAGATATTAAAGAGGACCGGCCCCAGCACCGAGCCCTGGGGAACGCCACTAGTGACTGGCCTCCAACTGGACTTGACTCCATTCACCACGACTCTTTGGGCCCGGCTATCCAGCCAGTTTCTAACCCAATGAAGTGTGCGCCAGTCCAAGCCAAGAGCAACCAGTTTCTTGAGGAGAATGCTGTGGGAAATGGTGTCAAAAGCCTTGCTGAAGTCAAGGTAGACCACATCCACAGCCTTTCCCTCATCCACCCAGTGCGTCACTTGGTCATAGAAGGAGATCAGGTTCGTCTGCCTTTCATAAACCCATGCTGACTGGGCCTGATCACCTGTTTGCCCTGCAAGTGCTGCGTGATGACTCTCAAGGTAATCTGCTCCATGAGCTTCCCTGGCACTGAGGTCAAACTGACAGGCCTGTAGTTTCCCGGGTCAGTCCTCCGGCCCTTCTTGTAGATGGGTGTCACGTTTGCTAGCCGCCAGTCAACTGGGACCTCCCCCGATAGCCAGGACTGCTGATAAATGATGGAAAGTGGCTTGGCCAGCTCCTCTGCCAGTTCTCTCAGTACCCTTGGGTGGATCCCATCCAGCCCCATCGACTTGTGCACATCCAAGTGCCGTAGCAGGTCACCAACCAGTTCTTCGTGGATAGTGAGGGCCACATCCTGCTCCCTATCCCCTTCCACCAGCTCAGGGTTCTGGGTATCCAGAGAACAACCAGTATTGCCTCTAAAGACTGAGGCAAAGAAGGCATTGAGCACCTCCGCCTTTTCCTCATCTCTTGTAACTAAGTTTCCCCCCGCATCCAGTAAAGGATGGAGATTCTCCTTAGTTCTCCTTTTTGTGTTGATGAATTTATAAAAACATTTTTTGTTATCTTTAATGGCAGTAGCCAGATTGAGCTCCAGATGAGCTTTGGCCTTTCTAATTTTGTCCCTGCACAGCCTCGCAACATCCTTATAGTCCTCCCTAGTGGCCTGCCCACTTTTCCAAAGATTATAAACCCTCTTTTTTCTCCTAAGCTCAAGCCACAATTCTCTGTTGAGCCAGGCTGGTCTTCTTCCCGCCTGACTTGCCTTTGGGCACGTGGGGACACACTGTTCCTGTGCCATTAAGATTTCCCTCTTGAAGAGCGCCCAGCCTTCCTGGACTCCTTTGCCCTTCAGAACCGCCTCCCAAGGGACTCTACCAACCAGTGTCCTCAGCAGCACAAAGTCAGCCCACTGGAAGTCCAATACAGCGGTTTTACTGGTCCCCTTCCTGGCCTCGCCAAAAATAGTGAACTCCACCATTTCGTGGTCACTCTGCCCAAGACAGCTCCCAACAATCACATCCTCCACCAGTCCTTCTCTGTTTGTGAAGAGAAGGTCTAGCGGGGCACCACCCCTGGTAGGTTCACTAACCAGCTGCATCAGGAAGCTATCTTCCACGCTCTCCAGAAACCTCCTAGACTGCTTTCTCTGGGCTGTGTTGTGCTTCCAGGATATGTCAGGGAAGTTAAAGTCCCCCATGAGAACAAGCGCTGAAGATTTCACAACTTCTGTCAGCTGCCTGTAGAACTCCTCATCTGTCTCCTCATCCTGGTTCGGCGGTCTATAACAGACCCCGACCAGGACGCTAGCCTTGTTGTCCCTGCCGATCCTAACCCACAGGGACTCGACCTTGTTATTCCCAGCCTCGAGTTCTACAACCTCGAAAGACTCTCTAATATAGAGAGCCACACCACCACCCCTTCTGTGCTGCCTGTCCCTTCTGAAGAGCTTATAGCCAGGCATTGCAGCACTCCAGTCATGAGACTGGTCCCACCACGTCTCCGTGATGGCAACCAAGTCGTAGCCTGCCTGCTGCACGATGGCTTCCAGCTCCTCCTGTTTGTTACCCATGCTGCGTGCATTGGTGTAGATGCACTTCAGCTGGGCCATTGCCTTATCCCCCGGACTTGCTATCGTTCCCCCTGGTACAGCTCCAACAATCCTTGCTTCAGCCCCATCCCCCTTCTTACCTAGTTTAAAGACCTCTCAATGAGCCCTGCCAGCTCCTGGCCCAGGATCCTTTTTCCTCTAAAAGACAGGGACCCGTCTGCGGCCATCAGGCCAGGTGCCGAGTAAAGTGCCCCATGGTCGAAAAACCCAAGATTTCTGCATTGGCACCAGCCCCTGAGCCACGTGTTTATCAGGTGGGCTTTCCGTGTCCTGTCTGTACCCCTCCCTGCTACCGTAGGGATGGATGAAAACACCACCTGCACTCCCACTCCATCCACTAACCGTCCCAGCCCCCTAAAGTCTTGTTTGATAGCCTTCAAGCTTCTCTCTTCAATGTCGTCACTACCTGCCTGGACTATCAAAAGAGGATAATAGTCTGAGGGGCGAACCAGGTTGAGAAGCTTCCTGGCAACGTCCCTGACCCTGGCCCCAGGGAGGCAGCAGACTTCCCTACGGGTAGGGTCAGGCCGACAAACAGGGCCCTCTGTTCCCCTAAGAAGAGAGTCTCCCACAACAATAACCCTTCTGTCTTTCTTGGTGGAGGCAGTCCTGAGGCGTGGAGTCGACCTCCTCGCCCTAGGCATCCTCCTGGGAACAGTTGCTACCTCTTCCTCACGCACTGGTCTCTTGAGCTCCAGGGCCTCAAACCTGTTGCGTAAGGACACCTGGGAAGGTGGGGCCGGAAGGGGAGGGCATTGCCTGCGATGTCGAGCAGGGACCTGTTTCCATTCCTCCTCAACTCCCAGATCCCCTCCCTCTGCCCGACGGCGACAGGGCAGGGGGTCCACCCCCATTTGGGGTGTCTCACCTCGATACCTCTCCTTGAGGCCCTTCAGGGAGTTACTCCACAAGTCTATCTCCATCTCACACTCCCTAATAGCCCTCAACCTCTCCACCTCCTCCTTGAGCTCCGCCACCATGCGGACCAGGTCATCCACCTGCTCGCACCTCACGCACACAGTTTCTCTGCCTCCCGCCGATGGCAGCAACAGGCTCAGACACTCCCCGCATCCAGTGACCTGAACTGCCTCATTTTTGGACGGGCAGTCGGTCTGGGTGTATGCCGTCTTCCTGGAGAGAGCACTGTGCCAAGATACTCCGTTGTGACAAGATACTATGCAGCATGCTCTGCACAGCTGTAGCAAGGACATTTGCACCAGCCAGGAGGGTGTGGAAACCAAGCCTATGCAGCACAAACGCAGTTGTTGTAGAAAAGCACAGCTTTAATTAGTTTAGCTATGGGGTCATCATGGGCCTCTTTGCCCCACGCCTTCCAGTCAAGTGTCATGGTTCTTCCCACTTGCCTGTGTCCCCAGTGTGGGCAAAACACCGGACAACATGTGTTTGTTCATTACTTAAGAGGACAGGTCCGTAAGACCTCCAGAATTGTCACCCTGCAGCAAAGTGAGGACTTTGGCAAAGTGTCAAAGGCCTTTCTGGCCTCGCAGAACAAATGTCAGTACCAGGGAAGTCCTGGTGTGTCTAAACCCAAGCGGTCGTGCATTCCTCCTTGGACTTGCACCCAAATACAGGAGCTTTCCGACAGTACAGTTTTTTCTCTGGATGGTCTCTCCAAACAGCATGTGGAAGGGCTACATGAGGGCTGGTAGACAGGGCAGGAGGGAGAAACAGAATTTTATGCTGCGTGGCCACTTAGATCCACCTCTGTCCAAGACCACATTGAGAAGGCTTCTGAAGCCCTCCAAGAAGGGAGACTCCGCAGCCTGTCCGGGCAACCTGTGCCAGTGCTCATTCACCCACACAGTAAAGAAGTGCTTCCTGATGTTTAGATGGCATACTCTGTATTTCAGTTTGCAGCCATTGCCTCTTGTCCTGACATGCAGGAATGCACGGGGAGACACATCAAAAGGTTGTGAATGTCCCAGACCGTACACCGAGTCTTCAGTCATTTCAGAGAAACACGGTGTGGCTGTTGAGGTGCCTTCTTTTATGCCTCTAAGTAGCCTTGCAAGCACACGCCTGCTCTACTAAGACCATCCATCTACACCCTGCAGATGAGCACTGCACAGATGCTGTTAGAGGAGGGGATGACGATTGATGGGTCTGCAGGGCATGCAGAGTGCCGGGAGTTTTGGAGCAGCGGCCTTGGGCAGCCCCGTGCTTCTGGAGGCACATGAGGGGTTCCTCCTTTGGCCATGAGGCCCGTGTGAATGCAGAGAGGTTACAAACACATAGCCCCCTCTGCGAGGAGAAGATGGCCACTACCAGCCCAGCCTGCTGGCACTTTAAGGTGTCAGCAAGATGTCACCAAGCCCCTGATGATGCCATAAAGAGCTCAGCGGACTTGAGGCACTTGCACAGCCCCCACAGGCACAGTGCCTTCTGGTGCTGGCAGTGCTGGCAGTGCTACTCGTTGTAGTGGTGCTGCTCTTGGCACTGGTGGTGGTTGCATTGGTGCTCCAGGTACTGGTGCTACTGCTGGTGGTGGTATTGCTGCTGCTGCTGCTGGAGGTTCAGCCAGTGGCAGTGACCTGGGCCCTGCTGCTCCCCAGGGCTCAGTTCCTCTGTTGGCCGCCTGCGCCCACAAGCATCTGCCGAGCCCAGCGGCGAGGCGAGGTGCTACAGCGCCCTCTTCTTCTGAAACATGAAGAAGATCCAGCGGCTGCTACGCAGGCTGAGGAGCGATACTAGGAATGAGGTCCGGGCACCGCACATGGACTTGCAGCACCCCATGGCTGCCTGTGGCGACTCGGCCCTAGTGCAGCTACAGGCAAAGAAGCATGGCATCGCCCAGCAGGACAAGGACAACAGGTAACGGGGCAGTGCTGGGCGGGCAGGCACTCGTTGGGACACGCCTCAGCTGTGTCCCACCTCTTGTACCTATTTTTGTGCCTGTTGGTATCTGATCTCAAGGGCAGCTGCATGTGCTTAATACATACAAATCAGGGAAAATCAGCACATGCCCTGAGGACGGCGGCTGGGCTCATGATGCCTCCTTGCACACCCTGTGCTGCCCACAGACATCTCCCAGAACAACTGGGCGCCAGATCTGGACGTCATTTCTTTCCCCTGCAGCCCCTGTCTCTCTTTGCCAGTGTCCAGTGGAACCAGCAAAAAGGGTGCCTAGGTCCACTGTGGGCCGTCAGCACCTCTGGGAGTAAAGCGTCCTTAGAGGGTTCTGTACAATAAATAAAATGCAAGCCAGACTTCCAGCCAAAGATGAAATGGGTTGTCAGTGCCTCATCTTGCATAGCAGCCTTGCTTTGAGAAACTGCTTGCTGGTAAACTGTAGTGTACAGGAGAAAGATAATTAATTCTAGGAAGTGTGTGCTGCTCTTTCACAGTTTGCCGTCAATCTGGAAAGAGTGGCCAATGAAGGGCCATTATTAATGCCAATGGGCATCGTGTGCAACTGAACAAACATGCCTTCTTTCTTTCTGGGCACAGGCCTTGCGTGCAACCCGTGGGCTGCAGAGAGCAGGAAAATGAGAGAGAAGCTGCTCCATGCAGTGAGAAAGGGTCGCAAGCATCCGGCGCTGGCCATGGGGCAGGAGCTGCTGAAGCCGGACAATGTGCATCCGCTCTGGAGAGAGCAGGTAGGACTCTCCAGCACGGAGGAGGCTATGGGCAAAAGGCCTGTCACCTGCCCTTGTGGTGGGTTGCTGTGTTCACGCTTGTGTTCAGTGGAGGAGCTGAGTGGGCCAGCACAAGACACCTGTTTGCTGCTACCCAGACACGTAGCTTGGGAGGCTGCGTGGGCACTCCTCTGTGTGCTCAGTGTCCACTCAGAGAGCCGTGGCCTGCCTCTCAGATTCCCCTTGGGAGAAAAAGCAAACTACCAGCACCACCAACAGCAACAACAAAAGGGGGACATTTATTTGTCTACTTCGATGCTAATAGCTACACCCGTAGAACTGTACACTTTCTGTGGGCAGTCTAAAGCACAGTGGAGACATGATATTTGGAAATTATTAGGTCTTGTGCTGTAGAATTCAGAAAAAAATGAACTGCTAGGCACTGTCCCTGGAAAGCAGCAGAGCTCTTTAGACAGTATTTCCCTCTTTAGACAGTCGTTCCCTTTTGTCTTGTTTCTGATCACTTGGAGTGATCTCCCTGGTGCATGAAAAAGAAGTATGCACCAGACGAAAAGAGCTTCCCAGCAGGAAGACAGATGCATTTTGAGCCTGTATTGAAATAGTCCTGTCTTCAAGATTCCATGAGTTTGGAGACATGTGTCTGTGATAAGATTTTTGCTCAAAGCATGACGATTCAGAAAGCACTGTAGGCATCAAGAAGTTGTTTTAACTCACACTGGTTCCAAAAATATGTGGTTTTAACCTAGATGAGCCTGATGTACACTCAGAGCCTGATCTACACTCAGAGGCTGCTGTCTCTGAGTTGCCATTAGATGAAGAAGAAGCTGTCCAGCATAGTAGCGAAAGCTCTGGGAGCAAGGTATGTGAAAGCAAGGGCTTTAAATCAGCATCTTCATTTTTGGTGTGTATTATGCGCTAGTGTAAAATAAGACTTTTCTGTGAATAATGCCAAATTCAGAGTTGTGTAGATGAAAACTGCTTTAGAGTCTGAAGTCAAGCTGGTGACAGTCTTCTGGTTTTATAAAATGCTTCCATTATATCCTCTTTTGAGTGGACTTGCTTAAGTTTTGTCAATGTTTATTCCTTGACTTTGAACAGGACACAGAAAGAACAGTGGAGCCAAAGTCTGACTTGCTTGCTTTCTCCCCGAGCCTCGGAATTCATCAGACCTCCAAAAGTGCTGCTGAGCAAATGTTTCAGAGAGAGCGTGAGCAATGGCTGTGTTTGCAAGAAAAGCTCTATCGCGACATCTCTGAGATGCAAGAAAGCAACAAGAGCTTGTCTCAGCAGCTGAGCAAAGCTGAAAGAAAAGCTAGTAGGCTTGAGAAGGAAGTGGAGCAATTGAAAGAACTGCTCCAGGAGAAGACATTGTTTTTACAATCAGCAGAACGAACGATAGAGGAGGTCAGGAAGCAGGCAAAGAAATGTCGTGCTCTATGCCCTCAGAAAGCTCAATTGAAAAAAGAGGCTGCGGAGAAGGAGCAACTGCAGGAGCAACTGTCCCAGCTCCAAAAGACAAACCTTTCACTCTGTCAGCAGCTGGAAGGCATGCGGAACAAGGCCATCCAAGAAACAGTGAGTAATGTCTTAAAATGCAAGACTGACAAAGTGGGGGGAAAAAAAAAAAAAAAAAGTGAACACAGACAAAGAATAACATAAAGGGGAGCAGCTCAAATGTCAAAAAAGTCATTTGACATTTGAGAATTTAGCAGGTATAAGCTACTTGCATGGGAGGCCATCACTTGGGTTGGCTCTGTTTTCTTCCATTTCTGCTGGTACTCCAGAATGGTTGGGCAAGCAGCATATCCTTGCTCCAAACTCACAGGATCACAGAATCGTTTAGGTTGGAAGAGATCACCTAGTCCAAGATCATCTAACACTAACAAGTCCTAACCTAACCTCTCACCTAACACTAACAATCCTTCACTAAACCGTATCTCTAAGCTCTACATCTAAACATCTTTTAAATACCTCCAGGGATGGTGACTCAACCAGTTCCCCGGGCAGCCCAGGGCACCCAATGCCTAACAACCCTTTCCGTAAATAAGTTCTTCCTAATATGCAACTGTGCCAGGAAGCTATCTTCCATGCTCTCCAGGAACCTCCTAGACTGCTTCCTGTGAGCTGTACTGTATTTCCAGGATATGCCTGGGAAGTTAAAGTCCCCCATGAGAACAAGTGCTGGCAATTGCACGACCTCTGCCAGCTGCTTGTAGAACGCCTCATCTGTCTCCTCATCCTGGTTCGGCGGTCTATAACAGACCCCGACCAGGATGCTTGCTTGGTTGGCCTTCCCACCAATCCTAACCCACAGGGACTCAACTTTATCATTCCCAGCCTTGAGTTCCACAATATCAAGACACTCCAATATAGGGAGCCACACCACCACCCCTTCTGTGCTGCCTGCCCCTTCTGAAGAGCCTATCGCCAGTCATTGCAGCACTCCAGTCATGGAAGTGGTTGCACCACGTTTCAGTGATGGCAACCAAGTCATAGCTTGCCTGCTGCACGATGGCTTCCAGCTCCTCCTCTTTGTTGCCCATGCTGCGTGCACTAGTGCAGATGCACTTCAGTTGGGCCATTGCCTGCTCCCCCAGCCCTGACAGTGTTCCCCCAGGCTCATCTCTAATGAGCCTCATTTCATCCCCATGCCCCTGCTTACCTAGTTTAAAGTCCTCTCAGTGAGCCCCGCCAGTTCCTGGGCTACGATCCATTTTCCCCTTAGAGATAGGTGGAACCCGTCTGCAGCTATCAGGCCGGGTACCAAGGAAAGCACCCCGTGGTCAAAAAAAAAAAAAAAAAAAAAAAAAAAGTGCTGGCACCAGCCTCTGAGCCACGTGTTTATCAGGTGGGCTTTCCGTGTCCTGTCTGTACCCCTCCCTGCCACCATAGGGATAGACGAAAACACCACCTGTACTCCTGCTCCCTCTACTAATCATCCCAGTCCCCTAAAGTCCCGTTTGATAGCCTTCAGGCTTCTCTCAGCAATTTCATCGCTGCCAGCCTGGACTCTCAAAAGAGGATCATAGTCAGATGGGCGAACCAGGCTGGGAAGCTTTCTGTCAGCATCCCTGACACAGGCCCCAGGGAGGCAGCAGACTTCCCTATGGGTAGGGTCAGGATGACATATAGGGCCCTCTGTTCCCCTGAGAAGGGAGTCGCCTACAATGATTACTCTGCTTTCTTAAGAAAGAGGCAGTCTTGAGGTGTGGAGTCAACTTCCTTGCCCTAGGCAACCTCTTGGGTGGACTTTCATCCAGCCACATCCTCACCCACCAGTCTCTCAAGCTCCCAGGCCTCCAACCTGTTGTGTAAGGGCACCTGGGAAGGCAGGGCCAGTAGGGAGGGGGGTTGCCTGCGACGCCAAGCAGAGACCTGTTTCCACTCCTCTTTACCTCCAAGGAACCCTCCCTCTGCCCGACAGCGACAGGGCAGGGGGTCCACCACTATTTGGGGTTTCTCATCCCCGTGCCTTCCCTTCAGGCCTGGCAGGGAGTTGCTCCACCTGTCTATCTCCTGCTCACACTCCCTGATAGCCCTCAACCTCTCCACCTCCTCCTTGAGCTCTGCCACCAGGCTGACCAGGCCATCCACCTGCTCACACCTCACACACACGGTGTCTCTGCTGCCCTCAGATGGCAGCAACAGGCTCAGGCACTCCCTGCAACCAGAGACCTGAACTGCTGCATTCTTGAGCAGGCACTCAGTCTGGGTGGCCACAGACTTTCTATAAGGAGCTTTCTGCCTATCGCAGACCATGCCTGGTTTAGCTATAGGTAGACAGCTGGTAGACAAGCGATTCTCCCGAGTGCGGAGGGCTGCTCTGCTCAGCCCTGTCCTGACTGATGTGCCACACCCTGTTTGCCCGTCCTGGTCAGCAGTCACCTCGGCGAGGATGAGGATCATCACGTGATTCTCCTCTACAGTTTTATTTCCCTTTGCAATTCACTTAGAAAACTGAACTAGGCATAGGAACTAGGAAGTAAAAGTAAAATACAGCCTTTAGCTTCTTACATTTTTCTTCATGGCCTCCTACCATTGTTTCTCTAGGGAGCAGTCACACAGCTGCAAGAAAAACTTGCTGATGCTTCCAGAAAGCTGTGGAAGGCAGAAACATCACTGCTTGTTTCTACGAACACATGCCGTCACCTGGAGGAAGAAAACTCGAAATTGCAAGAGGACTTGGACAAGGCTAATGCTAAGGTATACACCATCTGTGAACAGGTTATTAGAGGTGAAGCTGCTCTTTTCTTCTAAATACTGCAAGAGAAGAAATAATATGAGAACAAATGCCAGACAGATTTGTTTGAAGATGTTAAAAGTTACATTGTCATTAACACTCATTTTCCACTACAGCAAGCTTTTCTCTGAAACATCAACAAAGCCAACAGGTTTCAGTCACGCGTAGGAGGCTATACCGTGCTTCCACAGCAGAGTGGAAGCCCTACTACTACTACTAGTACTACTACTCAGTACTACTACCCTACTACTCAGGCCCTAGAGCAGTGTTCCAGTGATCTCCTTTCTCTTCTTGCCTTCTCCCCTTTTGCCTTGCAAAACAAATGGCTCTTCAGGAAGCTCATTCTGAGACTTAGGGAGAAGGCTGTGGGGTCGGGAGTAGCATCTGGAGGAGTAAGAACGAAGCAGCTTGTGCTCCTTCAAGACTCGCTGCTGTTCCAATGATCTCACCCGCTGGCTGTTCTGTGATATTGCAAGGCACGCTCTCCACAACGTCTCCGGGCTTGCTTTAGTTGCAAGTTCTTTCTCCTCTCAGTCTCGGCACAAAGATGAAGCCCTCATTCTCTGTTAGTGGAGTTCTTGAGAAACAGAAGTAACCTTTTGTTGCCTGCAGCCTGGTAAGGCATGGCTTGCTATCCCTTTAGGTAAGGATGACACAAGGCCTCGAGCCTCTTGTGTCTTCTCCCCACGCTGGGAGGACATTCTCGCACAGGTGTGTGTGAGTGAGAATCATTGTGTTTCAGAGGCACGGAAGTTGTATAATGATGTAGAAGGAGTTGAGTGCCTTTGCCGTGAGGCCTTTCTAGAAAGAAAGTAAGGATGGAAACCGGAGCAGTCTTGTCAGCAAGGGTTTGAAAGTTGTGCTTACTTTAGATGTCTTTTCCTTGGCTGAATTACAACCTGGGTGGATTTCGGCTCTGACTGCCATTAATACATCTCTCTAAGTTTCCCATAATGTAGAGATCTTAGAGCCCTCTGATTAAGGGAGATTGTTTTTCTACTGCATACAGGGACGTGATCTTTCTGCGGAGCTGGAAGTGCAACATGAACTGTTGCTGCAGCTTGAAGATGATAAACAGAAGCTGCAAGAGCAGGTGGCTTCCCTTAAGCTTCAGTTAGAGACTGCTAGGGTGGTTGAGAGAATACGCCATCAAAGATGGAGTAAAGAGAGAACCCAAGAAATGAGACAGAAGCAAGAACTCAGTCATCTTTTTCCGGTAAATTCATGTACTGTTTGGATCTGTATCAACATTGCATTCATTTGTTGTTGGGGTCATTGTTGTTAGGTATTTTATTTTAGGCGGCTAGTTCTCATTGGTCATGCAGTAACTTTGGCTTCCCTATAGGGAAGCTAGAGAGCTGAAAATAGGTGCATGAAAGTGCCTCCGGGTGTGTCGCATGATCTGTGTGCATGAAAAATATGCTGCCTTTTCCTCATCCCCTTCAATACAGAGATGGGAAAGTCTGTTCATACTAGCTTTCACCTAAAAATAAGAGGAAGAACAGTGTTTTTTCTGAAGTAAAATAAAGGAAAAACATTTAGTTGTTTCTGATGCTTCCTTCACTGAGTGGGGCTGTCTTTTTTCCATTGGGTATGGGAACTGGCTGTGTGGCGTGGACATGTTGGGGCGGCAATGCCGTTCTCTTCCTGGTTCTTGAAGTTGCATTATATCTTTCAGATGCCGGCAGTCTCTCAAGCCAAATCAGAGCAAATCAACATCCAAGAAATGGCTGTTAGAAAGTATCAGGAACCGCAAATCGCAGCTCTGAAATCAGAAGTGCAGAGAACACAAAGCTTGCAGCAGGAGACTCTGCTGCAACTAGCACGTGTAGAAGCAAAAATAGACAGGTCAGACCAACAGTATTTGATGCAGAAGGACATTAGAAGATGCCTCACAAATAAGTTCAGTAGGTGAGTCCAAACATTTTGTTTGTTTGTTCATTTTTATTTCAATCTTAAGCTATACGATATTGCTCTCTTCACTGCTATTCCATCCAACATCCCTGTTTTGGATCCAGTCCGCACGCTGGATGCACAGCAGTTCAAGCATGCTTCTGTTGTTTTCCCAGAGCTAATAATTTGCTGGCAGATGTCAGTGCTGAAAGGCCTCAAGAGCACCTGCCAAGCAACTCCTCACTTGCAAGGCCAACTCTGAGAAACACCTTGAAAACAGGAGAAGACTTATTGGGCACAGGTAAGCAGCTTTACCTTCCATTCTTCAACAGCCAAGTCTTTCAGAGATGGGATTATTGGTTGGCTGCAGGCTCCAGAATTTCCATCACGGGCTTTAAAAAGGCCTGATGGTCAAACATGAAAAATCTCGCTTTGTGTGTGTCCCTATCATCCTTTGTTTCCCTTTAGTTGGCTTCACATCTCTCCAGATCTTTGCACTCTCCTGTCACACTACAGACTTTTCCACTGATTTCTTACACTTGCTCTGCTCTCGAACTAACATCAGACCCCTTTTTTTCTCTTCCAGTCACCAGCGAGCGTCAACTCAGATCTGCTGGGACTTCTCAGATAACTCCTGGCAGATCTTTAAGAGTAAACCAAGTCCAGGTTGCCCCCTTCAACACAATACAGTTATACCCCAATGATTTGAATAAAGAATTTTTAAACTGAAAAAAAAGCCCTCGTGACTGTGATTTTTTTTTTTTTTTTTTTTTTTTTTTTTTTTTAACCCAGCCTGCCCGGTTTTCCCATTGCTGTGCCTTCCTGAGCAACAACAGCGTATGTCTCTTCAAGGTTTAGTGGCTGGAGAAAGTTAAGACCTTGGAAAGCTCCTGTCCTCTTCCTCCACACTGAGGGCTAGATACAGACAGGAGAGCTCTGAGGTTCCACGTGGTTGTCAAAAGGACAAGACTCCCTATGGGATGCAGGGTTCCCGCCTGCCTTGGAGGGCTCAGGGCACTTCCCATCTCTCTGGATCCAGGTCACTCTGAATCCCCTCTGGTTGGTGAGACATCCCTTCAAGGCGTGTGGGGCACACTCCTGGAGGACCAGGAGACCATGACCGATGCTAGTGTCATTTGCCTCCAGCACCAGTGCAGAGAGACAGATGGAGACGCAATATCCCCCAAAATCCTGAGAGAGTTCCAGGCCGTGCTGGGCCTGCGAGGGGCCTGGTGTGGGCAGAAGGAGACTTGCTGGAAGCTGTGCAACACCTTCTGCCTGAGAAAGCCCCAGGACAAATTGCTGAGGACGCGGGGACATTTTTCACTGCTCTGAACGTTCCCCTGACACATTGTGCTCAGTGGGACACCAGCCCCCTGGCAGCTGGGGCTGGTCCATGCTGCAGGGAGACGGTAGGCCCATCTGGTGGCTGGGGGTAACACGCTGTGTTGGGAGGCTGGACATTGCCTGCCAGGGCCCTGGGGGGCTGTGAAGGCTCCTGGGACTCTCCTTGCCTCCAACTGGGCTGCAGAGGCGCCATCAAGGCAGCTGGCTCCAGCGCCCTTGCTTACGGGTGAGAGTACAAAATGAGGAGGTTTTGTGGCTGCATGGTCACCGGCTGCTCCCCACAGCCCTGCTCAGCCCCATGCACTGCTGGGGACGTTCCTGTCCCTGCAGGCAGGCCTGTGCAGTTCCCTAGTGTGCAGCGGCTGTCAGGCTTGGCCCCAATGCCACGGGCCTCCGCAAGGCTGTTCTCCCAGGGCTTCCTTCTCAGGGCTTCTCAGACCTCCATGTAGGTGCTGTGGGCTCTTGCAGCCATCACAGCTCTGTGGATGCTGACATGTCCACAGGGACACTCCTCAGCCACACAGTGCCATGGGCCAGGCCCTCACCCCGCCACCTGCTGCCGGGCTGGGGGCAGATCTGTAGAAAGCCCAGGCCTGGCCCTTGGGGAGGGTCCCTGGGGGCTCTCCCCGGCACTAAGGCAGCGTGACCCTGCCCAGGCTGCTGCACCCGGCAGAGGGGTCTTGGCCCCAGCCTCGGCTGGAAGGGTTGGAACGGTTTCAACGGATACAGGCCTGGCTGGGGGCCTGCCCTCCTCAGAGGGCTTGGGCAACTCCACGTCATCCCTCCTGAGCTTCCTCTTCTCCAGGCTGAACAGCCCCAGCTCTCACAGCCTCTCCGGGCAGGAGAGGTGCTCCTGCAGCATCTCGGTGGCTCTGCCTTGGACTCCTTCAGTCTCTCCATGTCTCTCTCATGCTGGGGGGGCCAGAACTGGGCACTGTGCTCTAGGTGCGGTTTGCCCAGTGCTGCCTAGAAGAGAAAATTCACCTCTTTTGGCCTGCTGGCAGCAGAAAGGTTCATGAACATCCCAGATCACACTCTGAGTGTCCAGTAGCCTCAGAGAGACACGGTCTGGGTGTCCAGACGCCCTCCTTTATGTCTCCAGGAACAATATGGAGTCCTCCAATCATGCGTCCTGTCTGCCTGCCGGCTGTCTCAGGGCAGGCAGGGAGTGGCTCCATGAGTCTTCCTGCCTCCCTCCTTCCGTCAAACTGCCATACTGCACCCAGTCGCTGTTCCTGGCTGCTCACGCTCCTCGCAGGCTGCCTTTGGACACGTGGGGGAGGCAGCTGCTGCCCCTTTCAACACAACACAGTTGTACCACAATGCTTTGAATAAAAATCTTTAAACTCAAACAAGCACGCGTGACAGTTTGTGAAAATTGTTTACCGCAGTGTTTGTCCCCTCCTCACAGCCCTAAGGATCTTTAAATCCACCATTTTTTGGTCACCACAGGCAAGCCAGCATTTGACCTTCACATTCCCAATAAGCCCGTCCTCATTCCTGAGAAGGAGGCTCAGCAGAGCACTTCTCCTTGTCTCCTGTATCACTTGGATGAAGAAGTTATCAGTGCATTCCAGGAGCCTCACGGATTGCTCACCTGCGACACCGAGCAGGAACCTGTTTCCACTCCTCTTTACCTCCAAGGAACCCTCCCTCTGCCCGACAGCGACAGGGCAGGGGGTCCACCACTATTTGGGATTTCTCATCCCCGTGCCTTCCCTTCAGGCCTGGCAGGGAGTTGCTCCACCAGTCTATCTCCCGCTCGCACTCCCTAATAGCCCTCAACCTCTCCACCCCGTCCTTGAGTTTTGCCTCCATGCGGACCATGTCATCCACTTGCTCGCACCTCACGCACACAGTTACTCTGCCTCCCGCCGATGGCAGCAACAGGCTCAGACACTCCCTGCATCTGGTGACCTGAACTGCTGCATTTTTGGACGGGCAGTCGGTCTGGGTGTGTACCGACTTTCTGGAGAGCGCACCGTGCCTGGTGGAGACCATTATCACCTAGCTAACGGCTGTCGTTAAGGGGGTGTTCATATGGGCGGGGGGGAGCACTCTGCCCTGCCTGCTCGCCCTGCCTGCGCTAACTGCTGCGCTGCGCTCCCGGTTGCTCGCGCTCCCTAGGGGCAGCTTTTGAATGGCTGGGGAGGGGGCGCTGCTGGCTCTGCCTACACCTCGTCAGCCTCCCTCACGAGGGCTGCCGGGTCCTGGCAGCTCCCTCAAGTAGGCTCGAAGCTGGAAAAATTAGCCCTGCCTGGCCCGATCCCCCGCTCTGCTGCAGAACGCATCTGCTCCAGAGCCGATCACCTCGGCAAATGGCAGTGAAATGGCGGTTCATTCCTCCTTTGTTCAGGAGGACACAGGTTTCCACAACAAGAGCCCACATAGCTGTATCAAAAGCTCCCCCTTGACCTATCTATAGTATGGGATGTGAAAAAAGCAAAAAGGTTTCTGTAAGAGAAGGTGGTAACTGAGGCAAAAAGGAAACAGACATCTTGTTTTCCTTGAAGCACAAGAAATAAGACAATGAGAAATGATGGTGCTATGGGTGACTGAGATTGTTTCAGAGCAAGAATGGATGGAGCAACTGTCTCAAGGACAGATACAGAAGTGGTGATGGCAAAGGGCATGAGAAAGAGAATGGAAGGAGTATTAATGCTGGGCCATGTGCCATAAATGTTGAGTAGACATAGGATGTGTAATATGAGCTTGGCAATGAGGATAGAGAGATGGGAAGAAGTATATAGAAACAGAAACAAGTCCTAGAGAGTTGTAGGCTATTGAGAATGAATAGAAAGAGAAAATTATATGATGGAGAAGAAGGGTGTGGGAAAATCAACAGGGGGTTAAAAGATGGAAGAGGTTACAGGAATAGAAAAGGCAAACTACTGACTATTACTAATACAGGTGGGTTTTTTTAGATATATGACACAGGGATGTGAGGTGAGAAGTAGCTTCCTAGCACTTATATTCCTGCAGTGACCCCAGAAGAGATGGACAACCTTGGGTTCCACTGTCAGAAGGAGGAGAAGAGTGAGCCCATGAACAAAGGATTGTTTTGCTTTGTTTATTACTGGGCAAAAGTCTGTTTTGAGAAGAAAAGTGTTGAAAGATTAGGTTGAAACTGTCATCCAGTCACAGAAGAAAGATGAACTCTTGAGAAGTCATCTCCAAAGCTCAGCCCACTATCCCAGTGCAACTACTTCTAAATCATTCTTGACAGATGATTGACTAAACAGTTCCTAAAAACCTCTGGTGACTGAGATTCCACAGCCTCCCTAGGTAGGAAACTCCCTTGGTGCAATTTAAACCCATTACTCTCAGTCTTAATCCATAAAGCACAGGGCATAATTTATTGTCCTCTCTGCAGCAATCTTCTACATATTTGCAGATTGTTATCAGACTTCTCTATTTTAGTCTAAACAAAGCCAGGTCTTTCATTCTGTCCTCATAGGTCATGTTTTCCAGACCTCTGTTCATTTTTGATGTTTTCTGCACTTCTTCCTGCTCTGTGTTGCTCTTTGTGGAAGCACAGTGCTGCCAGAAGGTTACACCATTACACACCATGTCAGTACTGTGTAGTCTGAAGGCATGTCTTGGTGAATCTTAAATATAGCACTCATAATTTGATATTCTACTGTGGACTGTGGTGTTGAGGTTGTTTACAGCTATGTATCACTACTGACTTGTGTTCACCCCATAGGTTTGCTGGAGTCCCAGAGCCCTTTATGAGGAGCTGCTAGCAGAGTAGTTGTTGTCCCCCTCAGAGGTATGCAGCTGAGCCTCCTTCCTAATGGAAGAACTTCACACATTTCCATGTTGACTTCTCTCCTGCATAATTTCATCTCATTTTTCCAATTGGCCAAGATCACACTGAATTCTGATCTTGTGCTCCCAAGTGCTTCCAGCCCCTCCTAATTTATTATTGTCTGTAAATTTAATAAGCAAAGATTCTGGAGGGTGGAGGAAGTCAATCTCCTGCTGACTTGGCTCTTAGGTTTTATATTTACTGCCAAAGAAGGTGTTCCTTTTATTTCACTTAGTTCAGATGGGGGCTGGGGGAGAGGACTTTCAGTGATATAATTAGCTGAAATTACTACTTTATTCTAGCTTTCCAGTGAAAACAGAGCACTTCAGCTTTTACTGATGCTGTTGAGGTCAAAAATGTGAGTATTATCAGTACTTTATTATCTCATAGTGCAAATTTAATGTCCCTTTGCTCATCAGGAATTTGTGTACATCCATTAGCCCCCTGTTGAAAAAAGCACTCAATCATGCACATATTTACATTCACACTTTTTTTTTGTTTGTTTGTTTCAATCTGAGGACATGGACTTTGAAGCAATTTGTTGGCCTTGAACCTAACCACTTGTTAGGTACAAGGAGGTTCCTGCCATGAGAAAAGCAAGTACAACTTAGTCCTTGGACCACGCATTGTAGCCACAAAAACGTCACATTTATCTTACACCTAATCTTTGCAAGCATTTTAAAGAGCCTTCTTCATTTGCAATGGTAAAACTGAGATGAGTTAAAGCTCCGACTTCTCTTCAAGGGCCTTGTATTGTGGTAGCATCAAATGTTGCCATTTGGCTGCGTTGATTCAGACCTGGGGTATTTGCATCTGGAAAGGGACAGGAAGAAATGTATTGCTACTTTATTCTTCAAGATATTATCTGAATACTTACGCAGTTTTCTTGTAAAGGCTACAGTGTTCCACTGCAGGACTGACCATTCTAGGAGAGTGACTGGAGGCTCCCAGCTGCTGTTTCTCTCATTAGCTGTTTCATATACAGGGAGCTTGCATATTATTGCATAACATTTCTTTGAACAGTTGAATTAACAGAAGAAAAGAATTACAGTTTTCTTAAGACTGGAGGAAAAATGCAGACTATCTGAAGTTAACATTTTTTGCATTGTTTCAGGCTCTTGATGTGGCATTTAACAGCAGTAAAAGTGAAGGATAAAAGTTAACCTGATTTTGCTGTGCCTTGTTTTAATTTTAAAACAAGGCAGGATTTCAAAATTTTGAGCCCTATTACTTTTAAAGCCTTTTTAATCTAACATATTTTTAAATATCTACATGAAAGAAGAGTTCTAATTGACTACAAGCATTACCCAGAGTCTTTATCCTTGGGTGACGTGAACAGTCAAGCTGCATTGTACTTGCAGGGAACAAGCTCAAATGTAGCTGAATCCTCACTCCATGTTCTATTATTTTAAACCACCGTAAGAGAAAAAGTAAGAAATAGCAGCTATAATTTAAATACAGGCCCGAATTCAGGGCTGACTGGAACAATGGTTGAGTACTTCCCATTTGTTTGCAAAGCCTGCAATGGCAAACTTATCCTAGAGCTGACTTTCAATGTGAGCTGTGAAAACTAACAGCACATAGTAATGTAGCTGCTGTTCTGCTTCCATGCTATTACTCAGAGATCTGCCAAAATGCTTGGATTAAGCACTTTTTGCTTTCCCAGGATAGCACCTGCCCCTAAACTTGCCATTTAAGCTCTCATTTTGGAAGAGAGAAATGCCTGTATATAGTTTACTCTCCCACAATACCCAAAGGTATCTCGTTTTACCAATTTGTAGACCGGACTCATAGGCAGCTACCAATCACCAGGCAGAAAGTGTTGCCTCACGTCTGTGTATGCCGACTGGCCGACCAAAAAGCCATGCCTCAGGGGAGGATGCCGGTTTCAGGTGGTAATGGCTCCAGAAAGAACGAGACCAGAGGCTGAAAGTGTTCCTGGCCCAACTCCATACACTTAGCTAGGGTTACACCAGGGGAGCTTGGCCTAATGAATATAAAATATGCTCTCCACAACTGTAGATAAAAAAGACATCTCAAGGAAAGGAAATAGAAGCTGAACAAATGAATGAAATGCCTTCTACCGTGTGTGATTCTGGGCTATGAAGTACAGTTGGAAAAAGTTTTTATTCTCCTCTAGTTGAAACCACTACGATCAGTGGTCTGACATGGTGGTATGTTTTCTTTTACCCTTTTTGCCTTTCTCCTCCCACCCATGAAGTCATTACAGAGAATTTTTCTCTGACAAACAAAGCACAATATGGAGCTGTGGGATCTAGTAAATGCAAATTACCTTCTTCTGTCCTAACACAGGAGTATGATTTTTTTTTTTCTTTTAACTTATCCAAAGCCTTTTTCATCCACTCTAGCTTTTTGATTTTATGATGTAAGTTATACTAAAATTGCTTAAGAAAACAAAGTTGTATAGTGGTGGTTGTAAAATACATTTTCAGGTTTCATTCAAGAGTCACATCAATATATTTTTTTTCTTCTTTAGAAGTGCTTTCACTCTTGCACTTTCCAGATTGACAGTTGGTGCCTTAATACAAATAATCTTAGATATTATCTATATTTTAAACACATTCTTTATTAATCTGCATGTTGAGAGCAGTTGGAATAATTTAAAGTATGGATAAAAAAGATTTCTTGGCTGATGTAAAAACAAATATAGTTTGGGTGGAGGAGACTGGAGATTTAAGGCATTTTTCTTCAAACTGTGGACTTTCACTAAGGGTAATGAAGTTGCACACCCTTTATATATGTCATAGAATACACACACCATCATCATCCTACATAGTCCTCTGGCACACAGGCTGGAAAAACATTTTAAAGTTAATAAATGACAACTGGAACTAACACCTAGCAACATCCCTATGCATTTCATATTTACTGTATGCAGTTAATACATTACTTAAGAAGACACCTATAAAAATGTAATTAGGAAAGGAAATAGCTTTCTCCCAGAGGGAAACCTGTAAGAAGGGTGAGGTTTCCTCTTGTAATGCTTTTTCCAAATTTCATTCCAATAGGCTGCCAAATTATATGAAAGATACAGGGGCTTCAAGCCTTAATCTTCTCCAATATTCACTAGGAGTATAAAGTTCCTCTTAGACTTTCTCTAAATGGAGCAAAGCAAAGGATGTCCACAAAATGAGACTGGTGAACTGATTGATTTTAAGTATATGTTTTGGTCTAACTGGCTTTCCTAAGGTCATATATGATAGCAAAAGCTATAGCCAAAGTAGAAAGGCTATTTTTGCTAAAGATACTGGTTCCAGACTCACAGGTCCCTAACAACAGGCAACCCACTGAAGACTACTCCTTTTAAAACTGACCTTCTGTGTGATAGACAAGAGATCTTTCTATAAAAAGGATAAAAAATGAAACGAATTGCTGCAGCCACTTCCTTCCCAATCCCAACTCCTTCACTATTATTCAGCTGGAAAAACTTCCAAAAAATAATGTCTGGATTTGAAAGTAATTTCAAAAAAAGACACTCTGAGCTTTCCTTTGTCCCTTAACCCTTGTCCTCCTCTGCTTTTGCAATTTGCCATACACTGCAAAAAGGACTCAGGATTTTTTGTTTTTTCTTTTTGAGGAAAAAAAAAAAAGACTCAAACGAAATGCCTGAGACTCCAGAGCTCATCCTTCGCATTTTTTCCTTAAGGGATAGAGCTTTGCAGAAATTCAAAGTCATACTCATATTTAGCTCTGCTGCCCTCACCCTTACTTTGTGTGCACACTTCAAAGTGAGAGGCAATGTGTATTTGGCCAACATCTGAAATGGAATTAGCAAATAAACCCATTAGTGGAGCTAGGAAAATGCTTCCTTGAAAATGGTGCTGTATTGTAAAAAGGGCTTTGTTTTAAACCAGGATAAAATGTCAAAGGGCAGGTTTGGGCGTTGTTCCCAACATGGAATTTCTGGGAAATTCTGCTTCAAGAGACATAAAATTAAATGTTCTGCTCTCCTGGTTTACAGGCGGATAGGCTGCTTACCTTCTCATCATATTGCTTTTCCAAATAGCAGAGAATTTTGGAAAATGTTAGTTAACAAGTTGGATATCTGGGAAGTGGAACCCCAAAAGTCCCAGATGAGGCCTAGGAGATGGTGAATAGCTCCTCTGGCTCCCAAGCAGTGCAGGAGCCAGCAGAGTGCTGGAAACTGAGGATCTAAGTTTCTGGATGTGGAGGGAGCAAGACATGGAGTCCACTACTCAGCCTCTGGATTAGCCTATGTAGTAGGGGAAAAAAGCTTGGGGAATTGGTGAGATGCTTACTAAACCTGAAGTAGCCTCTGATGTCTGGAAAACCAAGGGCTTCCAGATCCATATCATCTTCCTGCAAAGTCTGAACAAAAGTGGAGAGGTCTCAAACAGCCAGCCCATCAGGATATGTACAGAGGAACCAGGAGTCCAAAGCATAGGCAGGCTGAGTTAGAAAATAAACAGCCAAACCTCTAACAGTTCTTTTTTTAAGAAGCGTCCACAGAATTCATCTTCGCCCATGGAAAATTGTCTCCATGGAAAAATAAAGAACTTCAACCAGATCTTCTTACCTTTTCTGCATCAACAGATTCAAGAAATGTAAGAGATTTTAAGGGGTTAGGAACTTGAGTGCCCATCTCTGCAAGTCTAGTCTAGAAGAAAGTTTTGCTACTCTGCCTTTTCAGGGCAAAACCCCTGCTGGTCTATGTTCTGTTTTAGTAAGTGATTTGCACTTCTTTCCATTACAGTTTTCATAGATGTCCTGAAATTCTGAATTTCCAGGCTGAGAATAGTCTATGCTCACCAGCTTAGTCTCACTTCCATGTTGTATTTTGCAGGAGGAAAAAAAGAGTACATTTTCCCCATTTTTTCCCATTTTTTCACTTTAAAGAATGCCTCAATCAGAAGATGAGGTTGTGACTAGACTTACTGGGAAAAAAATAATAAAAACAAACAAAACAAAACAAAACAAAACAAACAAACAAAAAAACACAGTGAAAGCAATGGTTTCAGGTTGTGTTCTAATACACATCAACCACATAGTATCTGTGGACTGTGAGAAGATTTGCTCAGTGCAACCACCTGGAGAGCTGCCATGCGATGCCAGACCTGGTAGATCACTTCGTGTTGGAGTGGCCTGAATTTAATAGCAGAACCACAGCTTCAAATTGGATTGACATTGTTTTGCTGAATAAAGCAGGAAGTGGGAGTGGCTTTCCTTGATTTCAGATGAAGTTTTAAAGTCAATTGCTTGCCGTCATTCATGTTATTCCAGGGTTTCTGCATTTCTGTGGGCTGCCCACAGGCAGCAGCTCTGCAAGAGCTGCTCCCACATTGCTCCGTACCACGGGGTCCATCCCCCAGCAGCAAACTGCTCCAGCATGGGTCCCCCACGGGTGGGCGGCAGCTCCCCCCAGACCCCTGCTCCTGCGGGGGCTCCTCTCCACGGGCTGCAGCTCCGGCCCGGGGCCTGCTCCTGCGGGGGCTCTCCATGGGCCGCAGCCTCCTCCAGGCCACATCCACCTGCTCCACTGGGGGCTCCTCCACCCATGGGGGGGCTGCAGCGTGGAGATCTGCTCCATGTGGGACCCATGGGCTGCAGGGGGACAGCCTGCT
This sequence comes from Netta rufina, assembly GCF_964035555.1. NCBI lineage: Eukaryota > Metazoa > Chordata > Aves > Anseriformes > Anatidae > Netta > Netta rufina. The sequence continues at coordinate 45,788,112 of NC_140125.1, forward strand.
CCTCCAGGGGCCTCTCCACAGGCCACAGGGGAACTGCTGCTGCCTGCCTGGAGCACCTCCTGCCCTCTTTCTGCACTGGTCTGCAGGGTTTGTTGGGGACTGCAGGGTTTGTTGTCTCACTCTCCTCTCTCCCAGCTGCTGTTGTGCAGCAGGTTTTTCCTTTTCTTAAATCTGCTTTTCCAGAGGCATAGCCAGTGCTTTGCTCTGGCCAGCAGCAGGTCCCTTTTGGAGCTGACTGGAGCTGGCTCTGATCTGACATGGGGCAGATTCTGGGCTCTTTTCACAGAGGCCACACCTGCAGTTCTCCTGCTATCGAAACCTTGCCCCATAAGCCCAATACATCTGTGCAGCAGGATCAGAGTTGTAGCTGTTTCTTCCAGGTACCTTGCATGCTTTCGGCTAGTCTCAGTGAAAAAATATAGCCATGTTTATAACTGCATAAAATTCAGCATAGGTACATTCAGCTGCAAGGTTCAGGGCTGCTGTAGTGTAAACCACTGTGAAAGACCAGAAGGTATTTCACATATATGTGGATTAATATAGCAGTAGAACGCTGTGGCTCTCCTTTCTCCCTTCTTCTGCTATTCTCCCTCTCATCCTCCACTGTCCAGACAGCAAAATGATTCAAAGATTTTATTTGAATTTTGGTACAGAAAATCTGTCATGCACTGACTGGTCAGCCTGGCAGTGTGTCTGAACTCTAGTTCAAAGACATTGTGCTGCACAGCAAGTCAGAGCTTGTATGTCACATATGATGTGCCCCAAAGTGCAGAAAAAGTACAACCGATCTGTGTTGCCATCTGCATGCTCACGTGTTTGCTCCTTGCTGGAATAGTGGGGCTCTTATCCTCTTATCTCTCTGCTTGGGAGAATATCCTGTTTCTCAAGACTGTCCTCAAAAGCTGATGAGAAGAGATCCTCCTAAATTTTTTTTCTATGACACTCTTTTTGAAGATGTAAATATGAAATGCCAAAAAAGCAATGCATACAAAAAAGAATGTCACCTCCAGTTCCAAATGTGAAGAGTAATAATGAAGTTCACATAACATATGGGAAACAGTAATGATTTGTTTAGCCACTTGGCTTGAAATGTAGACTCTATGGTGCTTGCTATGCAAACAATGCTCAGATGATCCATCAAAAAAAAAATAAAAAAAAAAATGTCATGGCCATATATAATAGCAACAATTAAATGCTTATTCTCCATGATCACATAACATATGGCTTTGTGCTAGAACATACACAATCCCAAAGGACATTATGTGAACATAAAAGATTGTTGACTCATGATTCCCCCGTTTGTGTTCTCTGGCAACCCCTCTTTCAAGAACAGAGACACACATACACAAATGTAAGGATCTTAATGGGACTTTTTTCCCCTTCAGATTAATGTATTACTGACAGCAGTGTTTAGAATATTTATTAACAAAAATATACAAAAATATATTAGTAACATTGAACTCCATGTTGCATCCATGACCTAAGAAGCTGAATTGAAGCACGGGATCTTCATGTGTTGAAGCACCTTTGAAAAGGTTTTCTCTTTTTCATTCTGTTTTGCTTAACAATTTTCTTCTGATTTCTTCATTAGATACTAAATTAAGAATGTGGTGAGAATAGCTTGCTTTAGTTTGTACAAAATTTAGGAAATAATGCTGGTGTTTCAGCCACAGATTGAAGGGATTTCTTTATCCCCCTTTGCTTTGACCCTACTCATTGCTTGCCAGCTTTCCTCCATCTTGAACATTTTTCCTTTGAGCTCTCCTTGGCCACTAAAAAAACTTTGATTTTCTTATCTAGGGTTGGATAGTGGCAGGCATCTCCAAAAGTTTTTTTTTTTTTTTTTTTTTTTTTTTTTTTTTTTTTTTCCAACTTTCTCTGCCATGACAGTTCTTTACAAGTCTGGTCTAGGCAGAGTGTTGACTCTGGTGCTTTGAAGTGGAGATGCTTGCTAGCAAGAGTGACACATTTGGTGCAGGGGTCAGGAAGGTCCTTTGGGGTGTCTGGGGACTGGAAGGGCACAGAGGTTTCAGGCAACATCTGTACTGGATGGGAGTAACTGCAGCCATGATCTGATAAACTTGCTACTAGTGAGCACACAAAGCTAATGAAACCTTCAGCCAGGAGAGAGGAGCATGCCGAACTTCCTTTTCCAGAGCAGGAATAACTACCTGGACAGTGGCACAGGAGTCCTGGTGGCAGAGTGTTGCTCTGCCTGAGACTGCGCCCCAAACCCCAGGCTCGCCTTTCTCCTGTCTGCAGGAGATGGTTGTTGCCCCAGGCATGGGGAGACCCAAAGCACAGTGTGGAAGCATCGGTGCATGTCTTCAAATGGAAGTTGGATTAACATGGTTTACGCAATAATTTGTACATGAAATTTTCTTCTTGCTTTGCTAATTATTCATTCTGAAGTGTCTCTATCTAAATATAGGCATTGTATAGGCATTTTTGCATTAGCAGTGCATGTACATAAAGAATATATTTGAGTATGTGAATGGCATATGTGACTAATAAACTGAGTCACCTACAGCTTCTTCTGTCCTGTATTTGGATGAAAAAATAACTTTCTGTGAATTTTATGTCTTTCAATACAAATAGTGAAGACTTGTACTCATTAGAAGTCTTGTTGTGTGATTCACAGGTGGGATTTAGCAGGAATAAGTAAGTTGTAGATGAAAACAGGCTTCTGTGGTAGTCTGTTGCTGACTGACAAAGAAGCATGAGTGCTACAAAATAAATAAATAAACAAACAATAATAATAATAATAATAATAATAATAATAATAATAATAATAATAATAATAAACCCTGAAGTTTACCAAAGTATTTTATAATACTCAGTGATTTGTGATTATGATATTAACATTTGAAAATCTTACCGTTATACTATAGTATTAGTATTATACTATAATACTAGTTATAATGTTATTGATTTTCCTGTTTTGATGCATTTAAGTTACCTGCCTTCAAAATTTTCCAGAAAACCTGTGAAGTCCTTTACTTGCCTTCGCTGTGGCAGTCTGGTTCCTTCAGAGGTGTGACTGGAGGCACAGAGCTATTTCATTTACAGCACAAATCCATAGCAGAGACAGGGGGAGAATCT